>NW_028227276.1:8220787-8230787 GCF_978045245.1 Mus caroli
GAGAGACAGAGAGAGAGAAAGAGAGAGACAGAGACAAAGAGAGAGACAGAGAGTGAGACACAAATAGAGACAGAGAGAGACACAGAGAGAGACATAGAGAGACAGAGAGAGACAAAGAGAGAGAAACAGATAGAGACAGAGAGAGACAGAGAAACAGAAAGAGACAGAGAGAGATAGAGAGAGACAGAAAGAGACAGAGAGAGACAGAGAGAGACACAGAGAGACACAGAGAGAGGAAGAGAGAGACAGAGAGAGACAGAGACAAAGAGAGAGACAGAGAGAGACAGAGAGAGTCAGAGAAAGAGACAGAGAGAGATATAGAGAGACAGAGAGAGACAGAGAGTAGTGAGAGAGACAGAAAGAGAGACAGAGAGAGACAGAGATAGGGATAGAGAGAGACATAGATAGAGACAGAGAGAGACAGAGTCAGAGTGAGATAGACTGAGTGAGACACAGAGAGACACTGAAAGAGACAAAGATAGAGACAGAGAGACAGAGAGAGACAGAGAGAGACAGAAAGAGACAGAGAGAGACAGAGAGAGACACAGAGAGACACAGAGAGAGGAAGAGAGAGACAGAGAGAGAGAGACAGAGACAAAGAGAGAGACAGAGAGAGACAGAGAGTAGTGAGAGAGACAGAAAGAGAGACAGATAGAGACAGAGATAGGGATAGAGAGAGACATAGAGAGAGACAGAGAGATACAGAGACAGAGTGAGATAGACTGAGTGAGACAGAGAGAAAGACAGAAAGAGACAGAGATAGAGACAGAGAGACAGAGAGAGACACAGAGAGATACATAGAGAGAGTGAGAGAGATAGAAAGTGAGAGAGTGAGACAGAGAGAGGCAGTGATGGAGACAGAGGGAGACAGAGAGATACAGAGAGAGACATAGAGAGACAGAGAGAGAGACAGAGAGAGACAGAGACAAAGAAAGACACAGAGAGAGACAGAGAGAGACAGAGAGACAGAGAGAGACAGGGAGAGACAAAGAGGGAGACAGAGAGAGACAGAGATAGAGACAGAGAGAGACAAAGAGAGACAGAGAGAGACAGAGACAGAGCGAGATAGACTGAGTGAGACAAAGAGAGAGACAGAGGGAGACAGAGATAGAGACAGAGAGAGACGCAGAGAGACACAGAGAGACAGAGATAGGGATAGAGAGAGACATAGAGAGAGACAGAGAGCGACTGAGAGAGAGACAGAGAGAGACAGAGAGAGACAGAGAGAGACAGAGAGATACAGAGAGAGAAACATAGAGAGACAAAGAAATACAGATAGAGATAAAGAGAGACAGAGAGCCAGAGAGAGACAGAGACAGAGACAGACAGAGACAGAAAAAAGACAAAGAGAGAGAGACAGAGAGAGACAGAGAAAGACAAAGAGCTACAGAGAGAGACATAAAGAGACATACAGAGAGAGACATAGAGAGACAGAGAGAGACATAATGAGACAGAGAGACAGAGAGAGACAGGGAGAGACAGAGAGAGAGACAGAGAGAGACAGAGAGAGGCAGAGAGAGACAAAGAGAGACAGAGAGAGAGAAAGAGAGAGACAGAGACCCAGAGAAAGACAGAGAGAGAGACAGAGAGAGAGACAGAGAGAGAGACAGAGAGAGACACAGAGAGATACAGAGAGAGACAGAGAGAGACAGAGAGAGAAACAGAGAGAGACAGAGAGAGAGACAGAGAGAGAGACAGAGAGAGACACAGAGAGATACAGAGAGAGACAGAGAGAGACAGAGAGAGAAACAGAGAGAGACAGAGAGAGACAGAGATAGAGAGGGAGACACAGGGAGAAACAGAGAGAGACAGAGCTAAACAGAGAGATACAGAGAGAGAGACAGAGAGAGACATAGAGAGACAGAGAGATACAGAGAGACACAGAGAGAGACAGAGAGAGACAGAGAGACCGAGAGAGACAGAGATAGGGATAGAGAGAGACATAGAGAGAGACAGAGAGCGACAGATAGAGAGACAGAGAGAGACAGAGAGAGAGACAGAGAGAGACAGAGAGAGACAAAGAGAGACAAAGAGAGACTGAAAGATATATATAGAGAGAAATAGAAAGACATAGAAATACATAGAGAAACAGAGAAAGACAGAGAGATACAGTGAGAGACAGAGAAAGAGACAGAGAGACTAAGAGAGACACAGAGAGAGACAGAGAGAGATAGAGAGAAACAGAGAGAGACACAGAGAGAGACAGAGAGTAAGACAGAGAGAGAGTGACAGAGACAGAAAGAGAGACAGAGAGAGACAGAGATATGGATAGAGAGAGACAGAGAGAGAGACAGAGAGAGACATAGAGAGTGAGAGAGACAGAAAGAGAGAAAGAGAGAGACAGAGACAGAGAGAGATAGAGACAGAGTGAGATAGACAGAGTGAGACAGAAAGAGAGACAGAGATAAAGACAGAGAGAGACAGAGAGAAACAGAGAGAGAAACAGAGAGACAGAGAGAGAGAAAGAGAGACAGAGAGAGAGAGACAGAGAGAGACAGAGATAGAGAGGGAGAGACAGGGAGACACAGAGAGAGACAGAGCTAGACATAGAGATACAGAGAGAGAGACAGAGAGAGACATTGAGAGACAGAGAGACAGAGAGAGACAGAGAGAGAGAGAGAATGAGAGACACATAAATAGAGACAGAGAGAGACAGAGAGAGAGAAAGAGAGAGTCAGAGACACAGAGACAGACAGAGAGACAGAGAGAGAGAGACAGAGAGAGAAACAGAGAGAGAAAGAGAGAGAAACAGAGAGAGACCGAGAGAGACAGAGATAGGGATGGAGAGAGACATAGAGTGAGACAGAGAGCGACAGATAGAGAGACAGAGAGAGACAGAGAGAGAAACAGAGAGAGACCGAGAGAGACAGAGAGAGACAAAGAGAGACAAAGTGAGACAGAGAGAGACAGAGAGACAGAGAGAGACAGAGGGAGACAGAGAGAGACAGAGAGACCGAGAGAGACAGAGATAGGAATGGAGAGAGACATAGAGAGAGACAGAGAGCGACAGATAGAGAGACAGAGAGAGAGACAGAGAGAGAAAGAGAGAGACAAAAAGAGACAAAGAGAGACAGAAAGATAGAGAGAGAGAAATAGAGAGACATAGAAATACAGAGAGAAACAAAGAAAGACAGAGAGAGACAGAGAGAGAAACAGACAGAGACAGAAAAGAGACAAAGAGAGAGAGACAGAGAAAGACAGAGAGCGACAGAGAGAGACAGAAAGAGACCTACAGAGAGAGACAAAGAGAGACAGAGAGAGATATAGAGAGAGACAGAGAGAGACAAATAGAGAAACAGAGAGAGACAGAGATTGAGACAGAGAGAGACAGAAAGAGACAGAGAGAGACATAGAGAGACAAAGAGACAGAGAGAGACAGGGAGAGACAGAGAGAGAGACAGAGAGAGACATAAATAGAGACAGAGAGAGACAGAGAGAGAGAAAGAGAGAGACAGAGACACAGAGAGACACAGAGAGAGAGCAGAGAGAGACACAGAGAGAGAAACAGAGAGACAGAGAGAGACAGAGAGAGACAGAGAGTGACAGAGATAGGGATAGAGAGGAGACATAGAGAGAGACAGAGAGCGACAGATAGAGAGACAGAGAGAGACAGAGAGAGAGACCGAGAGAGACAGAGAGAGACCGAGAGAGACAGAGAGAGACAAAGAGAGACAGAGAGATACAGAGAGAGAGACATAGAGAGACATAGAAATACAGAGAGAGACAAAGAAAGACAGAAGAAAGACAGAGAGAAACAGAGAGAGAGACAGACAGAGACAGAAAAGAGACAAAGAGAGAGAGAGAGAGAGAGACAGAGAAAGACAGAGAGCAACAGAGAGAGACCGAGAGAGACAGAGAGATAGAGAGTCAGAGAGAGAGACAGAGAGAGACAGAGAGAGAAACAGAGAGAGACAGAGATAGAGAGGGAGACAAAGGGAGACACAGAGAGAGACAGAGCTAGACAGAGAGATACAGAGAGAGAGACAGAGAGAGACATTGAGAGACAGAGAGACAGAGAGAGACATGGAGAGACAGAGAGAGACAGAGAGAGACATAGATAGAGACAGAGAGAGACAGAGAGAGAGAAAGAGAGAGAGAGAGACACAGAGAGAGACAGAGAGAGAGACACAGAGAGAGACAGAGAGAGAAACAGAGAGAGACACAGAGAGATACAGAGAGAGACAGAGACAGAGAGAGACAGAGAGAGAAACAGAGAGAGACAGAGAGAGACAGAGATAGAGAGGGAGACACAGGGAAACACAGAGAGAGACAGAGCTAGACAGAGAGATACAGAGAGAGAGACAGAGAGAGACATAGAGAGACAAGAGACAGAAAGAGACACAGAGAGAGACAGAGAGAGACAGAGAGACAGAGAGAGACAGAGATAGGGATAGAGAGAGACATAGAGAGAGAGAGAGAGCGAGACAGAGAGAGACAGAGAGAGAGACAGAGAGAGATAGAGACAAAGAGAGACAAAGAGAGACAGAAATATATATAGAGAGAAATAGAGAGACATAGAAATACAGAGAGAAACAAAGAAAGACAGAGAGAGACAGAGAGAGACAGAGAGAGAAACAGACAGAGATAGAAAAGAGACAAAGAGAGAGAGACAGAGAAAGACAGAGAGCGACAGAGAGAGACAGAAAGAGACCTACAGAGAGAGACAAAGAGAGACAGAGAGAGATATAGAGAGAGACAGAGAGAGACAGAGAGAGACAAATAGAGAAACAGAGATAGACAGAGATTGAGACAGAGAGAGACAGAAAGAGACAGAGAGAGACATAGAGAGACAAAGAGACAGAGAGAGACAGGGAGAGACAGAGAGAGAAATAAATAGAGACAGAGAGAGACAGAGAGAGAGAAAGAGAGAGACAGAGACACAGAGAGAGACAGAGAGAGAGCAGAGAGAGACACAGAGAGAGACACAGAGAGAGAGAGAGAGACAGATAGAGACAGAGATAGGGATAGAGAGAGACATAGAGAGAGACAGAGAGCGACAGAGAGAGAGACACAGAGAGACAGAGAGAGAGACTGAGAGAGGCAGAGAGAGACAGAGAGAGACAAAGAGAGACAGAGAGATACAGAGAGAGAGACATAGAAATACAGAGAGAGACAAAGAAAGACAGAGAGAGAGACAGAGAGAGACAGAGAGAGAGACAGACAGAGACAGAAAAGAGACAAAGAGAGAGAGACAGAGAGAGACAGAGTAAGACAGAGAGCGACAGAGAGAGACAGAAAGAGACATACATAGAGAGACAGAGAGAGACAGAGAGAGACATAGAGAGAGACAGACAGAGACAGAGGGAGACAAAGAGAGAAACAGAGAGAGACAGAAATTGAGACAGAGAGAGACAGAAAGAGACAGAGAGAGACAGAAAGAGACAGAGAGAGACAGAAAGAGACACAGAGAGACAACGAGAGAGACAGAGAGAGAGAGAGAGAAAGAGACAGAGAAAGATA
The DNA here is from genome assembly GCF_978045245.1 of Mus caroli. NCBI lineage: Eukaryota > Metazoa > Chordata > Mammalia > Rodentia > Muridae > Mus > Mus caroli. Next base: position 8,226,248 of record NW_028227276.1, read on the forward strand.
GAGAGAGACAGAGAGAGACACAGAGAGAGACAGAGAGTAAGACAGAGAGAGAGTGAGAGAGACAGAAAAAGAGACAGAGAGAGACAGAGATAGGGATAGAGAGAGACAGAAAGAGAGACAGAGAGAGACATAGAGAGTGAGAGAGACAGAAAGAGAAAAAGAGAGAGACAGAGACAGAGAGAGATAGAGACAGAGTGAGATAGACTGAGTGAGACAGAAAGAGAGACAGAGAAAGAGACAGAGAGAGACAGAGATAGAGAGGGAGACACAGAGAGACACAGAGAGAGACAGAGCTAGACAGAGAGATACAGAGAGAGAGACAGAGAGAGACATTGAGAGACAGAGAGAGACAGGGAGAGACAGAGAGAGAGACAGAGAGAGACAGAGAGAGACAGAGAGAGTCATTGAGAGACAGAGAGACAGAGAGAGACAGGGAGAGACAGAGAGAGAGACACAGAGAGAGACATAGATAGAGACAGAGAGAGACAGAGAGAGAGAAAGAGAGAGACAGAGACACAGAGACAGACAGAGAGAAACAGAGAGAGACACAGAGAGAGAGACAGAGAGAGACAGAGTGAGACCGAGAGAGACAGAGATAGGGATAAAGAGACATAGAGAGAGACAGAGAGCGAAAGAGAGAGAGACAGAGAGAGACAGAGAGAGAAACCGAGAGAGACAGAGATAGATAGGGAGACACAGGGAGACACAGAGAGAGACAGAGCGAGACAGAGAGATACAGAGAGAGAGACAGAGAGAGTCATTGAGAGAGAGAGACAGAGAGAGACAGGGAGAGACAGAGAGAGAGAGACAGAGAGAGACATAGATTGAGACAGAGAGAGACAGAGAGAGAGAAAGAGAGAGACAGAGACACAGAGACAGACAGAGACAGAGACAGAGAGAGACACAGAGAGAGAGACAGAGAGAAAGACAGAGAGAGACACAGAGAGAGACAGAGAGAGACAGAGTGAAACCGAGAGAGACAGAGATAGGGATAGAGAGAGACATAGAGAGAGACAGAGAGCGACAGAAAGAGAGACAGAGAGAGACAGAGAGAGAGACAGAGAGAGACAGAGAGAGACAAAGAGAGACAAAGAGAGACAGAAAGATAGAGAGAGAGAAATAGAGAGACATAGAAATACAGAGAGAAACAAAGAAAGACAGAGAGAGACAGAGAGAGACAGAGAGAGAAACAGACAGAGACAGAAAATAGACAAAGAGAGAGAGACAGAGAGAGACAGAGAAAGACAGAGAGCAACATATAGAGACAGAAAGAGACCTAAAGAGAGAGACAAAGAGAGACAGAGAGAGATATAGAGAGAGACAGAGAGAGACAAATAGAAAAACAGAGAGAGACAGTGATTGAGACAGAGAGAGACAGAAAGAGACAGAGAGAGACATAGAGAGACAAAGAGACAGAGAGAGACAGGGAGAGACAGAGAGAGAGACAGAGAGAGACATAAATAGAGACAGAGAGAGACAGAGAGAGAGAAAGAGAGAGACAGAGACACAGAGAGAGAGACCGAGAGAGAGCAGAGAGAGACAGAGAGAGACACCAAGAGACAGAGAGAGACAGAGAGAGACAGAGAGAGACAGAGATAGGGATAGAGAGAGACATAGAGAGAGACAGAGAGCGACAGAGAGAGAGAGACAGAGAGAGACAGAGAGAGAGAGACAGAGAGAGACATAGATAGAGACAGAGAGAGACAGAGAGAGAGAAAGAGAGAGACAGAGACACAGAGACAGACAGAGAGAGAGACAGAGAGAGACACAGAGAGAGAGACAGAGAGAGAAACAGAGAGAGAAAGAGAGAGACAAAGTGAGACTGAGAGAGACAGAGATAGGGATAGAGGGAGACATAGAGAGAGACAGAGCGACAGAGAGAGAGACAGAGAGAGAGACCGAGAGAGACAGAGAGAGACCGAGAGAGACAGAGAGAGACAAAGAGAGACAGAGAGATACAGAGAGAGAGACATAGAGAGACAGAGAGACAGAGAGAGACAAAGAGAGAGACAGAGAGAGACAGAGAGACCGAGAGAGACAGAGATAGGGATGGAGAGAGACATAGAGAGAGACAGAGAGCGACAGAGAGAGAAACAGAGAAAGACAGAGAGAGAGACAGAGAGAGAAAGAGAGAGACAAAAAGAGACAAAGAGAGACAGAAAGATAGAGAGAGAGAAATAGAGAGACATAGAAATACAGAGAGAAACAAAGACAGAGAGAGACAGAGAGAGACAGAGAGAGAAACAGACAGAGACAGAAAAGAGACAAAGAGAGAGAGACAGAGAGAGACAGAGAAAGACAGAGAGCGACAGAGAGAGACAGAAAGAGACCTACAGAGAGAGACAAAGAGAGACAGAGAGAGATATAGAGAGAGACAGAGAGAGACAAATAGAGAAACAGAGAGAGACAGAGATTGAGACAGAGAGAGACAGAAAGAGACAGAGAGAGACATAGAGAGACAAAGAGACAGAGAGAGACAGAGAGAGACAGAGAGAGACAGAGATAGGGATAGAGAGAGACATAGAGAGAGACAGAGAGCGACAGAGAGAGAGAGACAGAGAGAGACAGAGAGAGAGAGACAGAGAGAGACATAGATAGAGACAGAGAGAGACAGAGAGAGAGAAAGAGAGAGACAGAGACACAGAGACAGACAGAGAGAGAGACAGAGAGAGACACAGAGAGAGAGACAGAGAGAGAAACAGAGAGAGAAAGAGAGAGACAAAGTGAGACTGAGAGAGACAGAGATAGGGATAGAGGGAGACATAGAGAGAGACAGAGCGACAGAGAGAGAGACAGAGAGAGAGACCGAGAGAGACAGAGAGAGACCGAGAGAGACAGAGAGAGACAAAGAGAGACAGAGAGATACAGAGAGAGAGACATAGAGAGACAGAGAGACAGAGAGAGACAAAGAGAGAGACAGAGAGAGACAGAGAGACCGAGAGAGACAGAGATAGGGATGGAGAGAGACATAGAGAGAGACAGAGAGCGACAGAGAGAGAAACAGAGAAAGACAGAGAGAGAGACAGAGAGAGAAAGAGAGAGACAAAAAGAGACAAAGAGAGACAGAAAGATAGAGAGAGAGAAATAGAGAGACATAGAAATACAGAGAGAAACAAAGACAGAGAGAGACAGAGAGAGACAGAGAGAGAAACAGACAGAGACAGAAAAGAGACAAAGAGAGAGAGACAGAGAGAGACAGAGAAAGACAGAGAGCGACAGAGAGAGACAGAAAGAGACCTACAGAGAGAGACAAAGAGAGACAGAGAGAGATATAGAGAGAGACAGAGAGAGACAAATAGAGAAACAGAGAGAGACAGAGATTGAGACAGAGAGAGACAGAAAGAGACAGAGAGAGACATAGAGAGACAAAGAGACAGAGAGAGACAGGGAGAGACAGAGAGAGAGACAGAGAGAGACATAAATAGAGACAGAGAGAGACAGAGAGAGAGAAAGAGAGAGACAGAGACACAGAGAGAGACAGAGAGAGAGCAGAGAGAGACACAGAGAGACAGAGAGAGACAGAGAGTGACAGAGATAGAAATAGAGAGAGACATAGAGAGATACAGAGAGCGACAGATAGAGAGACAGAGAGAGACAGAGATAGAGAGGGAGGCACAGGGAGACACAGAGAGAGAAAGAGCTAGACAGAGAGATACAGAGAGAGAGACAGTGAGAGACATTGAGAGACAGAGAGAGAAAGGGAGAGACAGAGAGAGAGACAGAGAGAGACATAGATAGAGACAGAGAGAGACAGAGAGAGAGAAAGAGAGAGACAGAGACACAGAGACAGACAGAGACAGAGACAGAGAGAGACACAGAGAGAGAGACAGAGAGAAAGACAGAGAGAGACACAGAGAGAGACAGAGAGATACAGAGTGAAAACGAGAGAGACAGAGATAGGGATAGAGAGAGACATAGAGAGAGACAGAGAGTGACAGAGAGAGAGACAGAGAGAGACAGAGACACAGAGACAGACAGAGAGAAACAGAGAGAGACACAGAGAGAGAGACAGAGAGACAGAGAGACAGAGAGAGACAAAGAGAGAAAGAGAGAGACAGAGAGAGAGACAGGGAGAGAGAGACAGAGAGAGAGACAGAGAGAGACAGAGAGAGACAGAGAGAGAAACAGAGAGAGACAGAGATAGAGGGGGAGACACAGGGAGACACAGAGAGAGACAGATCTAGACAGAGAGATACAGAGAGAGACAGAGAGAGACATTGAGAGACAGAGAGACAGAGAGAGACAGGGAGAAACAGAGAGAGACAGAGAGAGACATAGATAGAGACAGAGAGAGACAGAGAGAGAGAAAGAGAGAAACAGAGAGACAGAGAGAGACAGGGAGAGACAGAGAGAGACAGAGAGAGACATAGATAGAGACAGAGAGAGACAGAGAGAGAGACAGAGAGAGACAGAGAGAGACAGAGAGAGACAGAGAGAGACAGAGAGAGAAACAGAGAGAGACAGAGAGAGATAGAGATAGAGAGAGAGACACAGGGAGACACAGAGAGAGACAGAGCTAGACAGAGAGATACAGAGAGAG
>NW_028227276.1:8235787-8240787 GCF_978045245.1 Mus caroli
AGACATAGAGAGACAAAGAGACAGAGAGAGACAGGGAGAGACAGAGAGAGAGACAGAGAGAGACATAAATAGAGACAGAGAGAGACAGAGAGAGAGAAAGAGAGAGACAGAGACACAGAGAGAGAGACCGAGAGAGAGCAGAGAGAGACAGAGAGAGACACCAAGAGACAGAGATAGACAGAGAGAGACAGAGAGAGACAGAGATAGGGATAGAGAGAGACATAGAGAGAGACAGAGAGCGACAGAGAGAGAGAGACAGAGAGAGACAGAGAGAGAGAGACAGAGAGAGACATAGATAGAGACAGAGAGAGACAGAGAGAGAGAAAGAGAGAGACAGAGACACAGAGACAGACAGAGAGAGAGACAGAGAGAGACACAGAGAGAGAGACAGAGAGAGAAACAGAGAGAGAAAGAGAGAGACAAAGTGAGACTGAGAGAGACAGAGATAGGGATAGAGGGAGACATAGAGAGAGACAGAGCGACAGAGAGAGAGACAGAGAGAGAGACCGAGAGAGACAGAGAGAGACCGAGAGAGACAGAGAGAGACAAAGAGAGACAGAGAGATACAGAGAGAGAGACATAGAGAGACAGAGAGACAGAGAGAGACAAAGAGAGAGACAGAGAGAGACAGAGAGACCGAGAGAGACAGAGATAGGGATGGAGAGAGACATAGAGAGAGACAGAGAGCGACAGAGAGAGAAACAGAGAAAGACAGAGAGAGAGACAGAGAGAGAAAGAGAGAGACAAAAAGAGACAAAGAGAGACAGAAAGATAGAGAGAGAGAAATAGAGAGACATAGAAATACAGAGAGAAACAAAGACAGAGAGAGACAGAGAGAGAGAAAGAGAGAGACAGAGACACAGAGAGAGACAGAGAGAGAGACACAGAGAGAGACAGAGAGAGAGACAGAGAGAGACACAGAGAGATACAGAGAGAGACAGAGAGAGACAGAGAGAGACAGAGAGAGAAACAGAGAGACACACAGAGAGATAGAGATAGAGAGGGAGACACAGGGAGACACAGAGAGAGACAGAGCGAGACAGAGAGATACAGAGAGAGAGACAGAGAGAGTCATTGAGAGAGAGAGACAGAGAGAGACAGGGAGAGACAGAGAGAGAGAGACAGAGAGAGACATAGATTGAGACAGAGAGAGACAGAGAGAGAGAAAGAGAGAGACAGAGACACAGAGACAGACAGAGACAGAGACAGAGAGAGACACAGAGAGAGAGACAGAGAGAAAGACAGAGAGAGACACAGAGAGAGACAGAGAGAGACAGAGTGAAACCGAGAGAGACAGAGATAGGGATAGAGAGAGACATAGAGAGAGACAGAGAGCGACAGAAAGAGAGACAGAGAGAGACAGAGAGAGAGACAGAGAGAGACAGAGAGAGACAAAGAGAGACAAAGAGAGACAGAAAGATAGAGAGAGAGAAATAGAGAGACATAGAAATACAGAGAGAAACAAAGAAAGACAGAGAGAGACAGAGAGAGACAGAGAGAGAAACAGACAGAGACAGAAAATAGACAAAGAGAGAGAGACAGAGAGAGACAGAGAAAGACAGAGAGCAACATATAGAGACAGAAAGAGACCTAAAGAGAGAGACAAAGAGAGACAGAGAGAGATATAGAGAGAGACAGAGAGAGACAAATAGAAAAACAGAGAGAGACAGTGATTGAGACAGAGAGAGACAGAAAGAGACAGAGAGAGACATAGAGAGACAAAGAGACAGAGAGAGACAGGGAGAGACAGAGAGAGAGACAGAGAGAGACATAAATAGAGACAGAGAGAGACAGAGAGAGAGAAAGAGAGAGACAGAGACACAGAGAGAGAGACCGAGAGAGAGCAGAGAGAGACAGAGAGAGACACCAAGAGACAGAGAGAGACAGAGAGAGACAGAGAGAGACAGAGATAGGGATAGAGAGAGACATAGAGAGAGACAGAGAGCGACAGAGAGAGAGAGACAGAGAGAGAGAGACAGAGAGAGAGAGACAGAGAGAGACATAGATAGAGACAGAGAGAGACAGAGAGAGAGAAAGAGAGAGACAGAGACACAGAGACAGACAGAGAGAGAGACAGAGAGAGACACAGAGAGAGAGACAGAGAGAGAAACAGAGAGAGAAAGAGAGAGACAAAGTGAGACTGAGAGAGACAGAGATAGGGATAGAGGGAGACATAGAGAGAGACAGAGCGACAGAGAGAGAGACAGAGAGAGAGACCGAGAGAGACAGAGAGAGACCGAGAGAGACAGAGAGAGACAAAGAGAGACAGAGAGATACAGAGAGAGAGACATAGAGAGACAGAGAGACAGAGAGAGACAAAGAGAGAGACAGAGAGAGACAGAGAGACCGAGAGAGACAGAGATAGGGATGGAGAGAGACATAGAGAGAGACAGAGAGCGACAGAGAGAGAAACAGAGAAAGACAGAGAGAGAGACAGAGAGAGAAAGAGAGAGACAAAAAGAGACAAAGAGAGACAGAAAGATAGAGAGAGAGAAATAGAGAGACATAGAAATACAGAGAGAAACAAAGACAGAGAGAGACAGAGAGAGACAGAGAGAGAAACAGACAGAGACAGAAAAGAGACAAAGAGAGAGAGACAGAGAGAGACAGAGAAAGACAGAGAGCGACAGAGAGAGACAGAAAGAGACCTACAGAGAGAGACAAAGAGAGACAGAGAGAGATATAGAGAGAGACAGAGAGAGACAAATAGAGAAACAGAGAGAGACAGAGATTGAGACAGAGAGAGACAGAAAGAGACAGAGAGAGACATAGAGAGACAAAGAGACAGAGAGAGACAGAGAGAGACAGAGAGAGACAGAGATAGGGATAGAGAGAGACATAGAGAGAGACAGAGAGCGACAGAGAGAGAGAGACAGAGAGAGACAGAGAGAGAGAGACAGAGAGAGACATAGATAGAGACAGAGAGAGACAGAGAGAGAGAAAGAGAGAGACAGAGACACAGAGACAGACAGAGAGAGAGACAGAGAGAGACACAGAGAGAGAGACAGAGAGAGAAACAGAGAGAGAAAGAGAGAGACAAAGTGAGACTGAGAGAGACAGAGATAGGGATAGAGGGAGACATAGAGAGAGACAGAGCGACAGAGAGAGAGACAGAGAGAGAGACCGAGAGAGACAGAGAGAGACCGAGAGAGACAGAGAGAGACAAAGAGAGACAGAGAGATACAGAGAGAGAGACATAGAGAGACAGAGAGACAGAGAGAGACAAAGAGAGAGACAGAGAGAGACAGAGAGACCGAGAGAGACAGAGATAGGGATGGAGAGAGACATAGAGAGAGACAGAGAGCGACAGAGAGAGAAACAGAGAAAGACAGAGAGAGAGACAGAGAGAGAAAGAGAGAGACAAAAAGAGACAAAGAGAGACAGAAAGATAGAGAGAGAGAAATAGAGAGACATAGAAATACAGAGAGAAACAAAGACAGAGAGAGACAGAGAGAGACAGAGAGAGAAACAGACAGAGACAGAAAAGAGACAAAGAGAGAGAGACAGAGAGAGACAGAGAAAGACAGAGAGCGACAGAGAGAGACAGAAAGAGACCTACAGAGAGAGACAAAGAGAGACAGAGAGAGATATAGAGAGAGACAGAGAGAGACAAATAGAGAAACAGAGAGAGACAGAGATTGAGACAGAGAGAGACAGAAAGAGACAGAGAGAGACATAGAGAGACAAAGAGACAGAGAGAGACAGGGAGAGACAGAGAGAGAGACAGAGAGAGACATAAATAGAGACAGAGAGAGACAGAGAGAGAGAAAGAGAGAGACAGAGACACAGAGAGAGACAGAGAGAGAGCAGAGAGAGACACAGAGAGACAGAGAGAGACAGAGAGTGACAGAGATAGAAATAGAGAGAGACATAGAGAGATACAGAGAGCGACAGATAGAGAGACAGAGAGAGACAGAGATAGAGAGGGAGGCACAGGGAGACACAGAGAGAGAAAGAGCTAGACAGAGAGATACAGAGAGAGAGACAGTGAGAGACATTGAGAGACAGAGAGAGAAAGGGAGAGACAGAGAGAGAGACAGAGAGAGACATAGATAGAGACAGAGAGAGACAGAGAGAGAGAAAGAGAGAGACAGAGACACAGAGACAGACAGAGACAGAGACAGAGAGAGACACAGAGAGAGAGACAGAGAGAAAGACAGAGAGAGACACAGAGAGAGACAGAGAGATACAGAGTGAAAACGAGAGAGACAGAGATAGGGATAGAGAGAGACATAGAGAGAGACAGAGAGTGACAGAGAGAGAGACAGAGAGAGACAGAGACACAGAGACAGACAGAGAGAAACAGAGAGAGACACAGAGAGAGAGACAGAGAGACAGAGAGACAGAGAGAGACAAAGAGAGAAAGAGAGAGACAGAGAGAGAGACAGGGAGAGAGAGACAGAGAGAGAGACAGAGAGAGACAGAGAGAGACAGAGAGAGAAACAGAGAGAGACAGAGATAGAGGGGGAGACACAGGGAGACACAGAGAGAGACAGATCTAGACAGAGAGATACAGAGAGAGACAGAGAGAGACATTGAGAGACAGAGAGACAGAGAGAGACAGGGAGAGACAGAGAGAGACAGAGAGAGACATAGATAGAGACAGAGAGAGACAGAGAGAGAGAAAGAGAGAAACAGAGAGACAGAGAGAGACAGGGAGAGACAGAGAGAGACAGAGAGAGACATAGATAGAGACAGAGAGAGACAGAGAGAGAGACAGAGAGAGACAGAGAGAGACAGAGAGAGACAGAGAGAGACAGAGAGAGAAACAGAGAGAGACAGAGAGAGATAGAGATAGAGAGAGAGACACAGGGAGACACAGAGAGAGACAGAGCTAGACAGAGAGATACAGAGAGAGAGACAGAGAGAGACACAGAGAGAGACAGAGAGAGACAGAGAGACCGAGAGAGACAGAGATATGGATAGAGAGAGACATAGAGAGAGACAGAGAGCGACAGAGAGAGAGACAGAGAGAGACAGAGAGAGAGACAGAGAGAGAC
>NW_028227276.1:8245787-8270787 GCF_978045245.1 Mus caroli
GAGAGAGACAGAGAGAGAGAAAGAGAGAGACAGAGACACAGAGAGAGACAGAGAGAGAGACACAGAGAGAGACAGAGAGAGAGACAGAGAGAGACACAGAGAGATACAGAGAGAGACAGAGAGAGACAGAGAGAGACAGAGAGAGAAACAGAGAGACACACAGAGAGATAGAGATAGAGAGGGAGACACAGGGAGACACAGAGAGAGACAGAGCTAGACAGTGAGATACAGAGAGAGAGACAGAGAGAGACACAGAGAGAGACAGAGAGAGACAGAGAGACCGAGAGAGACAGAGATAGGGATAGAGAGAGACATAGAGAGAGACAGAGAGCGAGAGAGAGAGACAGAGAGAGACAGAGAGAGAGACAGAGAGAGACAGAGAGACAGAGAGAGACAAAGAGAGACAAAGAGAGACAGAAAGATATATAGAGAGAGCAATAGAGAGACATAGAAATACAGAGAGAAACAAAGAAAGACAGAGAGAGACAGAGAGAGACAGAGAGAGAAACAGACAGAGACAGAAAAGAGACAAAGAGAGAGAGACAGAGAGAGACAGAGAAAGACAGAGAGCGACAGAGAGAGACAGAAAGAGACCTACAGAGAGAGACAAAGAGAGACAGAGAGAGATATAGAGAGAGACAGAGAGAGACAGAGGAGACAAATAGAGAAACAGAGAGAGACAGAGATTGAGACAGAGAGTGACAGAAAGAGACAGAGAGAGACATAGAGAGACAAAGAGTCAGAGAGAGACAGGGAGAGACAGAGAGAGACAGAGAGAGAAATAAATAGAGACAGAGAGAGACAGAGAGAGAGAAAGAGAGAGACAGAGACACAGAGAGAGACAGAGAGAGAGCAGAGAGAGACACAGAGAGAGACACAGAGAGAGAGAGACAGAGAGAGACAGAGATAGGGATAGAGAGAGACATAGAGAGAGACAGAGAGCGACAGAGAGAGAGACAGAGAGAGACAGAGAGAGAGACTGAGAGAGACAGAGAGAGACAGAGAGAGACAAAGAGAGACAGAGAGATACAGAGAGAGAGAGACGTAGAGAGACATAGAAATACAGAGAGAGACAAAGAAAGACAGAGAGAGAGACAGTGAGAGACAAAGAGAGACAGACAGAGACAGAAAAGAGACAAAGAGAGAGAGACAGAGAGAGACAGAGAAAGACAGAGAGCGACAGAGAGAGACAGAAAGAGACATACATAGAGAGACATAGAGAGACAGAGAGAGACATAGAGAGAGACAGACAGAGACAGAGGGAGACAAAGAGAGAAACAGAGAGAGACAGAAATTGAGACAGAGAGAGACAGAAAGAGACAGAGAGAGACAGAAAGAGACAGAGAGAGACAGAAAGAGACACAGAGAGACAAAGAGAGAGACAGAGAGACAGAGAGAGAGAGAAAGAGACAGAGAAAGATAGAGAGAGACAGAGAGAGACACAGAGAGAGACAGAGAGTAAGACAGAGAGAGAGTGAGAGAGACAGAAAAAGAGACAGAGAGAGACAGAGATAGGGATAGAGAGAGACAGAAAGAGAGACAGAGAGAGACATAGAGAGTGAGAGAGACTGAAAGAGAGAAAGAGAGAGACAGAGACAGAGAGAGATAGAGACAGAGTGAGATAGACTGAGTGAGACAGAAAGAGAGACAGAGAAAGAGACAGAGAGAGAGACAGAGAGAGACAGAGAGAGACAGAGAGAGAAACAGAGAGACAGAGAGAGAGACAGAGAGAGACAGAGAGAGACAGAGAGAGACAGAGAGAGACAGAGAGTGAAACAGAGAGAGACAGAGATAGAGAGGGAGACACAGGGAGACACAGAGAGAGACAGAGCTAGACAGAGAGCTACAGAGAGAGAGACAGAGAGAGACATTGAGAGACAGAGAGAGACAGGGAGAGACAGAGAGAGAGACAGAGAGAGACAGAGATAGAGACAGAGAGAGACAGAGAGAGAGAAAGAGAGAGACAGAGACACAGAGACAGACAGAGAGAAACAGAGAGAGACACAGAGAGTGAGACAGAGAGAGAGAGAGACAGAGAGAGACACAGAGAGAGACAGAGAGAGACGGAGTGAGACCGAGAGAGACAGAGATAGGGATAGAGAGAGACATAGAGGGAGACAGAGAGCGAAAGAGAGAGAGACAGAGAGAGACAGAGAGAGAAACCGAGAGAGACAGAGATAGATAGGGAGACACAGGGAGACACAGAGAGAGACAGAGCTAGACAGAGAGATACAGAGAGAGAGACAGAGAGAGTCATTGAGAGACAGAGAGACAGGGAGAGACAGAGAGAGAGACAGAGAGAGACATAGAGACAGAGAGAGACAGAGAGAGAGAAAGAGAGAGACAGAGACACAGAGACAGACAGAGACAGAGACAGAGAGAGACACAAAGAGAGAGACAGAGAGAAAGACAGAGAGAGACACAGAGAGAGACAGAGAGAGACAGAGAGAGAAATAGAGAGACAGAGACACAGAGACAGACAGAGACAGAGACAGAGAGGGACACAGAGAGGGAGACAGAGAGAAAGACAGAGAGAGACACAGAGAGGGACAGAGAGAGACAGAGTGAAACCGAGAGAGACAGAGATAGGGATAGAGAGAGACATAGAGAGAGACAGAGAGCAACAGAGAGAGAGACAGAGAGAGACACAGAGAGACACAGAGAGAGACAGAGAGAGACAAAGAGAGACAAAGAGAGACAGAAAGATAGAGAGAGATAGAAATAGAGAGACATAGAAATACAGAGAGAAACAAAGAAAGACAGAGAGAGACAGAGAGAGACAGAGAGAGACATAGAGAGACAAAGAGACAGAGAGAGACAGGGAGAGACAGAGAGAGAGACAGAGAGAGACATAAATAGAGACAGAGAGAGACAGAGAGAGAGAAAGAGAGAGTCAGAGACACAGAGAGAGACAGAGAGAGAGCAGAGAGAGACAGAGAGAGACACAAAGAGACAGAGAGACATAGAGAGACAGAAATAGGGATAGAGAGAGACATAGAGAGAGACAGAGAGCGACAGAGAGGGAGACAGAGAGAGACAGATAGAGAGACCGAGAGAGACAGAGAGAGACAGAGAGAGACAAAGAGAGACAGAGATAGGGATAGAGAGAGACATAGAGAGAGACAGAGAGCGACAGAGAGGGAGACAGTGAGAGACAGATAGAGAGACCGAGAGAGACAGAGAGAGACAGAAAGAGACAGAGAGAGACATAGAGAGACAAAGAGACAGAGAGAGACAGGGAGAGACAGAGAGAGAGACAGAGAGAGACATAAATAGAGACAGAGAAAGACAGAGAGAGAGAAAGAGAGAGTCAGAGACACAGAGAGAGACAGAGAGAGAAACAGAGAGACAGAGAGAGAGACAGAGAGAGAGACAGAGAGAGAGAGAGAGAGACAGAGAGAGACAGAGAGAGACAGAGAGAGAAACAGAGAGAGACAGAGATAGAGAGGGAGACACAGGGAGACACAGAGAGAGACAGAGCTAGACAGAGAGATACAGAGAGAGACAGAGAGAGACATTGAGAGACAGAGAAACAGAGAGAGAGAGGGAGAGACAGAGATAGAGACAGAGAGAGACAAAGATAGAGACAGAGAGAGACAGAGAGAGAGAAAGAGAGAGACAGAGTCACAGAGACAGACAGAGAGAGAGACAGAGAGAGACACAGAGAGAGAAACAGAGAGAGAGAGACAGAGAGAGACACAGAGAGAGACAGAGAGAGACAGAGTGAGACCGAGAGAGACAGAGATAGGGATAGAGAGAGACATAGAGAGAGACAGAGAGCGATAGAGAGAGAGACAGAGAGAGACAGAGAGAGACAGAGAAAGACAAAGAGAAACAAAGCGAGACAGAGAGATACAGAGAGAGAGACATAGAGAGACATAGAAATACAGAGAGAGACAAAGAAAGACAGAGACAGACAGAGAGAAACAGAGAGAGAGACAGACAGAGACAGAAAAGAGACAAAGAGAGAGAGACAGAGAGAGACAGAGAAAGACAGAGAGCAAGAGAGAGAGACAGAAAGAGACCTACAGAGAGAGACATAGAGAGATAGAGAGAGACATAGAGAGAGACTGAGAGAGACAGAGAGAGACAGAGAGACAGAGATAGGAATAGAGAGAGACATAGAGAGAGACAGAAATCAACAGAGAGAGAGACAAAGCGAGATAGAGAGAGACAGAGAGACAAAGAGAGACAGAGAGATACAGAGAGAGAGACATAGAGAGACCTAGAAATACAGAGAGAGACAAAGAAAGACAGAGAGAGAGACAGAGAGAGACAGAGAGAGAGACAGACAGAGACAGAAAAGAGACAAAGAGAGAGAGAGACAGAGAGAGACAGAGAAAGACAGAGAGCGACAGAGAGAGACAGAAAGAGACATACAGAGAGAGACATAGAGAGACAGAGAGAGACATAGAGAGAGACAGAGAGAGACAGAGAGAGACAAAGAGAGAAACAGAGAGAGACAGAAATTGAGACAGAGGGAGACAGAAAGAGACAGAGAGAGACAGAAAGAGACAGAGAGAGACAGAGAGAGACAGAAAGAGACGCAGAGAGACAAAGAGAGAAATAGAGAGAGACAGAGAGAGAGACAGAGAGACAGAGAGAGAGACAGAGACAGAGACAGAGAGAGACAGAGAGAGAAACAGAGAGAGACAGTGATAGAGAGGGAGACACAGGGAGACACATGAGAGACAGAGCTAGACAGAGAGATACAGAGAGAGAGACAGAGAGAGACATTGAGAGACAGAGAGACAGAGAGAGAAAGAGAGAGAGAAGGAGAGAGACATAGATAGAGACAGAGAGAGACAGAGAGAGAGAAAGAGAGAGACAGAGACACATAGACAGACAGAGAGAGAGACAGTGAGAGACAGAGAGAGAGAGACAGAGAGAGACACAGAGAGAGACAGAGAGAGACAGAGTGAGACCGAGAGAGACAGAGATAGGGATAGAGAGACATAGAGAGAGACAGAGAGCGACAGAGAGAGAGACAGCGAGAGACAGAGAGAGAGACAGAGAGAGACAGAGAGATACAAAGAGAGACAAAGAGAGACAGAAAGATAGAGAGAGAGAAATAGAGAGACATAGAAATACAGAGAGAAACAAAGAAAGAGAGAGAGAGACAGAGAGAGACAGAGAGAAACAGACAGAGACAGAGAGAGACAGAAAGAGACACAGAGAGACAAAGAGAGAGACAGATAGAGAGAGAGAAAGAGACAGAGAAAGATAGAGAGAGACAGAGAGAGACACAGAGAGAGACAGAGAGTAAGACAGAGAGAGAGTGAGAGAGACAGAAAAAGAGACAGAGAGATACAGAGATAGGGATAGAGAGAGACAGAAAGAGAGACAGAGAGAGACATAGAGAGTGAGAGAGACAGAAAGAGAGAAAGAGAGAGACAGAGACAGAGAGAGATAGAGACAGAGAGAGATAGACTGAGTGAGACAGAAAGAGAGACAGAGAAAGAGACAGAGAGAGACAGAGAGAGAGACAAAGAGAGAAAGAGAGAGACAGAGAGAGAAACAGAGAGACAGAGAGAGAGACAGAGAGAGACAGAGAGAGAAACAGAGAGACACAGAGATAGAGAGGGAGGCACAGGGAGACACAGAGAGAGAAAGAGCTAGACAGAGAGATACAGAGAGAGAGACAGTGAGAGACATTGAGAGACAGAGAGAGAAAGGGAGAGACAGAGAGAGACAGAGAGAGACAGAGATAGAGACAGAGAGAGACAGAGAGAGAGAAAGAGAGAGACAGAGACACAGAGACAGACAGAGAGAAACAGAGAGAGACACAGAGAGTGAGACAGAGAGAGAGAGAGACAGAGAGAGACACAGAGAGAGACAGAGAGAGACGGAGTGAGAACGAGAGAGACAGAGATAGGGATAGAGAGAGACAGAGAGAGAGACAGAGAGCGAAAGAGAGAGAGACAGAGAGAGACAGAGAGAGAAACCGAGAGAGACAGAGATTGATAGGGAGACACAGGGAGAAACAGAGAGAGACAGAGCTAGACAGAGAGATACAGAGAGAGAGACAGAGAGAGTCATTGAGAGACAGAGAGACAGAGAGAGACAGGGAGAGACAGAGAGAGAGACAGAGAGAGACATAGAGACAGAGAGAGACAGAGAGAGAGAAAGAGAGAGACAGAGACACAGAGACAGACAGAGACAGAGAGACAGAGAGACACAGAGAGAGAGACAGAGAGAAAGACAGAGAGAGACACAGAGAGAGACAGAGAGAGACAGAGAGAGAGAAAGAGAGAGACAGAGACACAGAGACAGACAGAGACAGAGAGAGACACAGAGAGAGAGACAGAGAGAAAGACAGAGAGAGACACAGAGAGAGACAGAGAGAGACAGAGTGAAACCGAGAGAGACAGAGATAGGGATAGAGAGAAACATAGAGAGAGACAGAGAGCAACAGAGAGAGAGACAGAGAGAGACAGAGAGAGAGACAAAGAGAGACAGAGAGAGACATAGAGAGACAAAGAGAGACAGAAAGATAGAGAGAGATAGAAATAGAGAGACATAGAAATACAGAGAGAAACAAAGAAAGACAGAGAGAGACAGAGAGAGAAACAGACAGAGACAGAAAAGAGACAAAGAGAGAGAGACAGAGAGAGACAGAGAAAGACAGAGAGCGACAGATAGAAACAGAAAGAGACCTAAAGAGAGAGACAAAGAGAGACAGAGAGAGATAGAGAGAGAGACAGAGAGAGACAAATAGAAAAACAGAGAGACAGTGATTGAGACAGAGAGAGACAGGGAGAGACAGAGACAGAGACAGAGAGAGACATAAATAGAGACAGAGAGAGACAGAGAGAGAGAAAGAGAGAGTCAGAGACACAGAGAGAGACAGAGAGAGGGCAGAGAGAGACAGAGAGAGACACAGAGAGACAGAGAGAGAGACAGAGAGAGACAGAGAGAGAAACAGAGAGACAGAGATAGAGAGGGAGGCACAAGGAGACACAGAGAGAGAAAGAGCTAGACAGAGAGATACAGAGAGAGAGACAGTGAGAGACATTGAGAGACAGAGAGAGAAAGGGAGAGACAGAGAGAGAGACAGAGAGAGACAGAGATAGAGACAGAGAGAGACAGAGAGAGAGAAAGAGAGAGACAGAGACACAGAGACAGACAGAGAGAAACAGAGAGAGACACAGAGAGTGAGACAGAGAGAGAGAGAGACAGAGAGAGACACAGAGAGAGACAGAGAGAGACACAGAGAGAGACAGAGAGAGACGGAGTGAGACCGAGAGAGACAGAGATAGGGATAGAGAGAGACATAGAGAGAGACAGAGAGCGAAAGAGAGAGAGACAGAGAGAGACAGAGAGAGAAACCGAGAGAGACAGAGATAGATAGGGAGACACAGGGAGACACAGAGAGAGACAGAGCTAGACAGAGAGATACAGAGAGAGAGACAGAGAGAGTCATTGAGAGACAGAGAGACAGAGAGAGACAGGGAGAGACAGAGAGAGACAGAGAGAGAGATAGAGACAGAGAGAGACAGAGAGAGAGAAAGAGAGAGACAGAGACACAGAGACAGACAGAGACAGAGAGAGAGAGACACAGAGAGAGAGACAGAGAGAAAGACAGAGAGAGACACAGAGAGAGACAGAGAGAGACAGAGAGAGAGAAAGAGAGAGACAGAGACACAGAGACAGACAGAGACAGAGACAGAGAGAGACACAGAGAGAGAGACAGAGAGAAAGACAGAGAGAGACACAGAGAGAGACAGAGAGAGACAGAGTGAAACCGAGAGAGACAGAGATAGGGATAGAGAGAGACATAGAGAGAGACAGAGAGCAACAGAGAGAGAGACAGAGAGAGACAGAGAGAGAGACAGAGAGAGACAGAGAGAGACATAGAGAGACAAAGAGAGACAGAAAGATAGAGAGAGATAGAAATAGAGAGACATAGAAATACAGAGAGAAACAAAGAAAGACAGAGAGAGACAGAGAGAGACAGAGAGAGAAACAGACAGAGACAGAAAAGAGACAAAGAGAGAGAGACAGAGAGAGACAGAGAAAGACAGAGAGCGACAGATAGAAACAGAAAGAGACCTAAAGAGAGAGACAAAGAGAGACAGAGAGAGATAGAGAGAGAGACAGAGAGAGACTAATAGAAAAACAGAGAGACAGTGATTGAGACAGAGAGAGACAGGGAGAGACAGAGACAGAGACAGAGAGAGACATAAATAGAGACAGAGAGAGACAGAGAGAGAGAAAGAGAGAGTCAGAGACACAGAGAGAGACAGAGAGAGAGCAGAGAAAGACAGAGAGAGACACAGAGAGACAGAGAGAGACATAGAGAGACAGAGATAGGGATAGAGAGAGACATAGAGAGAGACAGAGAGCGACAGAGAGGGAGACAGAGAGAGACAGATAGAGAGACCGAGAGAGACAGAGAGAGACAGAGAGAGACAAAGAGAGACAGAGAGATACAGAGAGAGAGACATAGAGAGACATAGAAATAAGGAGAGAGAGACAAAGAAAGACAGAGAGAGAGACAGAGAGAGACAGAGTGAGAGACATAAAGAGACAGAAAAGAGACAAAGAGAGAGAGACAGAGAGAGACAGAGAAAGACAGAGAGCGACACAGAGAGACAGAAAGAGACATACGGAGAGAGACATAGAGAGACAGAGAGAGACATAGAGAGAGACAGAGAGAGACAGAGAGAGACAAAGAGAGAAACAGAGAGAGACAGAAATTGAGACAGAGAGAGACAGAAAGAGACAGAGAGAGACAGAGAAAGACAGAAAGAGACACAGAGAGACAAAGAGAGAGACAGAGAGAGACAAAGAGAGATAGAGAAAGACACAGAGAGAGATAGAGAGAGACAGAGAGAGACACAGAGAGAGACAGATAGTAAGACAGAGAGAGTGAGAGAGACAGAAAGAGACAGAGAGAGACAGAGATAGGGATAGAGAGAGACCGAGAGTGAGACAGAGAGAGACATAGAGAGTGAGAGAGACAGAAAGAGAGAAAGAGAGTGACAGAGACAGAGAGAGATAGAGACAGAGTGAGATAGACTGAGTGAGACAGAAAGAGAGACAGAGATAGAGACAGAGAGAGACAGAGAGAGAGACAGAGAGAGACAGAGAGAGACAGAGAGGGAAACAGAGAGAGAGAGTGACAGAGAGAGATACAGAGATACAGAGAGAGAGAGAGACAGAGAGAGACAGAGAGAGACAGAGAGAGAAACAGAGAGAGACAGAGATAGAGAGGGAGACACAGGGAGACACAGAGAGAGACAGAGCTAGAAAGAGAGATACAGAGAGAGACAGAGAGAGACATTGAGAGACAGAGAGACAGAGACAGACAGGGAGAGACAGAGATAGAGACAGAGAGAGACAAAGATAGAGACAGAGAGAGAGAAAGAGAGAGACAGAGTCACAGAGACACACAGAGAGAGAGACAGAGAGAGACACAGAGAGAGAAACAGAGAGAGAGAGACAGAGAGAGACACAGAGAGAGACAGAGAGAGACAGAGTGAGACCGAGAGAGACAGAGATAGGGATAGAGAGAGACAGAGAGTGATAGAGAGAGAGACAGAGAGAGAGATAGAGAGAGAGACAGAGAGAGACAGAGAAAGACAAAGAGAAACAAAGCGAGACAGAGAGATACAGAGAGAGAGACATAGAGAGACATAGAAATACAGAGAGAGACAAAGAAAGACAGAGACAGACAGAGAGAAACAGAGAGAGAGACAGACAGAGACAGAAAAGAGACAAAGAGAGAGAGACAGAGAGAGATAGAGAAAGACAGAGAGCGAGAGAGAGACAGAAAGAGACCTACAGAGAGAGACATAGAGAGATAGAGAGAGACATAGAGAGAGACTGAGAGAGACAGAGAGAGACAAAGAGAGAGACAGAGATTGAGACAGAGAGACAGAAAGAGACAGAGAGAGACATAGAGAGACAGAGAGACAGAGAGAGACAGGGACAGACAGAGACAGAGACAGAGAGAGAGAAAGAGAGAGACATAGATAGAGACAGAGAGAGACAGAGAGAGACATAGAGAGACAGAGAGATACAGAGAGAGAGACATAGAAAGACATAGAAATACAGATAGAGACAAAGAGAGACAGAGAGAGAGCCAGAGAGAGACAGAGACAGACAGAGACAGAAAAGAGACAATAAGAGAGAGACAGAGAGAGACAGAGAAAGACAGAGAGCGACAGAGAGAGACAGAAAGAGACCTACAGAGAGAGAGAAAGAGAGACAGAGAGAGATATAGAGAGAGACAGAGAGAGACAGAGAGAGACAGAGAGAGACATAGAGAGACAGAGAGAGACATAGAGAGACAAAGAGTCAGAGAGAGACAGGGAGAGACAGAGAGAGAGACAGAGAGAGAAATAAATAGAGACAGAGAGAGACAGAGAGAGAGAAAGAGAGAGACAGAGACATAGAGAGAGACAGAGAGAGAGCAGAGAGAGACACAGAGAGAGACACAGAGAGAGAGACAGATAGAGACAGAGAGAGACAGAGATAGGGATAGAGAGAGACATAGAGAGAGACAGAGAGCGACAGAGAGAGAGACAGAGAGCGAAAGAGAGAGAGACTGAGAGAGACAGAGAGAGTCAGAGAGAGACAAAGAGAGACAGAGAGATACAGAGAGAGAGAGACATAGAGAGACATAGAAATACAGAGAGAGACAAAGAAAGACAGAGAGAGAGACAGAGAGAGACAGAGAGAGAGACAGACAGAGACAGAAAAGAGACAAAGAGAGAGAGACAGAGAGAGACAGAGAAAGACAGAGAGCGACAGAGAGAGACAGAAAGAGACATACATAGAGAGACATAGAGAGACAGAGAGAGACATAGAGAGAGACAGACAGAGACAGAGGGAGACAAAGAGAAACAGAGAGAGACAGAAATTGAGACAGAGAGAGACTAAAAAAGACAGAGAGACAGAAAGAGACAGAGAGAGACAGAAAGAGACACAGAGAGACAAAGAGAGAGACAGAGAGACAGAGAGAGAGAGAGAAAGAGACAGAGAAAGATAGAGAGAGACAGAGAGAGACACAGAGAGACAGAGAGTAAGACAGAGAGAGAGTGACAGAGACAGAAAAAGAGACAGAGAGAGACAGAGCTAGGGATAGAGAGAGACAGAAAGAGAGACAGAGAGAGACATAGAGAGTGAGAGAGACAGAAAGAGAGAAAGAGAGAGACAGAGACAGAGAGAGATAGAGACAGAGTGAGATAGACTGAGTGAGACAGAAAGAGAGACAGAGAAAGAGACAGAGAGAGACAGAGAGAGAGACAGAGAGAGACAGAGAGAGACAGAGAGAGAAACAGAGAGACAGAGAGAGAGACAGAGAGAGACAGAGAGAGACAGAGAGAGACAGAGAGAGACAGAGAGAGAAACAGAGAGAGACTGAGATAGAGAGGGAGACACAGGGAGACACAGAGAGAGACAGAGCTAGACAGAGAGATACAGAGAGAGAGACAGAGAGAGACATTGAGATACAGAGAGAGACAGGGAGAGACAGAGAGAGAGACAGAGAGAGACATAGATAGAGACAGAGAGAGACAGAGAGAGAGAAAGAGAGAGACAGAGACACAGAGACAGACAGAGAGAAACAGAGAGAGACACAGAGAGTGAGACATAGAGAGAGAGACAGAGAGAGACACAGAGAGAGACGGAGTGAGAACGAGAGAGACAGAGATAGGGATAGAGAGAGACATAGAGAGAGACAGAGAGCGAAAGAGAGAGAGACAGAGAGAGACAGAGAGAGAGACAGACAGAGACAGAAAAGAGACAAAGAGAGAGAGACAGAGAGAGACAGAGAAAGACAGAGAGCGAGAGAGAGACAGAAAGAGACCTACAGAGAGAGACATAGAGAGATAGAGAGAGACATAGAGAGAGACTGAGAGAGACAGAGAGAGACAAAGAGAGAAACAGAGAGAGACAGAGATTGAGACAGAGAGACAGAAAGAGACAGAGAGAGACATAGAGAGACAGAGAGACAGAGAGAGACAGGGACAGACAGAGAGAGAGACAGAGAGAGAGAAAGAGAGAGACATAGATAGAGACAGAGAGAGACAGAGAGAGAGAAAGAGATAGACAGAGACACAGAGAGAGACAGAGAGAGAGACAGAGAGAGACATAGAGAGAGACAGAGAGAAACAGAGAGAGACAGAGAGAGAGAGAGACACAGAGAAACAGAGATAGGGATAGAGAGAGACATAGAGAGAGACAGAGAGCGACTGAGAGAGAGACAGAGAGAGAGACAGAGAGAGACAGAGAGAGACAGAGAGAGACATAGAGAGACAGAGAGATACAGAGAGAGAGACATAGAGAGACATAGAAATACAGATAGAGACAAAGAGAGACAGAGAGAGAGCCAGAGAGAGACAGAGACAGACAGAGACAGAAAAGAGACAAAGAGAGAGAGACAGAGAGAGACAGAGAAAGACAGAGAGCGACAGAGAGAGACAGAAAGAGACCTACAGAGAGAGAGAAAGAGAGACAGAGAGAGACATAGAGAGAGACAGAGAGAGACAGAGATAGACAAAGAGAGAAACAGAGAGAGACAGAAATTGAGACAAAGAGAGAGAGAAAGAGACAGAGAGAGACAGAAAGAGACAGAGAGAGACAGAGAGAGACAGAAAGAGACACAGAGAGACAAAGAGAGAGACAGAGAGAGACAGAGAAAGACAGAGAGTGACAGAGAGAGACAGAAAGAGACCTACAGAGAGAGAGAAAGAGAGACAGAGAGAGATATAGAGAGAGACAGAGAGAGACAGAGAGAGACAAAGAGAGAAACAGAGATAGACAGAGATTGAGACAGAGAGAGACAGAAAGAGACAGAGAGAGACATAGAGAGACAAAGAGACAGAGAGAGACAGGGAGAGACAGAGAGAGAGACAGAGAGAGAAATAAATAGAGACAGAGAGAGACAGAGAGAGAGAAAGAGAGAGACAGAGAGAGACAGAGAGAGAGAAAGAGAGAGACAGAGTCACAGAGACAGACAGAGAGAGAGACAGAGAGAGACACAGAGAGAGAAACAGAGAGAGAGAGACAGAGAGAGACACAGAGAGAGACAGAGAGAGACAGAGTGAAACCGAGAGAGACAGAGATAGGGATAGAGAGAGACATAGAGAGAGACAGAGAGCGATAGAGAGAGACAGAGAGAGACAGAGAGAGAGACAGAGAGAGACAGAGAAAGACAAAGAGAAACAAAGCGAGACAGAGAGATACAGAGAGAGAGACATAGAGAGACATAGAAATACAGAGAGAGACAAAGAAAGACAGAGACAGACAGAGAGAAACAGAGAGAGAGACAGACAGAGACAGAAAAGAGACAAAGAGAGAGAGACAGAGAGAGACAGAGAAAGAAGAGAGCGAGAGAGAGAGACAGAAAGAGACCTACAGAGAGAGACATAGAGAGATAGAGAGAGACATAGAGAGAGACTGAGAGAGACAGAGAGAGACAAAGAAAGAAACAGAGAGAGACAGAGATTGAGACAGAGAGACAGAAAGAGACAGAGAGAGACATAGAGAGACAGAGAGACAGAGAGAGACAGGGACAGACAGAGAGAGAGACAGAGAGAGAGAAAGAGAGAGACATAGATAGAGACAGAGAGAGAGAAAGAGATAGACAGAGACACAGAGAGAGACAGAGAGAGAGACAGAGAGAGACATAGAGAGAGACAGAGAGAGACAGAGAGAGACACAGAGAGAGAGACACAGAGAGACAGAGATAGGGATAGAGAGAGACATAGAGAGAGACAGAGAGCGACTGAGAGAGAGACAGAGAGAGAGACAGAGAGAGACAGAGAGAGACAGAGAGAGACATAGAGAGACAGAGAGATACAGAGAGAGAGACATAGAAATACAGATAGAGACAAAGAAAGACAGAGAGAGAGCCAGAGAGAGACAGAGACAGACAGAGACTTAAAAGAGACAAAGAGAGAAAGACAGGGAGAGATAGAGAAAGACAGAGACAGAGAAAGAGAGAGACAGAGACACAGAGAGAGACAGAGCGAGAGACACAGAGAGAGACAGAGAGAGAGACAGAGAGATACAGAGAGAGACAGAGAGAGACAGAGAGAGACAGAGAGAGAAACAGAGAGAGACAGAGAGAGAAAGAGATAGAGAGGGAGACACAGGGAGACACAGAGAGAGACAGAGCTAGACAGAGAGATACAGAGAGAGAGACAGAGAGAGACATAGAGAGACAGAGAGACAGAGAGAGACACAGAGAGAGACAGAGAGAGAAAGAGAGACCGAGAGAGACAGAGATAGGGATAGAGAGAGACATAGAGAGAGACAGAGAGCGACAGAGAGAGAGACAGAAAGAGAAAGAGAGAGAGAAAGAGAGAGACAAAGAGAGACAGAAAGATAGAGAGAGAGAGAAATAGAGAGACATAGAAATAAAGAGAGAAACAAAGAAAGACAGAGAGAGACAGAGAGAGAAACAGACAGAGACAGAAAAGAGACAAAGAGAGAGAGAGACGGAGAGAGATAGAGAAAGACAGAGAGCGACAGAGAGAGCCGGAAGGAGACCTAAAGAGAGAGACAAAGAGAGACAGAGAGAGATATAGAGAGAGACAGAGAGAGACAGAGAGAGACAAATAGAGAAACAGAGAGAGACAAAGATTGAGACAGAGAGAGAGACAGAAAGAGACAGAGAGAGACATAGAGAGACAAAGAGACAGAGAGAGACAGGGAGAGACAGAGAGAGAGACAGAGAGAGACATAAATAGAGACAGAGAGAGATAGAGAGAGAGAAAGAGGAAGACAGAGACACAGAGAGAGACAGAGAGAGCAAAGAGAGACACAGAGAGAGACACAGAGAGACAGAGAGAGACAGAGATAGACAGAGAGACAGAGATAGGAATAGAGAGAGACATAGAGAGAGACAGAAAGCAACAGAGAGAGAGACAAAGAGAGACAGAGAGAGAGACAGAGAGACAAAGAGAGACAGAGAGATACAGAGAGAGACATAGAGAGACCTTGAAATACAGAGAGAGACAAAGAAAGACAGAGTGAGACAGAGAGAAACAGAGAGAGAGACAGACAGAGACAGAAAAGAGACAAAGAGAGAGAGACAGAGAGAGACAGAGAAAGACAGAGAGCGAGAGAGAGAGACAGAAAGAGACCTACAGAGAGAGACATAGAGAGATAGAGAGAGACATAGAGAGAGACTGAGAGAGACAGAGAGAGACAAAGAGAGAAACAGAGAGAGACAGAGATTGAGACAAAGAGACAGAAAGAGACAGAGAGAGACAGAGAGACAGAGAGAGACAGGGACAGACAGAGAGAGAGACAGAGAGAGAGAAAGAGAGAGACATAGATAGAGACAGAGAGAGACAGAGAGAGAGAAAGAGAGAGACAGAGACAGAGAGAGATAGAGACAGAGTGAGATAGACTGAGTGAGACAGAAAGAGAGACAGAGATAGAGACAGAGAGAGACAGAGAGAGAGACAGAGAGAGACAGAGAGAGAAACAGAGAGACAGAGAGAGAGACAGAGAGAGAGACAGAGAGACAGAGAGAGAGAGAGAGACAGAGAGAGACAGAGAGAGACAGAGAGAGAAACAGAGAGAGACATAAAAATACAGATAGAGACAAAGAAAGACAGAGAGAGAGGCAGAGAGAGACAGAGACAGACAGAGACATAAAAGAGACAAAGAGAGAAAAACAGGGAGAGACAGAGAAAGACAGAGACAGAGAAAGAGAGAGACAGAGACACAGAGAGAGACAGAGCGAGAGACACAGAGAGAGACAGAGAGAGAGACAGAGAGAGACACAGAGAGATACAGAGAGAGACAGAGAGAGACAGAGAGAGACAGAGAGAGACAGAGAGAGAAACAGAGAGAGACAGAGAGAGAAAGAGATAGAGAGGGAGACACAGGGAGACACAGAGAGAGACAGAGCTAGACAGAGAGATACAGAGAGAGAGACAGAGAGACAGAGAGAGACACAGAGAGAGACAGAGAGAGAAAGAGAGACCGAGAGAGACAGAGATAGGGATAGAGAGAGACATAGAGAGAGACAGAGAGCGACAGAGAGAGAGACAGAAAGAGACAGAGAGAGAGAAAGAGAGAGACAAAGAGAGACAAAGAGAGACAGAAAGATAGAGAGAGAAATAGAGAGACATAGAAATAAAGAGAGAAAATAAGAAAGACAGAGAGAGACAGAGAGAGAAACAGACAGAGACAGAAAAGAGACAAAGAGAGAGAGACTGAGAGAGACAGAGAAAGACAGAGAGCGAAAGAGAGAGACGGAAGGAGACCTAAAGAGAGAGACAAAGAGAGACAGAGAGAGATATAGAGAGAGACAGAGAGAGACAGAGAGAGACAAATAGGGAAACAGAGAGAGACAGAGAGAGAGACAGAAAGAGACAGAGAGAGACATAGAGAGACAAAGAGACAGAGAGAGACAGGGAGAGACAGAGAGAGAGACAGAGAGAGACATAAATAGAGACAGAGAGAGATAGAGAGAGAGAAAGAGGAAGACAGAGACACAGAGAGAGACAGAGAGAGCAAAGAGAGACACAGAGAGAGACACAGAGAGACAGAGAGAGACAGAGAGAGACAGAGAGACAGAGATAGGAATAGAGAGAGACATTGAGAGAGACAGAAAGCAACAGAGAGAGAGACAAAGAGAGACAGAGAGAGAGACAGAGAGACAAAGAGAGACAGAGAGATACAGAGAGAGAGACATAGAGAGACCTAGAAATACAGAGAGAGACAAAGAAAGACAGAGAGAGAGACAGAGAGAGACAGAGAGAGAGACAGAGACAGAAAAGAGACAAAGAGAGAGAGAGACAGAGAGAGACAGAGAAAGACAGAGAGCGACAGAGAGAGACAGAAAGAGACATACAGAGAGAGACATAGAGAGACATAGAAATACAGAGAGAGACAAAGAAAGACATAGAGAGAGAGACAGAGAGAGACAGAGAGAGAGACAGACAGAGACAGAAAAGAGACAAAGAGAGAGAGAGACAGAGAGAGACAGAGAAAGACAGAGAGCGACAGAGAGAGACAGAAAGAGACATACAGAGAGAGACATAGAGAGACAGAGAGAGACATAGAGAGAGACAGAGAGAGACAGAGAGAGACAAAGAGAGAAATAGAGAGAGACAGAAATTGAGACAGAGGGAGACAGAAAGAGACAGAGAGAGACAGAAAGAGACAGAGAGAGACAGAGAGAGACAGAAAGAGACGCAGAGAGACAAAGAGAGAAATAGAGAGATACAGAGAGAGAGACAGAGAGACAGAGAGAGAGAGAGAGACAGAGACAGAGAGAGAAACAGAGAGAGACAGAGATAGAGAGGGAGACACAGGGAGACACATGAGAGACAGAGCTAGACAGAGAGATACAGAGAGAGAGACATTGAGAGACAGAGAGACAGAGAGAGACAGGGAGAGACAGAGAGAGAGAAGGAGAGAGACATAGATAGAGACAGAGAGAGACAGAGAGAGAAAGAGAGACACAGAGACACAGAGACAGACAGAGAGAGAGACAGAGAGAGACACAGAGAGAGAGACAGAGAGAGACACAGAGAGAGACAGAGAGAGACAGAGTGAGACCGAGAGAGACAGAGACAGGGATAGAGAGAGACATAGAGAGAGACAGAGAGCGACAGAGAGAGAGACAGCGAGAGACAGAGAGAGAGACAGAGAGAGACAGAGAGATACAAAGAGAGACAAAGAGAGACAGAAAGATAGAGAGAGAGAAATAGAGAGACATAGAAATACAGAGAGAAACAAAGAAAGAGAGAGAGAGACAGAGAGAAAGAGACAGAGACAGAGAGAGACAGAAAGAGACACAGAGAGACAAAGAGAGAGACAGAGAGCCAGAGAGAGAGAGAGAACGAGACAGAGAAAGATAGAGAGAGACAGAGAGAGACACAGAGAGAGACAGAGAGTAGACAGAGAGAGTGAGAGAGACAGAAAAAGAGACAGAGAGAGACAGAGATAGGGATAGAGAGAGACAGAAAGAGAGACAGAGAGAGACATAGAGAGTGAGAGAGACAGAAAGAGAGAAAGAGAGAGACAGAGACAGAGAGAGATAGAGACAGAGTGAGATAGACTGAGTGAGACGGAAAGAGAGACAGAGATAGAGACAGAGAGAGACAGAGAGAGACAGAGAGAGACAGAGAGACAGAGAGAGAGACAGAGAGAGACAGAGACAGAGAGAGACAGAGTGAGACCGAGAGAGACAGAGATAGGGATAGAGAGAGACATAGAGAGAGACAGAGAGCGACAGAGAGAGAGACAGCGAGAGACAGAGAGAGAGAGAGAGAGAGACAGAGAGATACAAAGAGAGACAAAGAGAGACAGAAAGATAGAGAGAGAAATAGAGATACATAGAAATACAGAGAGAAACACAGAAAGAGAGAGAGAGACAGAGAGAAACAGACAGAGACAGAGAGAGACAGAGACACAGAGACAGACAGAGACAGAGACAGAGAGAGACACAGAGAGAGAGACAGAGAGAAAGACAGAGAGAGACACAGAGAGAGACAGAGTGAAACCGAGAGAGACAGATATAGGGATAGAGAGAGACATAGAGAGAGACAGAGAGCGACAGAGAGAGAGACAGAGAGAGAGACAGAGAGAGACAGAGAGAGACAAAGAGAGACAGAAAGATAGAGAGAGACATAGAAATACAGAGACAAACAAAGAAAGACAGAGAGAGACAGAGAGAGACAGAGAGAGAAACAGACAGAGAAAGAAAAGAGACAAAGAGAGAGAGACAGAGAGAGACAGAGAAAGACAGAGAGCGACAGAGAGAGACAGAAAGAGACCTACAGAGAGAGACAAAGAGAGACAGAGAGAGATATAGAGAGAGACAGAGAGAGAGAGAGAGAGACAAATAGAGAAACAGAGATAGACAGAGATTGAGACAGAGAGAGACAGAAAGAGACAGAGGGAGACATAGAGAGACAAAGAGACAGAGAGAGACAGGGAGAGACAGAGAGAGAGACAGAGAGAGAAATAAATAGAGACAGAGAGAGACAGAGAGAGAGAAAGAGAGAGACAGAGACACAGAGGGAGACAGAGAGAGAGCAGAGAGAGACACAGAGAGAGAGAGAGACAGAGAGAGACAGAGAGAGACAGAGATAGGGATAGAGAGAGACATAGAGAGAGACAGAGAGCGACAGAGAGAGAGACAGAGAGAGACAGAGAGAGAGACTGAGAGAGACAGAGAGAGACAGAGAGAGACAAAGAGAGACAGAGAGATACAGAGAGAGAGACATAGAGAGACATAGAAATACAGAGAGAGACAAAGAAAGACAGAGAGAGAGACAGAGAGAGACAGAGAGAGAGAGACAGACAGAGACAGAAAAGAGACAAAGAGAGAGAGAAAGAGAGACAGAGAAAGACAGAGAGCGACAGAGAGAGACAGAAAGAGACATACATAGAGAGACATAGAGAGACAGAGAGAGACAGACAGAGACAGAGGGAGACAAAGAGAGAAACAGAGAGAGACAGAAATTGAGACAGAGAGAGACAGAAAGAGACAGAGAGAGAAAGAAAGAGACAGAGAGGGACAGAAAGAGACACAGAGAGACAAAGAGAGAGACAGAGAGATAGAGAGAGAGAGAGACAGAGACAGAGAAAGATAGAGAGAGACAGAGAGAGACACAGAGAGAGACAGAGAGTTAGACAGAGAGAGAGAGAGAGAGACAGAAAAAGAGACAGAGAGAGAAGGAGATAGGGATAGAGAGAGACAGAAAGAGAGACAGAGAGAGACATAGAGAGTGAGAGAGACAGAAAGAGAGAAAGAGAGAGACAGAGACAGAGAGAGATAGAGACAGAGTGAGATAGACTGAGTGAGACAGAAAGAGAGACAGAGAAAGAGACAGAGAGAGAGACAGAGAGAGACAGAGAGAGACAGAGAGAGAAACAGAGAGACAAAGAGAGAGACAGAGAGAGACAGAGAGACAGAGAGAGACAGAGAGAGACAGAGAGAGAAACAGAGAGAGACAGAGATAGAGAGGGAGACACAGGGAGACACAGAAAGAGACAGAGCTAGACAGAGAGATACAGAGAGAGAGACAGAGAGAGACATTGAGAGACAGAGAGAGACAGGGAGAGACAGAGAAAGAGACAGAGAGAGACATAGATAGAGACAGAGAGAGACAGAGAGAGAGAAAGAGAGAGACAGAGACACAGAGACAGACAGAGAGAAACAGAGAGAGACACAGAGAGAGAGACAGAGAGAGAGAGACAGAGAGAGACACAGAGAGAGACAGAGAGAGACAATGTGAGACCGAGAGAGACAGAGATAGGGATAGAGAGAGACATAGAGAGAGACAGAGAGCGAAAGAGAGAGAGACAGAGAGAGACAGAGAGAGAAACCGAGAGAGACAGAGATAAATAGGGAGACACAGGGAGACACAGAGAGAGACAGAGCTAGACAGAGAGATACAGAGAGAGAGACAGAGAGAGTCATTGAGAGACAGAGAGACGAGAGAGAAAGGGAGAGACAGAGAGAGAGACAGAGAGAGACATAGATAGAGACAGAGAGAGACAGAGAGAGAGAAAGAGAGAGACAGAGACACAGAGACAGACAGAGACAGAGACAGAGAGAGACACAGAGAGAGAGACAGAGAGAAAGACAGAGAGAGACACAGAGAGAGACAGAGAGAACAGAGTGAAAATGAGAGAGACAGAGATAGGGATAGAGAGAGACATAGAGAGAGACAGAGAGCGACAGAGAGAGATACAGAGAGAGACAGAGACACAGAGACAGACAGAGAGAAACAGAGAGAGACACAGAGAGAGAGACAGAGAGAGAGAGAGACAGAGAGAGACAAAGAGAGAAAGAGAGAGACAGAGAGAGAGACAGAGAGAGAGAGACAGAGAGAGACAGAGAGAGACAGAGAGAGAAACAGAGAGAGAAACAGAGAGAGACAGAGATAGAGAGGGAGACACAGGGAGACACAAAGAGAGACAGAGCTAGACAGAGAGATACAGAGAGAGACATTGAGAGACAGAGAGACAGAGAGAGACAGGGAGAGACAGAGAGAGACAGAGAGAGAAACAGAGAGAGACAGAGATAGAGAGGGAGACACAGGGAGACACATGAGAGACAGAGCTAGACAGAGAGATACAGAGAGAGAGACAGAGAGAGACATTGAGAGACAGAGAGACAGAGAGAGACAGGGAGAGACAGAGAGAGAGAAGGAGAGAGACATAGATAGAGACAGAGAGAGACAGAGAGAGAGAAAGAGAGAGACAGAGACACAGAGACAGACAGAGAGAGACAGAGAGAGACACAGAGAGAGAGACAGAGAGAGACAGAGAGAGACACAGAGAGAGACAGAGAGAGACAGAGTGAGACCGAGAGAGACAGAGATAGGGATAGAGAGAGACATAGAGAGAGACAGAGAGTGACAGAGAGAGAGACAGCGAGAGACAGAGAGAGAGACCGAGAGAGAGACAGAGAGATACAAAGAGAGACAAAGAGAGACAGAAAGATAGAGAGAGAGAAATAGAGATACATAGAAATACAGAGAGAAACAAAGAAAGAGAGAGAGAGACAGAGATAGACAGAGAGAAACAGACAGAGACAGAGAGAGACAGAAAGAGACACAGAGAGACAAAGAGAGAGACAGAGAGACAGAGAGAGAGAGAGAGAAAGAGACAGAGAAAGATAGAGAGAGACAGAGAGAGACACAGAGAGAGACAGAGAGTAAGACAGAGAGAGAGTGAGAGAGACAGAAAAAGAGACAGAGAGAGACAGAGATAGGGATAGAGAGAGACAGAAAGAGAGACAGAGAGAGACATAGAGAGTGAGAGAGACAGAAAGAGAGAAAGAGAGAGACAGAGACAGAGAGAGATAGAGACAGAGTGAGATAGACTGAGTGAGACAGAAAGAGAGACAGAGAAAGAGACAGAGAGACAGAGAGAGAGACAGAGAGAGACAGAGAGAGACTGAGAGAGAAACAGAGAGACAGAGAGAGAGACAGAGAGAGACAGAGAGACAGAGAGAGACAGAGATAGAGAGGGAGACACAGGGAGACACAGAGAGAGACAGAGCTAGACAGAGAGATACAGAGAGAGAGACAGAGAGAGACATTGAGAGACAGAGAGAGACAGGGAGAGACAGAGAGAGAGACAGAGAGAGACATAGATAGAGACAGAGAGAGACAGAGAGAGAGAAAGAGAGAGACAGAGACACAGAGACAGACAGAGAGAAACAGAGAGAGACACAGAGAGAGAGACAGAGAGAGAGAGACAGAGAGAGACACAGAGAGAGACAGAGAGAGACAATGTGAGACCGAGAGAGACAGAGATAGGGATAGAGAGAGACATAGAGAGAGACAGAGAGCGAAAGAGAGAGAGACAGAGAGAGACAGAGAGAGACAGAGAGAGACAGAGAGAGAAACCGAGAGAGACAGAGATAAATAGGGAGACACAGGGAGACACAGAGAGAGACAGAGCTAGACAGAGAGATACAGAGAGAGAGACAGAGAGAGTCATTGAGAGACAGAGAGACGGAGAGAGAAAGGGAGAGACAGAGAGAGAGACAGAGAGAGACATAGATAGAGACAGAGAGAGACAGAGAGAGAGAAAGAGAGAGACAGAGACACAGAGACAGACAGAGACAGAGACAGAGAGAGACACAGAGAGAGAGACAGAGAGAAAGACAGAGAGAGACACAGAGAGAGACAGAGAGAACAGAGTGAAAATGAGAGAGACAGAGATAGGGATAGAGAGAGACATAGAGAGAGACAGAGAGCGACAGAGAGAGAGACAGAGAGAGACAGAGACACAGAGACAGACAGAGAGAAACAGAGAGAGACACAGAGAGAGAGACAGAGAGAGAGAGAGACAGAGAGAGACAAAGAGAGAAAGAGAGAGACAGAGAGAGAGACAGAGAGAGAGACAGAGAGAGACAGAGAGAGACAGAGAGAGAAACAGAGAGAGAAACAGAGAGAGACAGAGATAGAGAGGGAGACACAGGGAGACACAAAGAGAGACAGAGCTAGACAGAGAGATACAGAGAGAGACAGAGAGAGACATTGAGAGACAGAGAGACAGAGAGAGACAGGGAGAGACAGAGAGAGACAGAGAGAGAAACAGAGAGAGACAGAGATAGAGAGGGAGACACAGGGAGACACATGAGAGACAGAGCTAGACAGAGAGATACAGAGAGAGAGACAGAGAGAGACATTGAGAGACAGAGAGACAGAGAGAGACAGGGAGAGACAGAGAGAGAGAAGGAGAGAGACATAGATAGAGACAGAGAGAGACAGAGAGAGAGAAAGAGAGAGACAGAGACACAGAGACAGACAGAGAGAGAGACAGAGAGAGACACAGAGAGAGAGACAGAGAGAGAGAGACAGAGAGAGACAGAGTGAGACCGAGAGAGACAGAGATAGGGATAGAGAGAGACATAGAGAGAGACAGAGAGTGACAGAGAGAGAGACAGCGAGAGACAGAGAGAGAGACAGAGAGAGAGACAGAGAGATACAAAGAGAGACAAAGAGAGACAGAAAGATAGAGAGAGAGAAATAGAGATACATAGAAATACAGAGAGAAACAAAGAAAGAGAGAGAGAGACAGAGATAGACAGAGAGAAACAGACAGAGACAGAGAGAGACAGAAAGAGACACAGAGAGACAAAGAGAGAGACAGAGAGACAGAGAGAGAGAGAGAAAGAGACAGAGAAAGATAGAGAGAGACAGAGAGAGACACAGAGAGAGACAGAGAGTAAGACAGAGAGAGTGAGAGAGACAGAAAAAGAGACAGAGAGAGACAGAGATAGGGATAGAGAGAGACAGAAAGAGAGACAGAGAGAGACATAGAGAGTGAGAGAGACAGAAAGAGAGAAAGAGAGAGACAGAGACAGAGAGAGATAGAGACAGAGTGAGATAGACTGAGTGAGACAGAAAGAGAGACAGAGAAAGAGACAGAGAGACACAGAGAGAGAGACAGAGAGAGACTGAGAGAGAAACAGAGAGACAGAGAGAGAGACAGAGAGAGACAGAGAGACAGAGAGAGACAGAGATAGAGAGGGAGACACAGGGAGACACAGAGAGAGACAGAGCTAGACAGAGAGATACAGAGAGAGAGACAGAGAGAGACATTGAGAGACAGAGAGAGACAGGGAGAGACAGAGAGAGAGACAGAGAGAGACATAGATAGAGACAGAGAGAGACAGAGAGAGAGAAAGAGAGAGACAGAGACACAGAGACAGACAGAGAGAAACAGAGAGAGACACAGAGAGAGAGACAGAGAGAGAGAGACAGAGAGAGACACAGAGAGAGACAGAGAGAGACAATGTGAGACCGAGAGAGACAGAGATAGGGATAGAGAGAGACATAGAGAGAGACAGAGAGCGAAAGAGAGAGAGACAGAGAGAGACAGAGAGAGACAGAGAGAGAAACCGAGAGAGACAGAGATAAATAGGGAGACACAGGGAGACACAGAGAGAGACAGAGCTAGACAGAGAGATACAGAGAGAGAGACAGAGAGAGTCATTGAGAGACAGAGAGACAGAGAGAGAAAGGGAGAGACAGAGAGAGAGACAGAGAGAGACATAGATAGAGACAGAGAGAGACAGAGAGAGAGAAAGAGAGAGACAGAGACACAGAGACAGACAGAGACAGAGACAGAGAGAGACACAGAGAGAGAGACAGAGAGAAAGACAGAGAGAGACACAGAGAGAGACAGAGAGAGACAGAGTGAAAATGAGAGAGACAGAGATAGGGATAGAGAGAGACATAGAGAGAGACAGAGAGCGACAGAGAGAGAGACAGAGAGAGACAGAGACACAGAGACAGACAGAGAGAAACAGAGAGAGACACAGAGAGAGAGACAGAGAGAGAGAGAGACAGAGAGAGACAAAGAGAGAAAGAGAGAGACAGAGAGAGAGACAGAGAGAGAGAGAGACAGAGAGAGAGAGACAGAGAGAGACAGAGAGAGACAGAGAGAGAAACAGAGAGAGAAACAGAGAGAGACAGAGATAGAGAGGGAGACACAGGGAGACACAAAGAGAGACAGAGCTAGACAGAGAGATACAGAGAGAGACATTGTGAGA
>NW_028227276.1:8273287-8278287 GCF_978045245.1 Mus caroli
GACAGAGACAGAGACAGAGAGAGACACAGAGAGAGAGACAGAGAGAAAGACAGAGAGAGACACAGAGAGAGACAGAGAGAGACAGAGTGAAAATGAGAGAGACAGAGATAGGGATAGAGAGAGACATAGAGAGAGACAGAGAGCGACAGAGAGAGAGACAGAGAGAGACAGAGACACAGAGACAGACAGAGACAGAGACCGAGAGAGACACAGAGAGAGAGACAGAGAGAGACAGAGAGAGACAAAGAGAGAAAGAGAGAGACAGAGAGAGAGAGACAGAGAGAGAGAGACAGAGAGAGACAGAGAGAGACAGAGAGAGAAACAGAGAGAGAAACAGAGAGAGACAGAGATAGAGAGGGAGACACAGGGAGACACAGAGAGAGACAGAGCTAGACAGAGAGATGCAGAGAGAGACAGAGAGAGACATTGAGAGACAGAGAGACTGAGAGAGACAGGGAGAGACAGAGAGAGACAGAGAGAGAAACAGAGAGAGAGATAGAGAGGGAGACACAGGGAGACACATGAGAGACAGAGCTAGACAGAGAGATACAGAGAGAGAGACAGAGAGAGACATTGAGAGACAGAGAGACAGAGAGAGACAGGGAGAGACAGAGAGAGAGAAGGAGAGAGACATAGATAGAGACAGAGAGAGACAGAGAGAGAGAAAGAGAGAGACAGAGACACAGAGACAGACAGAGAGAGAGACAGAGAGAGACACAGAGAGAGAGACAGAGAGAGAGACAGAGAGAGACACAGAGAGAGACAGAGAGAGACAGAGTGAGACCGAGAGAGACAGAGATAGGGATAGAGAGAGACATAGAGAGAGACAGAGAGCGACAGAGAGAGAGACAGCGAGAGACAGAGAGAGACAGAGAGAGATAGAGAGATACAAAGAGAGACAAAGAGAGACAGAAAGATAGAGAGAGAGAAATAGAGATACATAGAAATACAGAGAGAAACAAAGAAAGAGAGAGACAGACAGAGAGAGACAGAGAGAAACAGACAGAGACAGAGAGAGACAGAAAGAGACACAGAGAGACAAAGAGAGAGACAGAGAGACAGAGAGAGAGAGAAAGAGACAGAGAAAGATAGAGAGAGACAGAGAGAGACAGTAAGAGACAGAGAGTAAGACAGAGAGAGAGTGAGAGAGACAGAAAAAGAGACAGAGAGAGACAGAGATAGGGATAGAGAGAGACAGAAAGAGAGACAGAGAGAGACATAGAGAGTGAGAGAGACAGAAAGAGAGAAAGAGAGAGACAGAGACAGAGAGAGATAGAGACAGAGTGAGATAGACTGAGTGAGACAGAAAGAGAGACAGAGAAAGAGACAGAGAGAGAGACAGAGAGAGACTGAGAGAGAAACAGAGAGACAGAGAGAGAGAGACAGAGAGAGACAGAGAGACAGAGAGAGACAGAGATAGAGAGGGAGACACATGGAGACACAGAGAGAGACAGAGCTAGACAGAGAGATACAGAGAGAGAGACAGAGAGAGACATTGAGAGACAGAGAGAGACAGGGAGAGACAGAGAGAGACAGAGAGAGACATAGATAGAGACAGAGAGAGACAGAGAGAGAGAAAGAGAGAGACAGAGACACAGAGACGGACAGAGACAGAGACAGAGAGAGAGACAGAGAGAAAGACAGAGAGAGACACAGAGAGAGACAGAGAGAGACAGAGTGAACCCGAGAGAGACAGAGATAGGGATAGAGAGAGACATAGAGAGAGATAGAGAGCGACAGAGAGAGAGACAGAGAGAGACAGAAAGAGACAAAGAGAGACAAAGAGAGACAGAAAGATAGAGAGAGAGAGAAATAGAGAGACATAGAAATACAGAGAGAAACAAAGAAAGACAGAGAGAGACATAGAGAGACAGAGAGAGAAACAGACAGAGACAGAAAAGAGTCAAATAGAGAGAGACAGAGAGAGACAGAGAAAGACAGAGAGCGACAGAGAGAGACAGAAAGAGACCTAAAGAGAGAGACAAGAGAGACGGAGAGAGATATAGAGAGAGACAGAGAGAGACAGAGAGAGACAAATAGAGAAACAGAGATAGACAGAGATTGAGACAGAGAGAGACAGAAAGAGACAGAGAGAGACATAGAGAGACAAAGAGACAGAGAGAGACAGGGAGAGACAGTGAGAGAGACAGAGAGAGGAATAAATAGAGACAGAGAGAGACAGAGAGAGAGAAAGAGAGAGACAGAGACACAGAGAGAGACAGAGAGAGCAGA
The DNA here is from genome assembly GCF_978045245.1 of Mus caroli. Taxonomy (NCBI): domain Eukaryota; kingdom Metazoa; phylum Chordata; class Mammalia; order Rodentia; family Muridae; genus Mus; species Mus caroli. The sequence continues at coordinate 8,275,520 of NW_028227276.1, forward strand.
GAGAGACACAGAGAGAGACACACACAGAGAGAGAGAGAGACAGAGAGAGACAGAGAGAGACAGAGATAGGGATAGAGAGAGACATAGAGAGAAACAGAGAGCGACAGAGAGAGAGACAGAGAGAGACAGAGAGAGAGACTGAGAGATACAGAGAGAGACAGAGAGAGACAAAGAGAGACAGAGAGATACAGAGAGAGACATAGAGAGACATAGAAATACAGAGAGAGACAAAGAAAGACAGAGAGAGAGACAGAGAGAGAGACAGACAGAGACAGAAAAGAGACAAAGAGAGAGAGACAGAGAGAGACAGAGAAAGACAGAGAGCGACAGAGAGAGACAGAAAGAGACATACATAGAGAGACATAGAGAGACAGAGAGAGACATAGAGACAGAGGGAGACAAAGAGAGAAACAGAGAGAGAAAGAAATTTATACAGAGAGAGACAGAAAGAGACAGAGAGAGAAAGAAAGAGACAGAGAGAGACAGAAAGAGACACAGAGAGACAAAGAGAGAGACAGAGAGACAGAGGGAGAGAGAGAAAGAGACAGAGAAAGATAGAGAGAGAGACAGAGAGAGACACAGATTGAGACAGAGAGTAAGACAGAGAGAGAGTGAGAGAGACAGAAAAAGAGACAGAGAGAGACAGAGATAGGGATAGAGAGAGACAGAAAGAGAGACAGAGAGAGACATAGAGAGTGAGAGAGACAGAAAGACAGAAAGAGAGAGACAGAGACAGAGAGAGATAGAGACAGAGTGAGATAGACTGAGTGAGACAGAAAGAGAGACAGAGAAAGAGACAGAGAGAGACAGAGAGAGAGACAGAAAGAGACAGAGAAAGAAACTGAGAGACAGAGAGAGAGACAGAGAGAGACAGAGAGACAGAGAGAGACAGAGAGAGACAGAGAGAGAAACAGAGAGAGACAGAGATAGAGAGGGAGACACAGGGAGACACAGAGAGAGACAGAGCTAGACAGAGAGATACAGAGAGAGAGACAGAGAGAGACATTGAGAGACAGAGAGAGACAGGGAAAGAAAGAGAGAGACAGAGAGAGACATAGATAGAGACAGAGAGAGACAGAAAGAGAGAAAGAGAGAGACAGAGACACAGAGACAGACAGAGAGAAACAGGGAGAGACAGAGAGAGAGAGACAGAGAGAGAGAGACAGAGAGAGACACAGAGAGACAGAGAGAGACAATGTGAGACCGAGAGAGACAGAGATAGGGATAGAGAGAGACATAGAGAGAGACAGAGAGCGAAAGAGAGAGAGACAGAGAGAGACACAGAGGGAGACAGAGATAGAGAGGGAGACACAGGGAGACACAGAGAGAGACAGAGCTAGACAGAGAGATACAGAGAGAGACAGAGAGAGACATTGAGAGACAGAGAGACAGAGAGAGACAGGGAGAGACAGAGAGAGACAGAGAGAGACATAGATAGAGACAGAGAGAGACAGAGAGAGAGAAAGAGAGAGACAGAGACACAGAGAGAGACAGAGAGAGAGACACAGAGAGAGACAGAGAGAGACAGAGAGAGACACAGAGAGATACAGAGAGAGACAGAGAGAGACAGAGAGAGACAGAGAGAGACAGAGAGAGAAACAGAGAGAGACAGAGAGAGACAGAGATAGAGAGGGAGACACAGGGAGACACAGAGAGAGACAGAGCTAGACAGAGAGATACAGAGAGAGAGACAGAGAGAGACATAGAGAGACAGAGAGACAGAGAGAGACACAGAGAGAGACAGAGAGACCGAGAGAGACAGAGATAGGGATAGAGAGAGACATAGAAAGAGACAGAGAGCGACAGAGAGAGAGACAGAGAGAGACAGAGAGAGAGACAGAGAGAGACAGAGAGAGACAAAGAGAGACAAAGAGAGACAGAAAGATAGAGAGAGAGAGAAATAGAGAGACATAGAAATACAGAGAGAAACAAAGAAAGACAGAGAGAGACAGAGAGAGACAGAGAGAAAAACAGACAGAGACAGAAAAGAGACAAAGAGAGAGAGACAGAGAGAGACAGAGAAAGACAGAGAGCGACAGAGAGAGACAGAAAGAGACCTACAGAGAGAGACAAAGAGAGACAGAGAGAGATATAGAGAGAGATAGAGAGAGACAGAGAGAGACAAATAGAGAAACAGAGAGAGTCAGAGATTGAGACAGAGAGAGACAGAAAGAGACAGAGAGAGGCATAGAGAGACAAAGAGTCAGAGAGAGACAGGTAGTGACAGAGAGAGAGACAGAGAGAGAAATAAATAGAGACAGAGAGAGTCAGATAGAGAGAAAGAGAGAGACACAGAGAGAGACACAGAGAGAGAGAGACAGATAGAGACAGAGAGAGACAGAGATAGGGATAGAGAGAGACATAGAGAGAGACAGAGAGCGACAGAGAGAGAGACAGAGAGAGACAGAGAGAGAGACTGAGAGAGACAGAGAGACATAGAGAGACAAAGAGAGACAGAGAGATACAGAGAGAGAGAGACATAGAGAGACATAGAAATACAGAGAGAGACAAAGAAAGACAGAGAGAGACATAGAGAGACAGAGAGAGGCAGACAGAGACAGAAAGAGACAAAGAGAGAGAGACAGAGAGAGACAGAGAAAGACAGAGAGCGACAGAGAGAGACAGAAAGAGACATACATAGAGAGACATAGAGAGACAGAGAGAGACATAGAGAGAGACAGACAGAGACAGAGGGAGACAAAGAGAGAAACAGAGAGAGACAGAAATTGAGACAGAGAGAGACAGAAAGAGACAGAGAGAGACAGAAA
>NW_028227276.1:8280787-8288287 GCF_978045245.1 Mus caroli
AGAGAGAGACAGAGAGAGACAGAGAGAGACAGAGAGAGACAGAGAGAGAAACAGAGAGAGACAGAGAGAGACAGAGATAGAGAGGGAGACACAGGGAGACACAGAGAGAGACAGAGCTAGACAGAGAGATACAGAGAGAGAGACAGAGAGAGACATAGAGAGACAGAGAGACAGAGAGAGACACAGAGAGAGACAGAGAGACCGAGAGAGACAGAGATAGGGATAGAGAGAGACATAGAAAGAGACAGAGAGCGACAGAGAGAGAGACAGAGAGAGACAGAGAGAGAGACAGAGAGAGACAAAGAGAGACAGAAAGATAGAGAGAGAGAAATAGAGAGACATAGAAATACAGAGAGAAACAAAAAAAGACAGAGAGAGACAGAGAGAGACAGAGAGAAAAACAGACAGAGACAGAAAAGAGACAAAGAGAGAGCGACAGAGATAGACAGAGAAAGACAGAGAGCGACAGAGAGAGACAGAAAGAGACCTACAGAGAGAGACAAAGAGAGACAGAGAGAGATATAGAGAGAGACAGAGAGAGACAGAGAGAGACAAATAGAGAAACAGAGAGAGTCAGAGATTGAGACAGAGAGAGACAGAAAGAGACAGAGAGAGGCATAGAGAGACAAAGAGTCAGAGAGAGACAGGGAGAGACAGAGAGAGAGACAGAGAGAGAAATAAATAGAGACAGAGAGAGTCAGATAGAGAGAAAGAGAGAGACACAGAGAGAGACACAGAGAGAGAGAGAGACAGATAGAGACAGAGAGAGACAGAGATAGGGATAGAGAGAGACATAGAGAGAGACAGAGAGCGACAGAGAGAGAGACAGAGAGAGACAGAGAGAGAGACTGAGAGAGACAGAGAGACATAGAGAGACAAAGAGAGACAGAGAGATACAGAGAGAGAGAGACATAGAGAGACATAGAAATACAGAGAGAGACAAAGAAAGACAGAGAGAGACATAGAGAGACAGAGAGAGGCAGACAGAGACAGAAAGAGACAAAGAGAGAGAGACAGAGAGAGACAGAGAAAGACAGAGAGCGACAGAGAGAGACAGAAAGAGACATACATAGAGAGACATAGAGAGACAGAGAGAGACATAGAGAGAGACAGACAGAGACAGAGGGAGACAAAGAGAGAAACAGAGAGAGACAGAAATTGAGACAGAGAGAGACAGAAAGAGACAGAGAGAGACAGAAAGAGACAGAGAGAGACAGAAAGAGACACAGAGAGACAAAGAGAGAGACAGAGAGACAGAGAGAGAGAGAGAAAGAGACAGAGAAAGATAGAGAGTTACAGAGAGAGACACAGAGAGAGACAGAGAGTAAGACAGAGAGAGAGTGAGAGAGACAGAAAAAGAGACAGAGAGAGACAGAGATAGGGATAGAGAGAGACATAAAGAGAGACAGAGAGAGACATAGAGAGTGAGAGAGACAGAAAGAGAGAAAGAGAGAGAAGGAGACAGAGAGAGATAGAGACAGAGTGAGATAGACTGAGTGAGACAGAAAGAGAGACAGAGAAAGAGACAGAGAGAGACAGAGAGAGAGACAGAGAGAGACAGAGAGAGAAACAGAGAGACAGAGAGAGAGACAGAGAGAGACAGAGAGAGACAGAGAGAGAAACAGAGAGAGACAGAGATAGAGAGGGAGACACAGGGAGACACAGAGAGAGACAGAGCTAGACAGAGAGATACAGAGAGAGAGAGAGAGAGACAGGTAGAGACAGAGAGAGACAGGGAGAGACAGAGAGAGAGACAGAGAGAGACATAGATAGAGACAGAGAGAGACAGAGAGAGAGAAAGAGAGAGACAGAGACACAGAGACAGACAGAGAGAAACAGAGAGAGACACAGAGAGTGAGACAGAGAGAGTGAGAGAGAGAGAGAGAGACAGAGAGAGACAGAGAGAGACGTAGTGAGACCGAGAGAGACAGAGATAGGGATAGAGAGAGACATAGAGAGAGACAGAGATCGAAAGAGAGAGAGACAGAGAGAGACAGAGAGAGAAACCAAGAGAGACAGAGATAGATAGTTAGACACAGAGAGAGACAGAGCTAGACAGAGAGATACAGAGAGAGAGACAGAGAGAGTCATTGAGAGACAGAGAGACAGAGAGAGACAGGGAGAGACAGAGAGAGACAGAGAGAGACTTAGAGACAGAGAGAGACAGAGAGAGAGAAAGAGAGAGACAGAGACACAGAGACAGACAGAGACAGAGACAGAGAGAGACACAGAGAGAGAGACAGAGAGAAAGACAGAGAGAGACACAGAGAGAGACAGAGAGAGACAGAGAGAGAGAAAGAGAGAGACAGAGAGACAGAGAGAGAGAAAGAGACAGAGAAAGAGAGAGAGAGAAAGAAAGAGAGACAGAGAGAGACAGAGAGAGACATAGAGAGTGAGAGAGACAGAAAGAGAGAAAGAGAGAGACAGAGACAGAGAGAGATAGAGACAGAGTGAGATAGACTGAGTGAGACAGAAAGATAGACAGAGAAAGAGACAGGGAGAGACAGAGAGAGAGACAGAGAGAGACAGAGAGAGACAGAGAGAGAAACAGAGAGACAGAGAGAGAGACAGAGAGAGACAGAGAGAGACAGGGAGAGAAACAGAGAGAGACAGAGAGAGAGAAAGAGAGAGACAGAGACACAGAGACAGACAGAGCTAGACAGAGAGATACAGAGAGAGAGAAAGAGAGAGTCATTGAGAGACAGAGAGACAGAGAGAGACAGGGAGAGACAGAGAGAGAGACAGAGAGAGACATAGATAGAGACAGAGAGAGACAGAGAGAGAGAAAGAGAGAGACAGAGACACAGAGACAGACAGAGACAAGGACAGAGAGAAACACAGAGAGAGAGACAGAGAGAAAGACAGAGAGAGACACAGAGAGAGACAGAGAGAGACAGGGAGAGAAACCGAGAGAGACAGAGATAAATAGGGAGACACAGGGAGACACAGAAAGAGACAGAGCTAGACAGAGAGATACAGAGAGAGAGACAGAGAGAGTCATTGAGAGACAGAGAGACAGAGAGAGACAGGGAGAGACAGAGAGAGAGACAGAGAGAGACATAGATAGAGACAGAGAGATACAGAGAGAGAGAAAGAGAGAGACAGAGACACAGAGACAGACAGAGACAAGGACAGAGAGAGACACAGAGAGAGAGACAGAGAGAAAGACAGAGAGAGACACAGAGAGAGACAGATGAGACAGAGTGAAAACGAGAGAGACAGAGATAGGGATAGAGAGAGACATAGAGAGAGACAGAGAGCGACAGAGAGAGAGACACAGAGAGACAGAGACACAGAGACAGACAGAGAGAAACATTGAGAGACACAGAGAGAGAGACAGAGAGAGAGAGACAGAGAGAGACAAAGAGAGAAAGAGAGAGACAGAGAGAGAGAGACAGAGAGAGAGAGACAGAGAGAGACAGAGAGAGAAACAGAGGGAGACAGAGATAGAGAGGGAGACACAGGTAGACACAGAGAGAGACAGAGCTAGACAGAGAGATACAGAGAGAGACAGAGAGAGACATTGAGAGACAGAGAGACAGAGAGAGACAGGGAGAGACAGAGAGAGACAGAGAGAGACATAGATAGAGACAGAGAGAGACAGAGAGAGAGAAAGAGAGAGACAGAGACACAGAGAGAGACAGAGAGAGAGACACAGAGAGAGACAGAGAGAGACAGAGAGAGACACAGAGAGATACAGAGAGAGACAGAGAGAGACAGAGAGAGACAGAGAGAGACAGAGAGAGAAACAGAGAGAGACAGAGAGAGACAGAGATAGAGAGGGAGACACAGGGAGACACAGAGAGAGACAGAGCTAGACAGAGAGATACAGAGAGAGAGACAGAGAGAGACATAGAGAGACAGAGAGACAGAGAGAGACACAGAGAGAGACAGAGAGACCGAGAGAGACAGAGATAGGGATAGAGAGAGACATAGAAAGAGACAGAGAGCGACAGAGAGAGAGACAGAGAGAGACAGAGAGAGAGACAGAGAGAGACAAAGAGAGACAGAAAGATAGAGAGAGAGAAATAGAGAGACATAGAAATACAGAGAGAAACAAAAAAAGACAGAGAGAGACAGAGAGAGACAGAGAGAAAAACAGACAGAGACAGAAAAGAGACAAAGAGAGAGCGACAGAGATAGACAGAGAAAGACAGAGAGCGACAGAGAGAGACAGAAAGAGACCTACAGAGAGAGACAAAGAGAGACAGAGAGAGATATAGAGAGAGACAGAGAGAGACAGAGAGAGACAAATAGAGAAACAGAGAGAGTCAGAGATTGAGACAGAGAGAGACAGAAAGAGACAGAGAGAGGCATAGAGAGACAAAGAGTCAGAGAGAGACAGGGAGAGACAGAGAGAGAGACAGAGAGAGAAATAAATAGAGACAGAGAGAGTCAGATAGAGAGAAAGAGAGAGACACAGAGAGAGACACAGAGAGAGAGAGAGACAGATAGAGACAGAGAGAGACAGAGATAGGGATAGAGAGAGACATAGAGAGAAACAGAGAGCGACAGAGAGAGAGACAGAGAGAGACAGAGAGAGAGACTGAGAGAGACAGAGAGAGACATAGAGAGACAAAGAGAGACAGAGAGATACAGAGAGAGAGAGACATAGAGAGACATAGAAATACAGAGAGAGACAAAGAAAGACAGAGAGAGACATAGAGAGACAGAGAGAGGCAGACAGAGACAGAAAAGAGACAAAGAGAGAGAGACAGAGAGAGACAGAGAAAGACAGAGAGCGACAGAGAGAGACAGAAAGAGACATACATAGAGAGACATAGAGAGACAGAGAGAGACATAGAGAGAGACAGACAGAGACAGAGGGAGACAAAGAGAGAAACAGAGAGAGACAGAAAGAGACAGAGAGAGACAGAAAGAGACAGAGAGAGACAGAAAGAGACAGAGAGAGACAGAAAGAGACAGAGAGACAAAGAGAGAGACAGAGAGACAGAGAGAGAGAGAGAAAGAGACAGAGAAAGATAGAGAGTGACAGAGAGAGACACAGAGAGAGACAGAGAGTAAGACAGAGAGAGAGTGAGAGAGACAGAAAAAGAGACAGAGAGAGACAGAGCTAGGGATAGAGAGAGACATAAAGAGAGACAGAGAGAGACATAGAGAGTGAGAGAGACAGAAAGAGAGAAAGAGAGAGAAGGAGACAGAGAGAGATAGAGACAGAGTGAGATAGACTGAGTGAGACAGAAAAAGAGACAGAGAAAGAGACAGAGAGAGACAGAGAGAGAGACAGAGAGAGACAGAGAGAGAAACAGAGAGACAGAGAGAGAGACAGAGAGAGACAGAGAGAGACAGAGAGAGAAACAGAGAGAGACAGAGATAGAGAGGGAGACACAGAGAGAGACAGAGCTAGACAGAGAGATACAGAGAGACAGAGAGAGACAGGTAGAGACAGAGAGAGACAGGGAGAGACAGAGAGAGAGACAGAGAGAGACATAGATAGAGACAGAGAGAGACAGAGAGAGGGAAAGAGAGAGACAGAGACACAGAGACAGACAGAGAGAAACAGAGAGAGACACAGAGAGTGAGACAGAGAGAGTGAGAGAGAGAGAGAGAGACAGAGAGAGACAGAGAGAGACGGAGTGAGACCGAGAGAGACAGAGATAGGGATAGAGAGAGACATAGAGAGAGACAGAGATCGAAAGAGAGAGAGACAGAGAGAGACAGAGAGAGAAACCAAGAGAGACAGAGATAGATAGGGAGACACAGGGAGACACAGAGAGAGACAGAGCTAGACAGAGAGATACAGAGAGAGAGACAGAGAGAGTCATTGAGAGACAGAGAGACAGAGAGAGACAGGGAGAGACAGAGAGAGAGACAGAGAGAGACTTAGAGACAGAGAGAGACAGAGAGAGAGAAAGAGAGAGACAGAGACACAGAGACAGACAGAGACAGAGACAGAGAGAGACACAGAGAGAGAGACAGAGAGAAAGACAGAGAGAGACACAGAGAGAGACAGAAAGAGACAGAGAGAGAGAAAGAGAGAGACAGAGAGACAGAGAGAGAGAAAGAGACAGAGAAAGAGAGAGAGAGAAAGAAAGAGAGACAGAGAGAGACAGAGAGAGACATAGAGAGTGAGAGAGACAGAAAGAGAGAAAGAGAGAGACAGAGACAGAGAGAGATAGAGACAGAGTGAGATAGACTGAGTGAGACAGAAAGATAGACAGAGAAAGAGACAGGGAGAGACAGAGAGAGAGACAGAGAGAGACAGAGAGAGACAGAGAGAGAAACAGAGAGACAGAGAGAGAGACAGAGAGAGACAGGGAGAGAAACAGAGAGAGACAGAGATAGAGAGGGAGACACAGGGAGACACAGAGAGAGACAGAGCTAGACAGAGAAATACAGAGAGAGAGAAAGAGAGAGACAGGGAGAGACAGAGAGAGAAAGGGAGAGACAGAGAGAGAGACAGAGAGAGACATAGATAGAGACAGAGAGAGACAGAGAGAGAGAAAGAGAGAGACAGAGACACAGAGACAGACAGAGAGAAACAGAGAGAGACAAAGAGAGTGAGACAGAGAGAGAGAGACAGAGAGAGACACAGAGAGAGACAGAGAGAGACGGAGTGAGACCGAGAGAGACAGAGATAGGGATAGAGAGAGACATAGAGAGAGACAGAGATCGAAAGAGAGAGAGAGAGAGAGACAGAGAGAGAAACCAAGAGAGACAGAGATAGATAGGGAGACACAGGGAGACACAGAGAGAGACAGAGCTAGACAGAGAGATACAGAGAGAGAGACAGAGAGAGTCATTGAGAGACAGAGAGACAGAGAGAGACAGGGAGAGACAGAGAGAGAGACAGAGAGAGACATAGAGACAGAGAGAGACAGAGAGAGAGAAAGAGAGAGACAGAGACACAGAGACAGACAGAGACAGAGACAGAGAGAGACACAAAGAGAGAGACAGAGAGAAAGACAGAGAGAGACACAGAGAGAGACAGAGAGAGATAGAAAGAGAGAGACAGAGAGACAGAGAGACAGAGAGAAAGAGACAGAGAAAGATAGAGAGAGACAGAGAAAGACACAGATTGAGACAGAGAGTAAGACAGAGAGAGAGTGAGAGAGAGAGAAAAAGAGACAGAGAGAGACAGAAAGAGAGACATAGAGAGTGAGAGAGACAGAAAGAGAGAAAGAGAGAGACAGAGACAGAGAGAGATAGAGACAGAGTGAGATAGACTGAGTGAGACAGAAAGAGAGACAGAGAGAGACAGAGAGAGAGACAGAGAGAGACAGAGAGAGAAACTGAGAGACAGAGAGAGAGACAGACAGAGACAGAGAGACAGAGAGAGACAGAGAGAGACAGAGAGAGACAGAGAGAGAAACAGAGAGAGACAGAGATAGAGAGGGAGACACAGGGAGACACAGAGAGAGACAGAGCTAGACAGAGAGATACAGAGAGAGAGACAGAGAGAGACATTGAGAGACAGAGAGAGACAGGGAGAGACAGAGAGAGAGACAGAGAGAGACATAGATAGAGACAGAGAGAGAC
>NW_028227276.1:8290787-8293287 GCF_978045245.1 Mus caroli
ACAGAGAGAGAGACAGAGAGAGACAGAGAGAGAGAGAGAGAAACAGAGAGACAGAGAGAGAGACAGAGAGAGACAGAGAGAGAAACAGAGAGAGACAGAGATAGAGAGGGAGACACAGGGAGACACAGAGAGAGACAGAGCTAGACAGAGAGATACAGAGAGAGAGACAGAGAGAGACATTGAGAGACAGAGAGAGACAGGGAGAGACAGAGAGAGAGACAGAGAGAGACATAGATAGAGACAGAGAGAGACAGAGAGAGAGAAAGAGAGAGACAGAGACACAGAGACAGACAGAGAGAAACAGAGAGAGACACAGAGAGTGAGACAGAGAGAGAGAGACAGAGAGAGAGACAGAGAGAGACAGAGAGAGACGGAGTGAGACCGAGAGAGACAGAGATAGGGATAGAGAGAGACATAGAGAGAGACAGAGATCGAAAGAGAGAGAGACAGAGAGAGACAGAGAGAGAAACCAAGAGAGACAGAGATAGATAGGGAGACACAGGGAGACACAGAGAGAGACAGAGCTAGACAGAGAGATACAGAGAGAGAGACAGAGAGAGTCATTGAGAGACAGAGAGACAGAGAGAGACAGGGAGAGACAGAGAGAGAGACAGAGAGAGACATAGAGACAGAGAGAGACAGAGAGAGAGAAAGAGAGAGACAGAGACACAGAGACAGACAGAGACAGAGAGAGACACAGAGAGGGAGACAGAGAGAAAGACAGAGAGAGACACAGAGAGAGACAGAGAGAGACAGAGAGAGAGAAAGAGAGAGACAGAGACACAGAGACAGACAGAGCAGAGACAGAGAGAGACACAGAGAGAGAGACAGAGAGAAAGACAGAGAGAGACACAGAGAGAGACAGAGAGAGACAGAGGGAAACCGAGAGAGACAGAGATAGGGATAGAGGGAGACATAGAGAGAGACAGAGAGCGACAGAGAGAGAGACAGAGAGAGACAGAGAGAGAGACAGAGAGAGACAAAGAGAGACAAAGAGAGACAGAAAGATAGAGAGAGATAGAAATAGAGAGACATAGAAATACAGAGAGAAACAAAGAAAGACAGAGAGAGACAGAGAGAGAAACAGACAGAGACAGAAAAGAGACAAAGAGAGAGAGACAGAGAGACAGAGAAAGACAGAGAGCGACACATAGAGACAGAAAGAGACCTAAAGAGAGAGACAAAGAGAGACAGAGAGAGATATAGAGAGAGACAGAGAGAGACAAATAGAAAAACAGAGAGACAGTGATTGAGACAGAGAGAGACAGAAAGAGACAGAGAGAGACATAGAGAGACAAAGAGACAGAGAGAGACAGGGAGAGACAGAGAGAGAGACAGAGAGAGACATAAATAGAGACAGAGAGAGACAGAGAGAGAGAAAGAGAGAGTCAGAGACACAGAGAGAGACAGAGAGAGAGCAGAGAGAGACAGAGAGAGACACAGAGAGACAGAGAGAGTCATAGAGAGACAGAGATAGGGATAGAGAGAGACATAGAGGAGACAGAGAGCGACAGAGAGGGAGACAGAGAGAGACAGATAGAGAGACCGAGAGAGACAGAGAGAGACAGAGAGAGACAAAGAGAGACAGAGAGATACAGAGAGAGAGACATAGAGAGACATAGAAATAAGGAGAGAGAGACAAAGAAAGATAGAGAGAGAGACAGAGAGAGACAGAGAGAGAGACATAAAGAGACAGAAAAGAGACAAACAGAGAGAGACAGAGAGAGACAGAGAAAGACAGAGAGTGACACAGAGAGACAGAAAGAGACATACGGAGAGAGACATAGAGAGACAGAGAGAGACATAGAGAGAGACAGAGAGAGACAGAGAGAGACAAAGAGAGAAACAGAGAGAGACAGAAATTGAGACAGAGAGAGACAGAAAGAGACAGAGAGAGACAGAAAGAGACAGAGAGAGACAGAAAGAGACACAGAGAGACAAAGAGAGAGACAGAGAGAGACAAAGAGAGATAGAGAAAGAGACAGAGAGAGATAGAGAGAGACAGAGAGAGACACAGAGAGAGACAGATAGTAAGACAGAGAGAGTGAGAGAGACAGAAAGAGAGACAGAGAGAGACAGAGATAGGGATAGAGAGAGACAGAGAGTGAGACAGAGAGAGACATAGAGAGTGAGAGAGACAGAAAGAGAGAAAGAGAGAGACAGAGACAGAGAGAGATAGAGACAGAGTGAGATAGACTGAGTGAGAAAGAAAGAGAGACAGAGATAGAGACAGAGAGAGACAGAGAGAGAGACAGAGAGAGACAGAGAGAGACAGAGAGAGAAACAGAGAGACAGAGAGAGAGAATGAGAGAGAGACAGAGAGAGGGACAGAGAGACAGAGAGAGAGAGAGAGAGACAGAGAGAGACAGAGAGAGACAGAGAGAGAAACAGAGAGAGACAGAGATAGAGAGGGAGACACAGGGAGACACAGAGAGAGACAGAGCTAGACAGAGAGATACAGAGAGAGACAGAGAGAGACATTGAGAGACAGAGAGACAGA
>NW_028227276.1:8298287-8324858 GCF_978045245.1 Mus caroli
GAGAGAGAGACAGAGAGAGACAGAGAAAGACAGAGAGCGACAGAGAAAGACAGAGAGCGACAGAGAGAGACAGAAAGAGACCTAAAGAGAGAGACAAAGAGAGACAGAGAGAGATATAGAGAGAGACAGAGAGAGACAAATAGAAAAACAGAGAGAGACAGAGATTGAGACAGAGAGAGACAGAAAGAGACAGAGAGAGACATAGAGAGACAAAGAGACAGAGAGAGACAGGGAGAGACAGAGAGAGAGACTGAGAGAGACATAAATAGAGACAGAGAGAGACAGAAAGAGAGAAAGAGAGAGACAGAGACACAGAGATAGACAGAGAGAGACAAAGAGAGAGACAAAGAGAGACAGAGAGAGACACACAGAGAGAGAGACACAGAGAGACAGAGATAGGGATAGAGAGAGACATAGAGAGAGACAGAGAGCGACTGAGAGAGAGACAGAGAGAGACAGAGAGAGACATAGAGAGACAGAGAGATACAGAACGAGAGACATAGAGAGACATAGAAATACAGATAGAGACAAAGAAAGACAGAGAGAGAGCCAGAGAGAGACAGGGACAGACAGAGACAGAAAAGAGACAAAGAGAGAGAGACCGAGAGAGACAGAGAAAGACAGAGAGAGAGAAAGAGAGAGACAGAGACACAGAAAGAGACAGAGAGAGAGACACAGAGAGAGACAGAGAGAGAGACAGAGAGAGACACAGAGAGATACAGAGAGAGACAGAGAAAGAAACAGAGAGAGACAGAGAGAGAAAGAGATAGAGAGGGAGACACAGGGAGACACAGAGAGAGACAGAGCTAGACAGAGAGATACAGAGAGAGAGACAGAGAGAGACATAGAGAGACAGAGAGACAGAGAGAGACACATAGAGAGACAGAGAGAGACAGAGAGACCGAGAGAGACAGAGATAGGGATAGAGAGAGACATAGAGAGAGACAGAGAGTGACAGAGAGAGAGACAGAGAGAGACAGAGAGAGACAGTGAGAGACAGAGAGAGACAAGGAGAAACAAAGAGAGACAGAAAGATAGAGAGTGAGAGAAATAGAGAGACATAGAAATACAGAGAGAAACAAAGAAAGACAGAGAGAGACAGAGAGAGACAGAGAGAGAAACAGACAGAGACAGAAAAGAGACAAAGAGAGAGAGACTGAGAGAGACAGAGAAAGAGAGAGAGCGACAGAGAGAGACAGAAAGAGACCTACAGAGAGAGACAAAGAGAGACAGAGAGAGAAATAAATAGAGACAGAGAGAGACAGAGAGAGAGAAAGAGAGAGACAGAGACACAGAGGGAGACAGAGATAGAGACAGAGAGAGACAGAGAGAGACAGAGAGAGAAACAGAGAGACAGAGAGAGAGACAGAGAGACAGACAGAGAGAGAGAGACAGAGAGAGACAGAGAGAGACAGAGAGAGAAACAGAGAGAGACAGAGATAGAGAGGGAGACACAGGGAGACACAGAGAGAGACAGAGCTAGACAGGGAGATACAGAGAGAGAGACAGAGAGAGACACTGAGAGACAGAGAGACAGAGAGAGACAGGGAGAGACAGAGAGAGAGATAGAGAGAGACATAGAGAGAGACAGAGAGAGACAGAGAGAGAGAAAGAGAGAGACAGAGTCACAGAGACAGACAGAGAGAAAGAGAGAGACACAGAGAGAGAGAGACAGAGAGAGAGACACAGAGAGAGGCACAGAGAGAGACAAAGAGAGACAGAGTGAGACCGAGAGAGACAGAGATAGGGATAGAGAGAGACATAGAGAGAGACAGAGAGCGACAGAGAGAGAGACAGTGAGAGATAGAGAGAGAGACAGAGAAAGACAAAGAGAAACAAAGCGAGACAGAGAGATACAGAGAGAGAGACATAGAGAGACATAGAAATACAGAGAGAGACTAAGAAAGACAGAGACAGACAGAGAGAAACAGAGAGTAGACAGAGACAGAAAAGAGACAAAGAGAGAGAGACAGAGAAAGACAGAGAGCGACAGAGAGAGACAGAAAGAGACCTACAGAGAGAGACATAGAGAGATAGAGAGAGACATAGAGAGAGACAGAGAGAGACAGAGAGATACAAAGAGAGACAAAGAGAGACAGAAAGATAGAGAGAGAGAAATAGAGAGACATAGAAATACAGAGAGAAACAAAGAAAGATAGAGAGAGACAGAGAGAAACAGACAAAGACAGAAAAGAGACAAAGAGAGAGAGACAGAGAGAGACAGAGAAAGACAGAGAGCGACAGAGAAAGACAGAGAGCGACAGAGAGAGACAGAAAGAGACCTAAAGAGAGAGACAAAGAGAGACAGAGAGAGATATAGAGAGAGACAGAGAGAGACAAATAGAAAAACAGAGAGAGACAGAGATTGAGACAGAGAGAGACAGAAAGAGACAGAGAGAGACATAGAGAGACAAAGAGACAGAGAGAGACAGGGAGAGACAGAGAGAGAGACTGAGAGAGACATAAATAGAGACAGAGAGAGACAGAGAGAGAGAAAGAGAGAGACAGAGACACAGAGAGAGACAGAGAGAGACAAAGAGAGAGACAAAGAGAGACAGAGAGAGACACACAGCGAGAGAGACACAGAGAGACAGAGATAGGGATAGAGAGAGACATAGAGAGAGACAGAGAGCGACTGAGAGAGAGAGACAGAGAGAGACAGAGAGAGACATAGAGAGACAGAGAGATACAGAGAGAGAGACATAGAGAGACATAGAAATACAGATAGAGACAAAGAAAGACAGAGAGAGAGCCAGAGAGAGACAGGGATAGACAGAGACAGAAAAGAGACAAAGAGAGAGAGACCGAGAGAGACAGAGAAAGACAGAGAGAGAGAAAGAGAGAGACAGAGACACAGAAAGAGACAGAGAGAGAGACACAGAGAGAGACAGAGATAGAGACAGAGAGAGACACAGAGAGATACAGAGAGAGACAGAGAAAGAAACAGAGAGAGACAGAGAGAGAAAGAGATAGAGAGGGAGACACAGGGAGACACAGAGAGAGACAGATCTAGACAGAGAGATACAGAGAGAGAGACAGAGAGAGACATAGAGAGACAGAGAGACAGAGAGAGACACATAGAGAGACAGAGAGAGACAGAGAGACCGAGAGAGACAGAGATAGGGATAGAGAGAGACATAGAGAGAGACAGAGAGTGACAGAGAGAGAGACAGAGAGAGACAGAGAGAGACAGTGAGAGACAGAGAGAGACAAAGAGAAACAAAGAGAGACAGAAAGATAGAGAGTGAGAGAAATAGAGAGACATAGAAATACAGAGAGAAACAAAGAAAGACAGAGAGAGACAGAGAGAGACAGAGAGAGAAACAGACAGAGACAGAAAAGAGACAAAGAGAGAGAGAGACTGAGAGAGACAGAGAAAGACAGAGAGCGACAGAGAGAGACAGAAAGAGACCTACAGAGAGAGACAAAGAGAGACAGAGAGAGATATAGAGAGAGACAGAGAGAGACAGAGAGAGACAAATAGAGAAACAGAGAGAGACAGAGATTGAGACAGAGAGAGACAGAAAGAGACAGAGAGAGACATAGAGAGACAAAGAGACAGAGAGAGACAGGGAGAGACAGAGAGAGAGACAGAGAGAGACACAAATAGAGACAGAGAGAGATAGAGAGAGAGAAAGAGAAAGACAGAGACACAGAGAGTGACAGAGAGAGCAAAGAGAGACACAAAGAGAGACACAGAGAGACAGAGAGAGACAGAGAGAGAGACATAGAGAGACATAGAAATACAGAGAGAGACAAAGAAAGACAGAGAGACAGAGAGAGACAGAGAGAGAGACAGAAAGAGACAGAAAAGAGACAAAGAGAGAGAGAGACAGAGAGAGACAGAGAAAGACAGAGAGCGACAGAGAGAGACAGAAAGGAACATACGGAGAGAGACATAGAGTGACATAGATCGACATAGAGAGAGACAGAGAGAGACATAGAGAGACAGAGAGAGACAAAGAGAGAAACAGAGAGAGACAGAAATTGAGACAGAGAGAGACAGAAAGAGACAGAGAGAGACAGAAAGAGACAGAGAGAGACAAAAAGAGACACAGAGAGACAAAGAGAGAGACAGAGAGAGACAGAGAGAGATAGAGAAAGAGACAGAGAGAGATAGAGAGAGGCAGAGAGAGACACAGAGAGAGACAGAGAGTGAGACAGAGAGAGAGTGAGAGAGACAGAAAGAGAGACAGAGAGAGACAGAGAGAGACAAAGAGAGAAACAGAGACACAGAGAGCGACAGAGAGAGACAGAAAGAGACCTACAGAGAGAGACAGAGATTGAGACAGAGAGAGACATAGAGAGACAAAGAGAAAGAGAGAGACAGGGAGAGACAGAGAGAGAGACAGAGAGAGACATAAATAGAGACAGAGAGAGACAGAGAGAGAGAAAGAGAGAAACAGAGACAAAGAGAGAGACAGAGAGAGAGCAGAGAGAGACACAGAGAGACAGAGAGATACACAGAGAGACAGAGATAGGGATAGAGAGAGACATAGAGAGAGACAGAGAGCGACTGAGAGAGAGACAGAGAGTTACAGAGAGAGAGACAGAGAGAGACAGAGAGAGAGAGACAGAGAGAGACACAGAGAGAGACAGAGTGAGACCGAGAGAGACAGAGATGGGGATAGAGAGAGACAGAGAGAGACAGAGTAAGACAAAGAGAAACAAAGCGAGACAGAGAGATACAGAGAGAGAGACATAGAGAGACATATAAATACAGAGAGAGACAAAGAAAGACAGAGACAGACAGAGAGAAACAGAGAGAGAGACAGACAGAGACAGAAAAGAGACAAAGAGAGAAAGACAGAGAGAGACAGAGAAAGACAGAGAGCGACAGAGAGAGACAGAAAGAGACCTACAGAGAGAGACATAGAGAGATAGAGAGAGACATAGAGAGAGACAGAGAGAGACAAAGAGAGAAACAGAGAGAGACAGAGATAGAGACAGAGAGAGACAGAAAGAGACAGAGAGAGACATAGAGAGACAGAGAGACAGAGAGAGAAGGGAAAGACAGAGAGAGAGACAGACACTCCAGAAGAGTGTATAAGGTTCTGGAGAATCTAAATCCCTCTTATGGTCTGCATACAATGTACATAAACACAGCCTCACATACACTTCTAAAAATTTAAAGATGAGTGGGGCCACTGAAAGGGCTCAACAATTAACAGCATTGTCTCCTCTTTCAGAGAACCTGGGATCAACTACCAGCAACTATATTGTGGCCCATCTCCAGTTCCAGGAGATCAGACAGACAGGCAGACAGACAGAGATAAGGATGGCAGGCCTGCCTGGTCTTTCATTTTTTCTTATCCTTTTAAAAAATGTTTATTTATTTATTTATTTATTTATTCATTTATTTATTAGATATAAGTACCCTGTAGCTGCCTTCAGACACTCCAGAAAGGAATGTCAGATTCTGGAGAATCTAAATCCCTCTTATGGTCTGCATATGATGTACATAAACACAGCCTCACATATACTTCTAAAAATTTAAAGATGGGTGGGGCTACTGAAAGGGCTCAACATATAACAGCATTGTCTCCTCTTCCAGAGAACCTGGGATCAACTACCAGCAACTATATGGTGGCCCATCTCCAGTTCCAGAAGATCAGACAGACAGACAGACAGACAGATATTAGGATGGCAGGCCTGCCTGGTCTTTCTTTTCTTCTTATCATTTTTAAAAAATGATTATCTATTTATTTATTTATTTATTAGATATAAGTTCACTGTAGCTGTCTTCAGACACTCAAGAAGAGGGTGTCAGATTCTGGAGTATATAAATCCCTCTTATTGTCTGCATATGATGTACATAAACACAGACTCACATTTACTTCCAAAAATTTAAAAATGTGTGGGGCCACTGAAAGGGCTCAACAATTAACAGCATTGTCCCTTTTCCAGAGAACCTGGGATCAACTACCAGCAACAATATGGTGGCCCATCTCCAGTTCCAGAAGATCAGACAGACAGACAGACAGTCAGAGATAAGGATGGCAGTCCTGCTGGTCTTTCTTTCTTTCTTAACTTTTTGAAAAAATGTTTACTTATTTATTTATTTATTTATTTATTTATTTATTTATTTATTTATTTATTAGATATAAGTACACTGTAGCTGTCTTCAGACACTCCAGAAGAGGGTGTCAGATTCTGGAGAATATAAATCCCTCTTATGGTCTGCATATGATGTACATAAACACAGACTCACATTTACTTCCAAAAATTTAAAGATGTGTGGGGCCACTGAAAGGGTTCAACAATTAACAGCATTGTCTCCTCTTCAGGAGAACCTGGGATCAACTACCAGACACTATATGGTGGCCCATCTCCAGTTCCAGGAGATCAGACAGACAGACAGACAGACAGAGTTAAGGATCGCAGGCCTGCCTTGTCTTTCTTTTTTTCTTATCATTTTTAAAAAATGATTATTTATTTATTTATTTATTTATTTATTTATTTATTTATTTATGTATTTATTAGATATGAGTACATGGTAGCAGTCTTCAGACACTCCAGAAGAGGGTGTCAGATTCTGGAGAATCTAAATCCCTCTTATGGTCTGCAAATGATGTACATAAACACAGCCTCACATATACTTCTAAAATTTAAAGATGGGTGGGGCCATTTTATGTCTCAAAAATTAACAGCATTGTCTCCTCTTCCAGAGAAACTGGGTTCAACTACCAGCAACTATATGGTGGCCCATTTCCAGTTCCAGGGGATCAGACAGACAGACAGACATACAGACAGATAGAGATAAGGATGGCAGGCCTGCCTGGTCTTTCTTTCATTCTTATCCTTTTAAAGAAATGTTTATTTATTTATTTATTTATTTATTTATTTATTTATGTATTTATTAGATATAAGTACACTGTAGCTGTCTTCAGACACTCAGGAAGAGGGTGTCAGATTCTGGAGAATCTAAATCCCTCTTATGGACTGCATATGATGTACATAAGCACAGACTCACAATTACTTCCAAAAATTTAAAGATGTGTGGGGCCACTGAAAGGGCTCAACAATTAACAGCATTGTCTCCTCTTTCAGAGAACCTGGGATCAACTACCAGCAACTATATGGTGGCCCATCTCCAGTTCCAGGGAATCAGATAGACAGACAGACAGACAGAAGAGATAAGGATCACAGGCCTGCCTGTTCTTTCTTTCTTTCTTTCTTTCTTTCTTTCTTTCTTTCTTTCTTTCTTTCTTTCTTTCTTATCCTTTTAAAATGTTTATTTGTTTATTTATTTATTTATTTATTTATTTATTTATTTATTTATTAGATTTAAGTACACTGTAGCTGTCTTCAGAAACTCAGGAAGAGGGTGTCAGATTCTGGAGAATCTAAATCCCTCTTATGGACTGCATATGATGTACATTAACACAACCTCACATATACTTCTCAAAATTTAAAGATGGGTGGGGCCACTGAAAGGGCTCAACAATTAACAGCATTGTCTCCTCTTCCAGAGAACCTGGGATCAACTACCAGCAACTATATGGTGGCCCATCTCCAGTTCCCGGGTATCACACAGACAGACAGACAGACTAGGATGGCAGGCCTGCATGGTTTTTCTTTCTTTCTTATTCTTTTTAAAACATGTTTCTTTCTTTCTTTCTTTCTTTCTTTCTTTCTTTCTTTCTTTCTTTATTTATTTATTTATTTATTTATTTATTAGATATAAGTACACTGTAGATGTCTTCAGACACTCCAGAAGAGGGTATCAGTTTCTGGAGAATCTAAATCCCTCTTATGGTCTGCATACAATGTACATAAACACAGCCTCACATATACTTCTAAAAATTTAAAGATGGGTGGGGCCACTGAAAGGGCTCAACAATTAACAGCATTGTCTCCTCTTCCAGAGAACCTGGGATCAACTACCAGCAACTATATGGTGGCCCATCTCTAGTTCCAGGGGATCAGACAGACAGACTGACAGACAGAGATAAGGATGGCAGGCCTACCTTGTCTTTTTTTCCTTCTTATCCTTTTAAAAAAATGTTTATTTATTTATTTATTTATTTATTTATTTATGTATTTATGTATTTATTAGATATAAGTACACAGTAGCTGTCTTCAGACACTCCAGAAGAGGGTGTCAGATTCTGGAGAATCTAAATCCCTCTTATGGTCTGCATATGATGTATATAAACACAGCCTCACATATGCTTCTAAAAATTTAAAGATGGGTGGGGCCACTTAAAGGGCTCAACAATTAACAGCATTGTCTCCTCTTTCAGAGAACCTGGGATCAACTACCAGCAACTATATGGTGGCCCATCTCCAGTTCCAGGGAATCAGATAGACAGACAGACAGACAGAAGAGATAAGGATCACAGGCCTGCCTGTTCTTTCTTTCTTTCTTTCTTTCTTTCTTTCTTTCTTTCTTTCTTTCTTTCTTTCTTTCTTTCTTTCTTTCTTTCTTATCCTTTTAAAATGTTTATTTGTTTATTTATTTATTTATTTATTTATTTATTTATTTATTTATTTATTTATTTATTAGATTTAAGTACACTGTAGCTGTCTTCAGAAACTCAGGAAGAGGGTGTCAGATTCTGGAGAATCTAAATCCCTCTTATGGTCTGCATATGATGTATATAAACACAGCCTCACATATGCTTCTAAAAATTTAAAGATGGGTGGGGCCACTTAAAGGGCTCAACAAATAACAGCATTGTCTCCTCTTCCAGAGAACCTGGGATCAACTACCAGCAAAAATATGGTGGCCCATCTCCAGTTTCAGGGGATCAGACAGACAGACAGACAAACAGACAAGGATGGCAGGCCTGCTTGGTTTTTATTTCTTTCTTATCCTTTTTAAAACATGTTTATTTATTTATTTATGTATTTATTAATTATAAGTACACTCTAGTTGTCTTCAGACACTCCAGAAGAGGGTGTCAGATTCTGGAGAATCTAAATCCCTCTTATGGTCTGCATATGATGTACATAAACACAGCCTCACAAATACTTCCAAAAATTTAAAGATGGGTGGGGCCACTGAAAGGGCTCAAAAATTAACAGCATTGTCTCCTCTTGCAGAGAAACTGGGATCAACTACCAGCAACTATATGGTGGCGCATCTCCAGTTCCAGGGTATCAGACAGACAGACAGATAGACAGAAATAAGGATGGCAGGCCTTCCTGGTCTTTCTTTTTTTTCTTTTCCTTTTTAAAATATTTATTTATTTATTTATTTATGTATTTATTAGATATAAGTACACTATAGCTGTCTTCAGACACTCCAGAAGAGGGTGTCAGATTCTGAAGAATATAAATACCTCTTATGGTCTGCATATGATGTACATAAACACAGACTCACATTTACTTCAAAAAATTTAAAGATGTGTGCGGCCACTGAAAGGGCTCAACAATTAACAGCATTGTCTCCTCTTCCAGAGAACCTGGGATCAACTTCTAGCAACTATATGGTGGCCCATCTCCAGTTCCAGGGGATCAGACAGACAGACAGACAGTCAGAGATAAGGATGGCAGGCCTGCCTGTTCTTTCTTTCTTTCTTATCCTTTTAAAAAATGTTTATTTATTTATTTATTTATTTATTTATTTATTTATTTATGTATTAATTAGATATAAGTACACTGTAGCTGTCTTCAGACACTCCAGAAGAGGGTGTAAGATTCTGGAGAATCTAAATCCCTCTTATGTTCTGCATATGATGTACATAAACATAGCCTCACATATACTTCTAAAAATTTAAAGATGGCTGAGGCCACTGAAAGGGCTCAACAATTAACAGCATTGTCTCCTCTTCCAGAGAACCTGGGATCAACTATCAGCAACTATATGGTGGCCCATCTTTAGTTCCCGGGGATCAGACAGACCCAGAGACAGAGATAAGGATGGCAGGCCTGCCAGTTCTTTCTTTCTTTCTTATCCTTTTTAAAAAATGTTTATTTATTTATTTTATTTATTTATTTATTAGATATAAGTACACTGTAGCTGTCTTCAGACACTCCAGAAGAGGGTGTCAGATTCTTGAGAATCTAAATCCCTCTTATGGTCTGCATATGATGTACATAAACACAGCCACACATACACCTCTAAAAATTTAAAGATCAGAGGGGCCACTGAAAGGGCTCAACAATTAACAGCATTGTCCCCTCTTCCAGAGAACCTGGGAACAACTACCAGCAACTATATTGTGGCCCATCTCCAGTTCCAGGAGATCAGACAGACAGACGTACAGACAGACAGGGATAAGGATCGCAGGCCTGCCTGGTCTTTCTTTTTTTCTTATCCTTTTAAAAAATGTTTATTTATTTATTTATTTATTTATTTATTTATTTATTTATTTATTTATTTATTAGATATAAGTACACTGTAGCTGTCTTCAGACACTCCAGAAGAGGGTGTCAGATTCTGGAGAATCTAAATCCCTCTTATGGTCTGCATATGATGTACATAAACACAGCCTCACAAATACCTCTAAAAATTTAAAGATGGGATGGGCCACTGAAAGGGCTCAAAAATTAACAGCATTATCTCCTCTTCCAGAGAACCTGGGATAAACTACCAGCAACTATATGGTGGCCCATCTCCAGTTCCAGGGGATCTGACAGATAGACAGACAGACAGACAGACAGACAAGGTGGCAGGCCTGCCTGGTCTTTCTTTTTTCTTATACTTTTTAATAATGTTTATTTATTTATTCATTAATTTATTAGATATAAGTACACTGTAGCTTTCTTCAGACACTCCAGAAGAGGGTGTCAGATTCTGGAGAATATAAATCCCTCTTATGGTCTGCATATGATGTACATAAACACAGACTCACATTTACTTCCAAAAATTTAAAGATGTGTGCGGCCACTGAAAGGGCTCAACAATTAACAGCATTGTCTCCTCTTCCAGAGAACCTGGGATCAACTACCAGCAACTATATGGTGGCCCATCTCCAGTTCCAGGGGATCAGACAGACAGAAAGGCATTCAGAGATAAGGATGGCAGGCCTGCCTGGTCTTTCTTTCTTACTTATCCTTTTGAAAAAATGTTTACTTATTTATTTATTTATTTATTTATTTATTTATTTATTTATTTATTAGATATAAGTACACTGTAGCTTTCTTCAGACACTCCAGAAGAGGGTGTCAGATTCTGGAGAATTTAAATCACTCTTATGGTCTGCATATGATGTATATAAACACAGCCTCACATATACTTCTAAAAATATAAAGATGGGTGGGGCCGCTGAAAGCGCTCAACAATTAACAGCATTTTCTCCTCTTCCAGAGAACCTGGGATCAACTACCAGCAACTATATGGTGGCCCATCTCCAGTTCCAGGGGATCAGACAGAGAGACAGACACAGACAGAGATAAGGATGGCAGGCCTGCCTGTTGAGGCCCGCCCGCGGTCCACAACACGAACGGTTCACTGAGAATGGCAGTTCCCTGCAAAGAGAGGAAACTAGATGGGGCGGAAGAAAAGAATGAAGCCAGGACAACAAGTTCTGATTGAGGCTCAATTTAATATTTCCAGACACTCAGTTTATAAAGGAAGGGGGAGGGAACCCAATTTCCCGCCCAGTAACTCAGGGTCCAGTAGCAGGACGAACACGTGTGTGACTCCAGGCAGCAGAGGCAGGTTCCAGCAGTGGGCGTGGCAGGACGAATGAGCCGGTAGCTCCACCCTTGAGCAGGCAGGTTCCAGGCTGGGGGGAAGGGAGGCCACATTTCCCCCCATTAGATAACAAAACAAAAATAAAAAAAAGGGGGTGGCCTGTGGCAGAAAAATTATCTATGTTCAATAGTTCTGCCTGAGTTCCTAGGGCTAAAGTAAAAACTGTATCTGGCTGAGACTGTCTTAAAAGCACTGACTGAATAGCAGCACTGGGCTGTAGGCTCTGACTTTATAATGCTAATTAGTGCTGAATAGGTAGCTACCTGTTTACATTTTAAGTAGGGCGTTGGAACCCTGGCTGAGTTTAACTAAACAATTTTAGAATAACACTGAGCTGAAAATTATCCACAATTTTGGGTGAAAGGCAGGGGGACAGGGAGAAGGGGTTAAGACTGGCTGGCTCCTAGTACAAGGCCAATTGGCTTTTTTATTTTTTGGGTGGGAGGCAGTGAAGGGCCTGCTCTTACAACAGCAAGGTCTCCAATCTCTCTCCCCCCTATTAATTAAGTTTAAATAGGCAATGCTTAACAGAGGTGATCAAATGATTTTTTTCATCCATAGATGAGTGGGCCTTAAACCTTGACTTGGGTGGACATTGACCTGATTCCTCCCGTGGGCGTTATAACAACCCACATCTGTGGCTCTTGGTATCTTTTGGGGACGGGAGGCAGAGCCTTAAGTATTTTTGGTTTTTAGCTGGAGTCAGATACCAACCTCTTTCAAATCAGGTGTGTCGCACAGGGAACTCAGAAACGGTCAAACTGGACCTTCCCTCCGCAGTAATCTCCTGCGCCAAGCGGTACCCATACCGTATTCATATGATTATGAATCAGTAGCGCAATTCTGAGTTATTGCGAGGTCTCTATATGAGACTTGTCAACCTCAGATTTAGCAAGGCCTAGACAAGAACTATGTCAGTATTAACACCATTAATTTTGGTTAAAATAGGAGCTGAAAGTCTTTCCTCTTCATCCCTGTTATTTCCAGTAGCCTGAGGAACTAAGGACACCTTGCAGTAACAGCAAGGGTGAAAAGCCAGAGGCCAGCTAAGGGACTAAGCCTATTTCTATTAAAATAAGAACTAATCTTTGTAAATATATATGAAATTTTTACTTCCCTAGCTCTCCTGTTAAATCTAAATCCTATCTTAGACTGAAAAGCCACATGCTGGGATGTCCTTGGAAGGGAGATTAGCAATACCACCTGTTTGCTCATAGGGGCGGGGCGGAGAACCGGAGAATGTAGATTGACCTGCTTGAGAGAAGGAAGAATTCTAAACAATGAGAGTGTAGCAATGTAAATTTTCTGTTTGGAGAAGTCAAGGTACTTTATTTAGATGCAAATTGTAAAGCTAAAGTTAATCTCCGGCCTCTTGTAGGGGAATTGGCTCAGAGGAAACAGTGTTTTTTGAGAGCTTCCACTCCCAGCACAAGAGGAATTTTAGTCTTTAGAATGATACTTACGAGAAGAGACAGAATCTGTGTTTACCTGACGAATTAATCTCTCTGGTAGCCACTGTGCTTTATCTTCATCTCGTGAAAAAACACAAACCGAGCCTCTTCCCCAGATTAGAACTGGATCTGGACCCTTCCATTTATTAGTCAGGGCGTCCTTCCATTTTACCAATGCATAAGAATTAGAAGTAACTGGGTGCCAGTGGCGTTCCGCTGCAGACTGACCTTTAATGTCAGTTTGCAAAAAGTTTAGGACAAATAAGGTAAAGGCAAGGTGAGCCTTTGGTGACCTTGGGGGAAACGCTCTGAATTAACTTTGTTAGGTAATTTAGAATATAGGAATCTCTAATAATTGGACTGAATATTAGACCAGTCTAAGATTGAGTTAGAATGGCTGGTCACACTGAAGAAGAGTGAAAAATCATTATGACTCTATTAAATGACTAATTTTACTAAGTCTGAATATACAGTCTCTGATGTACTATTGTTATAAAGTTAAAAGGCTAGAAGCTAGTCTAAACTGGAAAAATGACAAGCAAGGATGGATCTAAAACATGAATTTAATCTTTTAGTCCTTTTAATCAGGACACTGAGTTAACTTACCTGTCAGCTCAGCACACGAATTACCAATATGCTTTTGTAGAGTTCTGTGGAGAGAACCTGTTTTTTCCTTTTCTTAATAAGGTAGCTGTTTTAGGATCAATCTATAAGCCAATAAGTAGACCCTTTTAAGATACTAAAAAGCATTTATTAAATTTGACATTTTAATCTCAAATTTTGAAAATAAAGGTATGTTTTAAATAGTGTGCATGGAAATGCACTAAATAGTATATATGGGGATACAATTTCTCTCTTTTGTCTTTTAAGAGGTTAAAGTTTAAAATTTTACAATATCTAACCTTTTGAATTAATAACTTTTTGGACAAAACATTTTAAATATTTGGCTGTAAAGGGGCAGTGACTAATTGCACTTTCAATTATTTTTCTTAAGGAACGGTTGTAACTAGAAGGCTAGAAAAGTTATTAAGAGTCACACGTGCATAATTTATTTATTTATTAACTAAAAATATGTATAAGCAATTGTAAATTTGAGAATTAATAGTATCTGAGGGATGAACAATTTTAAGTAATTATGAGCTCAGAGATGCAGCATTGACTATCAATATATAAATTAAGGTTTGATTGTTCAGCATTTTAAAACACTATCTACAGCACACAACCAGATTATTTGTGCTGGAATAGGGGCAACTGTGTGTCTTAAGACTCCGCTCCACAGCAGCTAGTTGGGCCCACGTGGCCAACGATCGGCTGGGAGGATGAGAAAAATGACTTTACAATAATGTGTTTTTTTTGGCCAAAGAATTGTCTTGGGCACAACTAATTTTTAATTACCAATTAACAACAATTATAAAAGCTTTCTTTATTTTTTGTAAAACCTTTTGTAGTAAACTAAAACACTAAATAATAAAAGGATACTGTCTCTGAATCTTTTGGGTGAGAGCAAGGATTTAAGGTAAACTTCCCTTGAGAAGCATTAGTTAATAAAATACTTTTCACTTAGGAAACAATATATACTGAAAGATTAAAACTTTTGGCTTCTTGTAAAGAAGCAGAAACAATAAACATTTTTCTTACATAATGTAAAGCTATATTAGCCATACGTAGAGGCAAAATTTTCTAGTGATTACCAGTTTACTAGAAGCAAAAATCTTTGAATTTAAGCATTATTTTAAACATCTGAATAGATCTGTAACACTGTTAAAAAGAAATTTTCTTGAACACAGGGAAAAACTTTTTTAGGCATTGTTTGCAAAACAAAAGAAAAGGCCACAAGCCGCTCTGGGACTGCCCAGAGCCCTGTATTGACTCAAAGGTAAAATACTTTTTAATCTGAGCATCAATCTTAAATTTGCAATCAAACTGCAAGCTGCAGTCAATGGAACAATGGCAGTTTTAACCATAATTTTTAAGTTTTTGTGCAAGGTTAGGATAATACCTATAACTTTGGGAAAGCAAAACCTATGTTTAAAACAATTTATCACTGTTAAAATCAATATTAGAAGCATTACTATCATATTACGAAGTTTGGATATCAATTAATACCTATGAATACCTATTAAAGCAAGCTTTAACGCTTTAATAAAGAGGCATTGCTTTATATCTTATCTTAAATTTTACTATTTAGGATAGGAACCACATTAATCATTATCTAAACTAGAAATATCTTAAGAGACTCAGCCTCTGAAGCTTAATCTCAAACTTTAACTCGCTTCAGGGCCTCACCAACTTTCTCCCAGGTTCCACAATCTATCGTTTCTTCTTCTTTGAACCATGGACAACAGCTATCTATCTTATCTAAAAGATTTCTGACTTTGAACCCTTCCTTCTTCCACCTAAGCAGCTTTCTAAAAAGCTGCGGCACACCGCCTGTCTCCGTATCTAGTTCTGATTTACGAACTGCTGACCCAAAGCAGAACCAGTGTTGGGTCAGCACTGTTTCAAACTTGATTCGTATCCTACCGCATCCTCAGCAACACTTTACAAAACTGAAATTTTTTAGGCTAGCACTAGCATGTGTACCTGTCCGTTGCTCCGATGCTCCTCCGATACGAAGATTCTTTCCTTTCTTGTGGAGCTCCACACAGCAGTCGTTTCTCTTAACATCCCTCTGCCATTCTTCAGGTCCCAGTTCTGGCGCCAACTGTTGCGGCCCGCCCGCGGTCCACAACACGAACGGTTCACTGAGAATGGCAGTTCCCTGCAAAGAGAGGAAACTAGACGGGGCGGAAGAAAAGAATTAAGCCAGGACAACAAGTTCTGATCGAGGCTCAATTTAATATTTCCAGACACTCAGTTTATAAAGGAAGGGGGAGGGAACCCAATTTCCCGCCAAGTAACTCAGGGTCCAGTAGCAGGACGAACCCGTGTGTGACTCCAGGCAGCAGAGGCAGGTTCCAGCAGTGGGCGTGGCAGGACGAATGAGTCGGTAGCTCCACCCTTGAGCAGGCAGGTTCCAGGCTGGGGGGAAGGGAGGCCACACCTGCCTGTTCTTTCTTTCTCTCTTATCCTTTTAAAACATGTTTATTGATTTATGTATTTATTTATTTCTTTATTTCTTTCTTTCTTTATTTATTTATTTATTAGATATAAGTACACTGTAGCTGTCTTCAGACACGCCAGAAGAGGGTGTCAGATTCTGGAGAATCTAAATCCCTCTTATGGTCTGCATATGATGAACATAAACACAGCCTCACATATACTTCTAAAAATTTAAAGGTGGCTGAGGCCACTGAAAGGGCTCAACAATTAACAGCATTGTCTCCTCTTCCAGGGAACCTGGGATCAACTATCAGCAACTATATGGTGGCCCATCTCCAGTTCCCGGGTATCAGACAGACAGACAGACAGACAGGGATAAGGATCGCAGGCCTGCCTGGTCTTTCTTTTTTTCTTATCCTTTTAAAAAATGTTTATTTATTTATTAATTTATTTATTTATGTATTTATTAGATATAAGTACACTGTAGCTGTCTTCAGACACTCCAGTAGAGGGTGTCAGATTCTGAAGAATCTAAAACCATCTTATGGTCTGCATATGATGTACATAAACACAGCCTCAGATATACTTCCAAAAATTTAATGAAGGGTGGGGCCACTGAAAGGGCTCAACAATTAACAGCATTATGTCCTCTTCCAGAGAACCTGGGATCAACTACCAGTAACTATATGGTGGCTCATCTCCAGTTCCCAGGGATCAGACAGACAGACAGACAGACAGACAAACAGAGATATGGATGGCAGGCCTGCCTGGTCTTTCTTTTTTTCTTATCCTTTTTAAAAATGATTATTTATTTATTTATTTATTTATTTATTTATTTATTTATTTATTTATTTATTTATTAGATATAAGTACACTGTAGCTGTCTGCAGACACTCCAGAAGAGGGTGTCAGATACTGGAGAATCTAAATCCCTCTTATGGTCTGCATATGATGTACATAAACACAGCCTCACATACAATTCTAAAAATTTAAAGATGGGTGGGACCATTGAAAGGGCTCAACAATTAACATCATTGTCTCCTCTTCCAGAGAACCTGGGATCAACTTCCAGCAACTATATGGTGGCCCATCTGTATTTCCAGGGTATCAGACAGACATACAGACAGACAGAGATAAGGATGGCTGGCCTGCCAGGTCTTTCTTTCTTACTTATCCTGTTTAAAAAATGTTTGTTTATTTATTTATTTATTTATTTATTTATTTATTTATTTATTTATGTATTTATTAGACGTAAGTACACTGTAGCTGTCTTCAGACAGTCCAGAAAAGGGTGTCAGATTCTGGAGAATCTAAATCCCTCGTATGGTCTGCATATGATGTACATAAACACAGCCTCACATATACTTCTAAACATTTAAATATGGGTGGGGCCACTGAAAGGGCTCAACAATTAACAGCATTGTCTCCTCTTCCAGAGAACCTGGGAAAAACTAACAGCAAATATATGGTGTCCCATATCCAGGTCCAGAGGTTCAGACAGACAGACAGACAGACAGAGATAAGGATTGCAGGCCTGCCTGATTTTTCTTTCTTTCTTACTTATCCTTTATAAAAAAATGTTTATTTATTTTTTAATTTATTTATTTATGTATTTATTAGATATAAGTAGACTGTAGCTGTCTTCAGACACTCCAGTAGACGGTGTCAGATTCTGAAAAATCTAAAACCATCTTCTGGTCTGCATATGATGTACATAAACACAGCCTCAGATATACTTCTAAAAATTTAATGAAGGGTGGGGCCACTAAAAGGGCTCAACAATTAACAGCATTATCTCCTCTTCCACAGAACCTGGGATCAACTACCAGCAACTATATGGTGGCTCATCTCCAGTTCCCAGGGATCAGACAGACAGACAGACACACAGACAGAGATATGGATGGCAGGCCTGCCTGGTCTTTCTTTCTTTCTTATCCTTTTTAAAAAATGTTTGTTTATTTATTTATTTATTTATTTATTTATTAGATATAAGTACACTGTAGCTGTTTTTAGATACTCCAGAAGATGGTGTCAGTTTCTGTAGAATCTAAATCCCTCTTATAATCTGCATATGATGTACATAAACACAGCCTAACATACAGTTCTAAATATTTAAAGATGGGTGGGGCCATTGAAAGGGCACAACAATGAACAGCATTGTCTCCCCTTCCAGAGAACCTCGGCTCAACTACCAGCAACTATATGGTGGCCCATCTCCAGTTCCAGGGGATCAGACAGACAGACAGACAGACAGACAGAGATAAGGATGGCAGGCCTGCCTGGTCTTTCTTTCTTTCTTATCCTTTTGAAAAAATGTTTACTTATTTATTTATTTATTTATGTATTAATTAGATATAAGTACACTGTAGCTGTCTTCAGACACTCCAGAAGAGGGTGTCAGATTCTGGAGAATCTAAATCCCTCTTATGGCCTGCATATGATGTACATAAACACATACTCACGTATACTTCTAAAAATTTAAAGATGTGTGGGGCCACTGAGAGGGCTAAACAATTAACAGCATTGTCTCATCTTCCAGAGAACCTGGGATCAACTACCAGCAACTATATGGTGGCCCATCTCCAGTTCCAGTGGATCAGAAAGACAGACAGACAGACAGACAGAGATAAGGATGGCAGGCCTGCCTGGTCTTTCTTTATTTCTTATTCTTTATAAAAAATGTTTATTTATTTATTTATTTATTTATTTATTTATTTATTTATGTATTTATTAGATATAAGTACACTGTGTCTGTCTTCAGACACTCCAGAAGAGGGTGTCAGATTCTGGAGAATCTAAATCCCTCTTATGGTCTGCATATGATATACATAAACACAGCCTCACATATACTTCAAAAATTTAAAGATGCATGGGGTCACTGTAAGGGCTCAACAATTAACAGCATTATCTCCTCTTGCAGACAACCTGGGATCAACTACCAGCAACTATATGGTGGCTCATCTCCAGTTCTAGGGGATCAGACAGAAAGACAGACAGACAGACAGAGATAAGGATGGCAGGCCTGCCTGGTTTTTTTTCTTTCTTATCCTTTTTAAAAATGTTTATTTATTTATTTATGTATTTATTAAATATAAGTTCACTGTAGCGGTCTTCAGACACTCCAGAAGAGGGTGTCAGATTCTGGAGAATCTAAATCCCTCTTATGGTCTGCATATGATGTACATAAACACAGACTCACATTTACTTCCAAAAATTTAAAGATGTGTGGGGCCACTGAAAGGGCTCAACAATTAACAGCATTGTCTCCTCTTCTAGAGAATCTGGGATCAACTACCAGCAACTATATGGTGGCCCTTCTCCAGTTCCAGGGTATCAGACAGACAGACAGACAGACAGACAGACAGACAGAGATAAGGATGGCAGGCCTGCCTGGTCTTTCTTTCTTTCTTATCCTTTTTAAATAATGTTTATTTATATATTTATTTATTTATTTATTTATTTATTTATTTATTTATTTATTTATTTATTAGATATAAGTACACTGTAGCTATCTTTAGACACTCCAGAAGAAGGTGTGAGATTCTGGAGAATCTAAATCCCTCTAACGATCTGCATATGATGTATATAAACAAAGCCTCACATTTTCTTCTAAAAATTTAAAGATGGGTGTGGCTTGGAATAAGATGAGTAACCCTGAAAAAGTCAAAAAATGAAAAATCACACTGTAGGACTTGGAATATGGTGAGAAACCCTGAAAAAGTCGAAAAATGAGAAAATCATGCAGTAGTACCTGGAATATGGTGAGAAACACTGAAAAAGTCTTAAAATGAGAATATCACACTCTAGGACTTGGAATATGGTGAGAAACCTTGAAAATGTCGAAAAATGAGAAATCATGCAGTAGGACCCAGAATATGGTGAGAAACCCTGAAAAAAAGTCAAAAAATAAGAAAATCACGCAGTAGGACCTGGAAGCTGGTGAGAAACCCTGAAAAAGTCGAAAAATGAGAAAATCAATCTGTAGGATCTGGAATATGTTGAGAAACCCTGAAAAATTCGAAAAAAGCAAAAATCACACTCTAGGACTTGGAATATGTTGAGAAACCCTGAAAAAGTCAAAAAATGAGAAAATCACACTGTAGGACTTGGAATATGGTCAGAAACACTGAAAAAGTCGAAAAATGAGAAAATCACACTGTAGGACTTGGAATATGGTGAGAAACCCTGAAAAGGTCGAAAAATGAGAAAATCACGCAGTAGGACCTGGGATTTGGTGAGAAACACTGAAAAAGTCTTAAAATAGAAAATCACACTGTAGTACTTGGAATATGGTGAAAAATACTGAAAAAGTCTTAAAATGAGAAAATCACACCGTAGGACCTGGAATATGGTGAGAAACCCTGAAAAAGTCAAAAAATGATAAAAATCACACTGTAGTACATGGAATATGGTGAGAAACTCTGAAAAAGTCGCAAATTATAAAATGACAGTGTAGGACCTGGAATATGTTGAGAAAACCTGAAATATTCAAAAATGAGAAAATGACAATGTAGAACCTGGAATACCGTAAGAAACCCTGAAAAAGTTAAAAAATGAGAAATTCACACTCTAGGACTGGAATATGGTGAGAAACCCTGAAACATCGAAAAATGAGAAAATCATGTAGTAGGACCCAGAATATGGTGAGAAATCCTGAAAAAAGTCGAAAAATGAGAAAATCACGCAGTAGGACCTGGAAGCTGGTGAGAAACTCTGAAAAAGTCGAAAAATGAGAAAATCAAACTGTAGGACCTGGAATATGTTGAGAAACCCTGAAAAATTCGAAAAAGGCAAAAATCACACTCTAGGACTTGGAATATGATGAGAAACCGTGAAAAAGTCAAAAAATAAAAAAATCACACTGTAGTACCTGGAATATTTTGAGAAACACTAAAAAAGTTTAAAATGAGAAAATCACCCAGTAGGACCTGGAAAGTGGTGAGAAACCTTGAAAGAGTTGAAAAATAAGAAAATCAAACTTGTAGTACATGCAATATGGTGACAAACCCTGAAAAAGTCGAAAAATGAGAATATCACACTCTAGGACTTGGAATATGATGAGAAACCCTGAAAAAGTCAAAAAATGAGAAAATCACACTTTAGGACTTGGAATATGGTGAGAAACCCTGAAAAAGTCGAAAAATGAGAAAATAATGCACTAGGACCCAGAATATGATGAGAAACACAGAAAAAGTCTTAAAATGAGAAAATCACACTGTAGGACCTGGAATATGGTAAGAAACTCTGAAAATGTCGAAAAATGAGAAAATGACACTGTAGGAGCTGGAATATGGTGAGAAGTCATGAAAGTCAAAAAAAAAAAAAAGAAAGAAATACACACTTGTAGGACTTGCAATATGGTGAGAGACCCTGAAAAAGTCTTAAAATGAGAAAATCACACTGTAGGACTTGGGATATGGTGAGAAACCCTGAAAAAGTCGAAAAATTAGAAAATCAAACTGTAGGAACTGGAATATGCTGAGAATCCCTGAAAAATTCGAAAAATGCGAAAATCACACTCTAGGACTTGGAATATGATGAGAAACCCTGAAAAATTCAAAAAATGAGAAAATCACACTGTAGTACCTGGTATATGGTGAGAAACACTAAAAGAGTATTAAAATGAGAAAATCACACAGTAGGACCTGGAATATGGTGAGAAACCCTGAAAAAGTCCAAAAATAAGAAAATAAAACTTGTAGTACATGCAATATGGTGAGAAACACTGAAAAAGTCGAAAAATGAGAATATCACACTCTAGGACTTGGAATATGGTGAGAAACTCTGAAAAAGTCAAAAAATGAGAAAATCACCCTGTAGGACTTGGAATATGGTGAGAAACCCTGAAAAAGTCAACAAATGAGAAAAATCACACTGTAGTACATGGAATATGGTGAGAAACTCTGAAAAAGTCGCAAATAAGAAAATGACAGTGTAGGACCTGGAATATGTTGAGAAAACCTGAAATATTAAAAAAGGATAAAATGACAATGTAGAACCTGGAATAAGGTAAGAAACCCCGAAAAATTTAAAAAAAGAGAAAATCACACTGTAGGACCTGGAATATGGTGAGAAACACTGAAAAAGTCAAAAAATAAGAATATCACACTCTAGGACTTGGAATATGGTGAGAAACCTGAAAAAGTCAAAACATGAGAAATTCATGCAGTAGGACCCAGAATATGGTGAGAAACCCTGAAAGAAGTCGGAAAATGAGAAAATCACGCAGTAGGACCTGGAAGCTAGTGAGAAACCCTGAAAAAGAGGAAAAATGAGAATAACAAACTGTAGGACCTGGAATATGTTGAGAAACCCTGAAAAATTCGAAAAAAAGCAAAAATCACACTCTAGGACTTGGAATGTGATGAGAAACCCTGAAAAAGTAAAAAAATGAGAAAATCACACTGTAGTACCTGGAATATGGTGAGAAACCCTGAAAAAGTCTTAAAATGAGAAAATCACACTGTAGGACTTGGAATAAGATGAGAAACCCTAAAAAAGTCGAAAAATGAGAAAAATACACTGAAGGAGTTGGAATATGTTGAGAAACCCTGAAAAAGTCTTAAAATGAGAAAATCACACTGTAGGACCTGGAATATGGTGAGAAACTCTGAAAATTCTAAAAAGAGAAAATCACACTCTAGGACTTGGAATATGATGAGAAACCCTGAAAAAGTCAAAAAATGAGAAAATCACACTGCAGTACCTGGAATATGGTGAGAAACCCTGAAAAAGTCTAAAAATGAGAAAATCAAACAGTAAGACCTGGAATATGGTGAGAAACCCTGAAAGATCAAAAATAAGAAAATCAAACTTGTAGTACCTGCAATATGGTGAGAAACCCTTCAAAAGGCAAAAAATGAGAAAATCACAATATAGGACTTGGAATAAGATGAGAAACCGTGAAAAAGACCAAAAAATGACAAAAACACACTGTAGGAGCTGGAATATGGTGAGAAACCCTGAAAAAGTCCAAAAATAAGAAATTCACACTTGTAGGACCTGCAATATGGCGAGAAACCCTGAAAAAGTCGAAAAATGAGAAAATCACACTATAGGACTTGAAATAAGATGAAACACCCTGAAAAAGTCAAAAAATGAGAAAATTTCACTGTAGGACTTGGAATAAGATGAGAAACCCTGAAAAAGTTGAAAAATGAGAAAATCACAATGTAGAAGATGGAATATGGTGAGCAATCCTGAAAAAGTCTTAAAATGAGAAAATCACACTCTAGGACCTGGAATATGGTGAGAAACTGAAAATGTCGAAAAATAAGAAATTCACACTTGTAGGACCTGCAATATGGTGAGAAACCCTGAAAAAGTCAAAAAATGAGAAAATCACCCTGTAGGACTTGGAATAAAATGAGAAACCGTGAAAAAGACAAAAAATGACAAAAGTACACGGTAGGAGATGGAATATGGAGAGAAACCGTTAAAAATTAGAAAAATAAGATATACACACTTGTAGAACAGGCAATATGGTGAGAGACCCTGAAATAGTCTTAAAATGAGAAAAATCACACTGTAGTACCTGGAATATGGTGAGAAACCCTGAAAAAGTCCAAAAATAAGAAATTCACACGTGTAGGACCTGCAATATGGTGAGAAACCCTGAAAAAGTCGAAAAATGAGAAAATCACACTGTAGGACTTGGAATAAGATGAGACACCCTGAAAAAGTCAAAAAATGAGAAAATTTCACTGTAGGACTTGGAATAAGATGAGAAACCCTGAAAAAGTTGAAAAATGAAAAAAATCACAATGTAGAAGATGGAATATGGTGAGCAATCCTGAAAAAGTCAAAAAATGAGAAAATCACACTGTGGAACCTGGAATATGGTGAGAAACTCTGAAAAAGGCGAAAAATTGGAAAAATCACACTCTAGGACTTGGAATATGATGAGAAACCCTGAAAAAGTCAAAAATGAGAAAATCAGTCTGTAGTAGCTGGAATATGGTGAGAAACATTGAAAAAGTCTCAAATGAGAAAATCACACAGTTAAACCTGCAATATTGTGAGAAACACTGAAACAGTCGAAAAATAAGAAAATCAAACTTGTAGTACCTGCAATATGGTGAGAAACCCTGAAAAATTCCAAAAATGAGAAAATCACACTGTAGGATTTAGAATATGATGAGAAACCGTGAAAAAGTCAAAAAATGAGAAAAATACACTGTAGAAGCTGGAATATGGTGAGTAAACCCTGAAAAAGTCGAAAAATAAGGAAATCACACTTGTAGAACCTCCAATATGGTGAGAAACCCTGAAAAAGTCAAAAAATGAGAAAATCACACTGTAGGACCTGGAATATGTTGAGAAACCCTGAAAAAGTCTTAAAATGAGAAAATCACACTGTAGGACTTGGAATAAGATGAGAAACCCTAAAAAAGTCAAAAAATGAGAAAAATACACTGAAGGAGTTGGAATATGTTGAGAAACCCTGAAAAATCTTAAAATGAGAAAATCACACTGTAGGACCTGGAATATGGTGAGAAACTCTGAAAAAGTCGAAAAAAGAGAAAATCACACTCTAGAACTTGGAATATGATGAGAAACCCTGAAAAAGTCAAAAAATGAGAAAATCACACTGTAGTACCTGGAATATGGTGAGAAACCCTGAAAAAGTCTAAAAATGAGAAAATCAAACAGTAAGACCTGGAATATGGTGAGAAACCCTGAAAGATCAAAAATAAGAAAATCAAACTTGTAGTACCTGCAATATGGTGAGAAACACTGGAAAAGGCAAAAAATGAGAAAATCAGAATATAGGACTTGGAATAAGATGAGAAACCGTGAAAAAGACAAAAAAAGACAAAAACACACTGTAGGAGCTGGAATATGGTGAGAAACCCTGAAAAAGTGCAAAAATAAGAAATTCACACATGTAGGACCTGCAATATGGTGAGAAACCCTGAAAAAGTCGAAAAATGAGAAAATCATGCACTAGGACCCAGAATATGATGAGAAACACAGAAAAAGTCTTAAAATGAGAAAATCACACTGTAAGACCTGGAATATGGTAAGAAACCCTGAAAATGTCGAAAAATGAGAAAATGACACTGTAGGAGCTGGAATATGGTGAGAAGTCCTGAAAAAGTCAAAAAAAAAAAAAAGAAATACACACTTGTAGGACTTGCAATATGGTGAGAGACCCTGAAAAAGTCTTAAAATGAGAAAATCACACTGTAGGACTTGGGATATGGTGAGAAACCCTGAAAAAGTTAAAAATTAGAAAATCAAACTGTAGGAACTGGAATATGCTGAGAATCCCTGAAAAATTCGAAAAATGCGAAAATCACACTCTAGGACTTGGAATAAGATGAGACACCCTGAAAAAGTCAAAAAATGAGAAAATTTCACTGTAGGACTTGGAATAAGATGAGAAACCCTGAAAAAGTTGAAAAATGAGAAAATCACAATGTAGAAGATGGAATATGGTGAGCAATCCTGAAAAAGTCAAAAAATGAGAAAATCACACTGTGGAACCTGGAATATGGTGAGAAACTCTGAAAAAGGCGAAAAATTGGAAAAATCACACTCTAGGACTTGGAATATGATGAGAAACCCTGAAAAAGTCAAAAATGAGAAAATCAGTCTGTAGTAGCTGGAATATGGTGAGAAACATTGAAAAAGTCTCAAAATGAGAAAATCACACAGTTGGACCTGTGCAATATTGTGAGAAACACTGAAACAGTCGAAAAATAAGAAAATCAA
Source organism: Mus caroli (assembly GCF_978045245.1). Lineage (NCBI taxonomy): Eukaryota > Metazoa > Chordata > Mammalia > Rodentia > Muridae > Mus > Mus caroli. Next base: position 8,324,145 of record NW_028227276.1, read on the forward strand.
ACTTGTAGTACCTGCAATATGGTGATGAAACCCTGAAAAATTCCAAAAATGAGAAAATCACACTGTAGGATTTAGAATATGATGAGAAACCGTGAAAAAGTCAAAAAATGAGAAAAATACACTGTAGAAGCTGGAATATGGTGAGTAAACCCTGAAAAAGTCGAAAAATAAGAAAATCACACTTGTAGAACCTCCAATATGGTGAGAAACCCTGAAAAAGTCAAAAAATGAGAAAATCACACTGTAGGACCTGGAATATGTTGAGAAACCCTGAAAAGTCTTAAAATGAGAAAATCACACTGTAGGACTTGGAATAAGATGAGAAACCCTAAAAAAGTCGAAAAATGAGAAAAATACACTGAAGGAGTTGGAATATGTTGAGAAACCCTGAAAAAGTCTTAAAATGAGAAAATCACACTGTAGGACCTGGAATATGGTGAGAAACTCTGAAAAAGTCGAAAAAAGAGAAAATCACACTCTAGGACTTGGAATATGATGAGAAACCCTGAAAAAGTCAAAAAATGAGAAAATCACACTGTAGTACCTGGAATATGGTGAGAAACCCTGAAAAAGTCTAAAAATGAGAAAATCAAACAGTAAGACCTGGAATATGGTGAGAAACCCTGAAAGATCAAAAATAAGAAAATCAAACTTGTAGTACCTGCAATATGGTGAGAAACCCTGCAAAAGGCAAAAAATGAGAAAATCACAATA
>NW_028227276.1:8324958-8347458 GCF_978045245.1 Mus caroli
AGAGACAGAGAGAGACAGAGAAAGACAAAGAGAAACAAAGCGAGACAGAGAGATACAGAGAGAGAGACATAGAGAGACATAGAAATACAGAGAGAGACAAAGAAAGACAGAGACAGACAGAGAGAAACAGAGAGAGAGACAGACAGAGACAGAAAAGAGACAAAGAGAGAGAGACAGAGAGAGATAGAGAAAGACAGAGAGCGAGAGAGAGACAGAAAGAGACCTACAGAGAGAGACATAGAGAGATAGAGAGAGACATAGAGAGAGACTGAGAGAGACAGAGAGAGACAAAGAGAGAAACAGAGAGAGACAGAGATTGAGACAGAGAGACAGAAAGAGACAGAGAGAGACATAGAGAGACAGAGAGACAGAGAGAGACAGGGACAGACAGAGACAGAGACAGAGAGAGAGAAAGAGAGAGACATAGATAGAGACAGAGAGAGACAGAGAGAGAAAGAGATAGACAGAGACAAAGAGAGAGACAGAGAGAGAGACAGAGAGAGACATAGAGAGAGACAGAGAGAGACAGAGAGAGACACAGAGAGAGAGAGACACAGAGAGACAGAGATAGGTATAGAGAGAGACATAGAGAGAGACAGAGAGCGACTAGAGAGAGACATAGAGAGAGACAGAGAGAGACAGAGAGAGACAGAGAGAGACATAGAGAGACAGAGAGATACAGAGAGAGAGACATAGAAAGACATAGAAATACAGATAGAGACAAAGAGAGACAGAGAGAGAGACAGAGACAGACAGAGACAGACAGAGACAGAAAAGAGACAATAAGAGAGAGACAGAGAGAGACAGAGAAAGACAGAGAGTGACAGAGAGAGACAGAAAGAGACCTACAGAGAGAGAGAAAGAGAGACAGAGAGAGATATAGAGAGAGACAGAGAGAGACAAATAGAGAAACAGAGAGAGACAGAGATTGAGACAGAGAGAGACAGAAAGAGACAGAGAGAGACATAGAGAGACAAAGAGTCAGAGAGAGACAGGGAGAGACAGAGAGAGAGACAGAGAGAGAAATAAATAGAGACAGAGAGAGACAGAGAGAGAGAAAGAGAGAGACAGAGACACAGAGAGAGACAGAGAGAGCAGAGAGAGACACAGAGAGAGACACAGAGAGAGAGACAGATAGAGACAGAGAGAGACAGAGATAGGGATAGAGAGAGACATAGAGAGAGACAGAGAGCGACAGAGAGAGAGACAGAGAGCGACAGAGAGAGAGACTGAGAGAGACAGAGAGAGTCAGAGAGAGACAAAGAGAGACAGAGAGATACAGAGAGAAAGAGACATAGAGAGACATAGAAATAGAGAGAGAGACAAAGAAAGACAGAGAGAGAGACAGAGAGAGACAGAGAGAGAGACAGACAGAGACAGAAAAGAGACAAAGAGAGAGAGACAGAGAGAGACAGAGAAAGACAGAGAGCGACAGAGAGAGACAGAAAGAGACATACATAGACGGACATAGAGAGACAGAGAGAGACATAGAGAGAGAAAGACAGAGACAGAGGGAGACAAAGAGAAACAGAGAGAGACAGAAATTGAGACAGAGTGAGACAGAAAAAGACAGAGAGAGACAGAAAGAGACAGAGAGAGACAGAAAGAGACACAGAGAGACAAAGAGAGAGACAGAGAGACAGAGAGAGAGAGAAAGAGACAGAGAAAGATAGAGAGAGACAGAGAGAGACACAGAGAGAGACAGAGAGTAAGACAGAGAGAGAGTGAGAGAGACAGAAAAAGAGACAGAGAGAGACAGAGCTAGGGATAGAGAGAGACAGAAAGAGAGACAGAGAGAGACATAGAGAGTGAGAGAGACAGAAAGAGAGAAAGAGAGAGACAGAGACAGAGAGAGATAGAGACAGAGTGAGATAGACTGAGTGAGACAGAAAGAGAGACAGAGAAAGAGACAGAGAGAGACAGAGAGAGAGACAGAGAGAGACAGAGAGAGACAGAGAGAGAAACAGAGAGACAGAGAGAGAGACAGAGAGAGACAGAGAGAGACAGAGAGAGACAGAGAGAGACAGAGAGAGACAGAGAGAGAAACAGAGAGAGACTGAGATAGAGAGGGAGACACAGGGAGACACAGAGAGAGACAGAGCTAGACAGAGAGATACAGAGAGAGAGACAGAGAGAGACATTGAGATACAGAGAGAGACAGGGAGAGACAGAGAGAGAGACAGAGAGAGACATAGATAGAGACAGAGAGAGACAGAGAGAGAGAAAGAGAGAGACAGAGACACAGAGACAGACAGAGAGAAACAGAGAGAGACACAGAGAGTGAGACAGAGAGAGAGAGACAGAGAGAGACACAGAGAGAGACAGAGAGAGACGGAGTGAGACCGAGAGAGACAGAGATAGGGATAGAGAGAGACATAGAGAGAGACAGAGAGCGAAAGAGAGAGAGACAGAGAGAGACAGAGAGAGAGACAGACAGAGACAGAAAAGAGACAAAGAGAGAGAGACAGAGAGAGACAGAGAAAGACAGAGAGCGAGAGAGACAGAAAGAGACCTACAGAGAGAGACATAGAGAGATAGAGAGAGACATAGAGAGAGACTGAGAGAGACAGAGAGAGACAAAGAGAGAAACAGAGAGAGACAGAGATTGAGACAGAGAGACAGAAAGAGACAGAGAGAGACATAGAGAGACAGAGAGACAGAGAGAGACAGGGACAGACAGAGAGAGAGACAGAGAGAGAGAAAGAGAGAGACATAGATAGAGACAGAGAGAGACAGAGAGAGAGAAAGAGATAGACAGAGACACAGAGAGAGACAGAGAGAGAGACAGAGAGAGACATAGAGAGAGACAGAGAGAAACAGAGAGAGACACAGAGAGAGAGAGAGACACAGAGAAACAGAGATAGGGATAGAGAGAGACATAGAGAGAGACAGAGAGCGACTGAGAGAGAGAGAGAGAGAGAGACAGAGAGAGACAGAGAGAGACAGAGAGAGACATAGAGAGACAGAGAGATACAGAGAGGGAGACATAGAGAGACATAGAAATACAGATAGAGACAAAGAGAGACAGAGAGAGAGCCAGAGAGAGACAGAGACAGACAGAGACAGAAAAGAGACAAAGAGAGAGAGACAGAGAGAGACAGAGAAAGACAGAGAGCGACAGAGAGAGACAGAAAGAGACCTACAGAGAGAGAGAGAAAGAGAGACAGAGAGAGATATAGAGAGAGACAGAGAGAGACAGAGAGAGACAAATAGAGAAACAGAGATAGACAGAGATTGAGACAGAGAGAGACAGAAAGAGATAGAGAGAGACATAGAGAGACAAAGAGACAGAGAGAGACAGGGAGAGACAGAGAGAGAGACAGAGAGAGAAATAAATAGAGACAGAGAGAGACAGAGAGAGAGAAAGAGAGAGACAGAGACACAGAGAGAGACAGAGAGAGCAGAGAGAGACACAGAGAGAGACACAGAGAGAGAGAGAGACAGAGAGAGACAGAGAGAGACAGAGATAGGGATAGAGAAAGACATAGAGAGAGACAGAGAGCGACAGAGAGAGAGACAGAGAGAGACAGAGAGAGAGACTGAGAGAGACAGAGAGAGACAGTGAGAGACAAAGAGAGACAGAGAGATACAGAGAGAGAGACATAGAGAGACATAGAAATACAGAGAGAGACAAAGAAAGACACAGAGAGAGACAGAGAGAGACAGAGAGAGAGACAGACACAGAGGGAGACAAAGAGAGAAACAGAGAGAGACAGAAATTGAGACAGAGAGAGACAGAAAGAGACAGAGAGAGAAAGAAAGAGACAGAGAGAGACAGAAAGAGACACAGAGAGACAAACAGAGAGACAGAGAGACAGAGAGAGAGAGAGAGAAAGAGACAGAGAAAGATAGAGAGAGACAGAGAGAGACACAGAGAGAGACAGAGAGTAAGACAGAGAGAGAGTAAGAGAGACAGAAAAAGAGACAGAGAGAGACAGAGATAGGGCTAGAGAGAGACAGAAAGAGAGACAGAGAGAGACATAGAGAGTGAGAGAAACAGAAAGAGAGAAAGAGAGAGACAGAGACAGAGAGAGATAGAGACAGAGTGAGATAGACTGAGTGAGACAGAAAGAGAGACAGAGAAAGAGACAGAGAGAGACAGAGAGAGAAACAGAGAGACAGAGAGAGACAGAGAGAGAAACAGAGAGACAGAGAGAGAGACAGAGAGAGACAGAGAGAGACAGAGAGAGACAGAGAGAGAAACAGAGAGAGACTGAGATAGAGAGGGAGACACAGGGAGACACAGAGAGAGACAGAGCTAGACAGAGAGATACAGAGAGAGAGACAGAGAGAGACATTGAGATACAGAGAGAGACAGGGAGAGACAAAGAGAGAGACAGAGAGAGACATAGATAGAGACAGAGAGAGACAGAGAGAGAGAAAGAGAGAGACAGAGACACAGAGACAGACAGAGAGAAACAGAGAGAGACACAGAGAGTGAGACAGAGAAAGAGAGACAGAGAGAGACACAGAGAGAGACAGAGAGAGACGGAGTGAGACCGAGAGAGACAGAGATAGGGATAGAGAGAGACATAGAGAGAGACAGAGAGCAAAAGAGAGAGAGACAGAGAGAGACAGAGAGAGAAACCGAGAGAGACAGAGATAGATAGGGAGACACAGGGAGACAGAGAGAGACAGAGCTAGACAGAGAGATACAGAGAGAGAGACAGAGAGAGTCATTGAGAGACAGAGAGACAGAGAGAGACAGGGAGAGACAGAGAGAGAGACAGAGAGAGACAGAGAGAGACAGAGAGAGAAAGAGAGAGACAGAGACACAGAGACAGACAGAGACAGAGACAGAGAGAGACACAGAGAGAGTGACAGAGAGAAAGACAGAGAGAGACACAGAGAGAGACAGAGAGAGACAGAGTGAAACCGAGAGAGACAGAGATAGGGATAGAGAGAGACATAGAGAGAGACAGAGAGCGACAGAGAAAGAGACAGAGAGAGACAGAGAGAGAGACAGAGAGAGACAGAGAGAGACAAAGAGAGACAAAGAGAGACAGAAAGATAGAGAGAGATAGAAATAGAGAGACATAGAAATACAGAGAGAAACAAAGAAAGACAGAGAGAGAGAGAGAGACAGAGAGAGAAACAGACAGAGAAGGAAAGAGACAAAGAGAGAGAGACAGAGAGAGACAGAGAAAGACAGAGAGCGACACATAGAGACAGAAAGAGACCTAAAGAGAGAGACAAAGAGAGATAGAGAGAGATATAGAGAGGGACAGAGAGAGACAAATAGAAAAACAGAGAGACAGTGATTGAGACAGAGAGAGACAGAAAGAGACAGAGAGAGACATAGAGAGAAAAAGAAACAGAGAGAGACAGGGAGAGACAGAGAGAGAGACAGAGAGAGACATAAATAGAGACAGAGAAAGACAGAGAGAGAGAAAGAGAGAGTCAGAGACACAGAGAGAGACAGAGAGACACAGAGAGAGACACAGAGAGAGAGAGAGAGAGAGACAGAGAGAGACAGAGATAGGGATAGAGAGAGAAATAGAGAGAGACAGAGAGCAGCAGAGAGGGAGACAGAGAGAGACAGATAGAGAGACCGAGAGAGACAGAGAGAGACAGAGAGAGACAAAGAGAGACAGAGAGATACAGAGAGAGAGACATAGAGAGACATAGAAATAAGGAGAGAGAGACAAAGAAAGACAGAGAGAGAGACAGAGAGAGAGACATAAAGAGACAGAAAAGAGACAAAGAGAGAGAGACAGAGAGAGACAGAGAAAGACAGAGAGCGACACAGAGAGACAGAAAGAGACATACGGAGAGAGACATAGAGAGACAGAGAGAGACATAGAGAGAGACAGAGAGAGACAGAGAGAGACAAAGAGAGAAACAGAGAGAGACAGAAATTGAGACAGAGAGAGACAGAAAGAGACAGAGAGAGACAGAAAGAGACAGAGAGAGACAGAGAGAGACAGAAAGAGACACAGAGAGACAAAGAGAGAGACAGAGAGAGACAGAGAAAGACAGAGAGCGACAGAGAGAGACAGAAAGAGACCTACAGAGAGAGAGAAAGAGAGACAGAGAGAGATATAGAGAGAGACAGAGAGAGACAGAGAGAGACAAAGAGAGAAACAGAGATAGACGGAGATTGAGACAGAGAGAGACAGAAAGAGACAGAGAGAGACATAGAGAGACAAAGAGACAGAGAGTGACAGGGAGAGACAGAGAGAGAGACAGAGAGAGAAATAAATAGAGACAGAGAGAGACAGAGAGAGAGAGAAAGAGAGAGACAGAGAGAGACAGAGAGAGAGAAAGAGAGAGACAGAGTCACAGAGACAGACAGAGAGAGAGACAGAGAGAGACACAGAGAGAGAAACAGAGAGAGAGAGACAGAGAGAGACACAGAGAGAGACAGAGAGAGACAGAGTGAGACCGAGAGAGACAGAGATAGGGATAGAGAGAGACATAGAGAGAGACAGAGAGCGATAGAGAGAGACAGAGAGAGACAGAGAGAGAAACAGAGAGAGACAGAGAAAGACAAAGAGAAACAAAGCGAGACAGAGAGATACAGAGAGAGAGACATAGAGAGACATAGAAATACAGAGAGAGACAAAGAAAGACAGAGACAGACAGAGAGAAACAGAGAGAGAGACAGACAGAGACAGAAAAGAGACAAAGAGAGAGAGACAGAGAGAGACAGAGAAAGAAGAGAGCGAGAGAGAGAGACAGAAAGAGACCTACAGAGAGAGACATAGAGAGATAGAGAGAGACATAGAGAGAGACTGAGAGAGACAGAGAGAGACAAAGAGAGAAACAGAGAGAGACAGAGATTGAGACAGAGAGACAGAAAGAGACAGAGAGAGACATAGAGAGACAGAGAGACAGAGAGAGACAGGGACAGACAGAGAGAGAGACAGAGAGAGAGAAAGAGAGAGACATAGATAGAGACAGAGAGAGACAGAGAGAGAGAAAGAGATAGACAGAGACACAGAGAGAGACAGAGAGAGAGACAGAGAGAGACATAGAGAGAGACAGAGAGAGACAGAGAGAGACACAGAGAGAGAGACACAGAGAGACAGAGATAGGGATAGAGAGAGACATAGAGAGAGACAGAGAGCGACTGAGAGAGAGACAGAGAGAGAGACAGAGAGAGACAGAGAGAGACAGAGAGAGACAGAGAGAGACAGAGAGAGACATAGAGAGACAGAGAGATACAGAGAGAGAGACAGAGAGAGACATTGAGATACAGAGAGAGACAGGGAGAGACAGAGAGAGAGACAGAGAGAGACATAGATAGAGACAGAGAGAGACAGAGAGAGAGAAAGAGAGAGACAGAGACACAGAGACAGACAGAGAGAAACAGAGAGAGACACAGAGAGTGAGACAGAGAAAGAGAGACAGAGAGAGACACAGAGAGAGACAGAGAGAGACGGAGTGAGACCGAGAGAGACAGAGATAGGGATAGAGAGAGACATAGAGAGAGACAGAGAGCGAAAGAGAGAGAGACAGAGAGAGACAGAGAGAGAAACCGAGAGAGACAGAGATAGATAGGGAGACACAGGGAGACAGAGAGAGACAGAGCTAGACAGAGAGATACAGAGAGAGAGACAGAGAGAGTCATTGAGAGACAGAGAGACAGAGAGAGACAGGGAGAGACAGAGAGAGAGACAGAGAGAGACAGAGAGAGACAGAGAGAGAAAGAGAGAGACAGAGACACAGAGACAGACAGAGACAGAGACAGAGAGAGACACAGAGAGAGAGACAGAGAGAAAGACAGAGAGAGACACAGAGAGAGACAGAGAGAGACAGAGTGAAACCGAGAGAGACAGAGATAGGGATAGAGAGAGACATAGAGAGAGACAGAGAGCGACAGAGAAAGAGACAGAGAGAGACAGAGAGAGAGACAGAGAGAGACAGAGAGAGACAAAGAGAGAAAAAGAGAGACAGAAAGATAGAGAGAGATAGAAATAGAGAGACATAGAAATACAGAGAGAAACAAAGAAAGACAGAGAGAGACAGAGAGAGACAGAGAGAGAAACAGACAGAGAAGGAAAGAGACAAAGAGAGAGAGACAGAGAGAGACAGAGAAAGACAGAGAGCGACACATAGAGACAGAAAGAGACCTAAAGAGAGAGACAAAGAGAGATAGAGAGAGATATAGAGAGGGACAGAGAGAGACAAATAGAAAAACAGAGAGACAGTGATTGAGACAGAGAGAGACAGAAAGAGACAGAGAGAGACATAGAGAGACAAAGAGACAGAGAGAGACAGGGAGAGACAGAGAGAGAGACAGAGAGAGACATAAATAGAGACAGAGAAAGACAGAGAGAGAGAAAGAGAGAGTCAGAGACACAGAGAGAGACAGAGAGACACAGAGAGAGACACAGAGAGAGAGAGAGAGAGAGAGAGAGACAGAGAGAGACAGAGATAGGGATAGAGAGAGAAATAGAGAGAGACAGAGAGCAGCAGAGAGGGAGACAGAGAGAGACAGATAGAGAGACCGAGAGAGACAGAGAGAGACAGAGAGAGACAAAGAGAGACAGAGAGATACAGAGAGAGAGACATAGAGAGACATAGAAATAAGGAGAGAGAGACAAAGAAAGACAGAGAGAGAGACAGAGAGAGACAGAGAGAGAGACATAAAGAGACAGAAAAGAGACAAAGAGAGAGAGACAGAGAGAGACAGAGAAAGACAGAGAGCGACACAGAGAGACAGAAAGAGACATACGGAGAGAGACATAGAGAGACAGAGAGAGACATAGAGAGAGACAGAGAGAGACAGAGAGAGACAAAGAGAGAAACAGAGAGAGACAGAAATTGAGACAGAGAGAGACAGAAAGAGACAGAGAGAGACAGAAAGAGACAGAGAGAGACAGAGAGAGACAGAAAGAGACACAGAGAGACAAAGAGAGAGACAGAGAGAGACAGAGAAAGACAGAGAGCGACAGAGAGAGACAGAAAGAGACCTACAGAGAGAGAGAAAGAGAGACAGAGAGAGATATAGAGAGAGACAGAGAGAGACAAAGAGAGAAACAGAGATAGACAGAGATTGAGACAGAGAGAGACAGAAAGAGACAGAGAGAGACATAGAGAGACAAAGAGACAGAGAGAGACAGGGAGAGACAGAGAGAGAGACAGAGAGAGAAATAAATAGAGACAGAGAGAGACAGAGAGAGAGAAAGAGAGAGACAGAGAGAGACAGAGAGAGAGAAAGAGAGAGACAGAGTCACAGAGACAGACAGAGAGAGAGACAGAGAGAGACACAGAGAGAGAAACAGAGAGAGAGAGACAGAGAGAGACACAGAGAGAGACAGAGAGAGACAGAGTGAGACCGAGAGAGACAGAGATAGGGATAGAGAGAGACATAGAGAGAGACAGAGAGCGATAGAGAGAGACAGAGAGAGACAGAGAGAGAGACAGAGAGAGACAGAGAAAGACAAAGAGAAACAAAGCGAGACAGAGAGATACAGAGAGAGAGACATAGAGAGACATAGAAATACAGAGAGAGACAAAGAAAGACAGAGACAGACAGAGAGAAACAGAGAGAGAGACAGACAGAGACAGAAAAGAGACAAAGAGAGAGAGACAGAGAGAGACAGAGAAAGAAGAGAGCGAGAGAGAGAGACAGAAAGAGACCTACAGAGAGAGACATAGAGAGATAGAGAGAGACATAGAGAGAGACTGAGAGAGACAGAGAGAGACAAAGAGAGAAACAGAGAGAGACAGAGATTGAGACAGAGAGACAGAAAATAGACAGAGAGAGACATGGAGAGACAGAGAGACAGAGAGAGACAGGGACAGACAGAGAGAGAGACAGAGAGAGAGAAAGAGAGAGACATAGATAGAGACAGAGAGAGACAGAGAGAGAGAAAGAGATAGACAGAGACACAGAGAGAGACAGAGAGAGAGACAGAGAGAGACATAGAGAGAGACAGAGAGAGACAGAGAGAGACACAGAGAGAGAGACACAGAGAGACAGAGATAGGGATAGAGAGAGACATAGAGAGAGACAGAGAGCGACTGAGAGAGAGACAGAGAGAGAGACAGAGAGAGACAGAGAGAGACATAGAGAGACAGAGAGATACAGAGAGAGAGACAGAGAGAGACATTGAGATACAGAGAGAGACAGGGAGAGACAGAGAGAGAGACAGAGAGAGACATAGATAGAGACAGAGAGAGACAGAGAGAGAGAAAGAGAGAGACAGAGACACAGAGACAGACAGAGAGAAACAGAGAGAGACACAGAGAGTGAGACAGAGAAAGAGAGACAGAGAGAGACACAGAGAGAGACAGAGAGAGACGGAGTTAGACCGAGAGAGACAGAGATAGGGATAGAGAGAGACATAGAGAGAGACAGAGAGCGAAAGAGAGAGAGACAGAGAGAGACAGAGAGAGAAACCGAGAGAGACAGAGATAGATAGGGAGACACAGGGAGACAGAGAGAGACAGAGCTAGAAAGAGAGATACAGAGAGAGAGACAGAGAGAGTCATTGAGAGACAGAGAGACAGAGAGAGACAGGGAGAGACAGAGAGAGAGACAGAGAGAGACAGAGAGAGACAGAGAGAGAAAGAGAGAGACAGAGATAGGGATAGAGAGAGACATAGAGAGAGACAGAGAGCGACAGAGAAAGAGACAGAGAGAGACAGAGAGAGAGACAGAGAGAGACAGAGAGAGACAAAGAGAGACAAAGAGAGACAGAAAGATAGAGAGAGATAGAAATAGAGAGACATAGAAATACAGAGAGAAACAAAGAAAGACAGAGAGAGACAGAGAGAGACAGAGAGCGACACATAGAGACAGAAAGAGACCTAAAGAGAGAGACAAAGAGAGATAGAGAGAGATATATAGAGGGACAGAGAGAGACAAATAGAAAAACAGAGAGACAGTGATTGAGACAGAGAGAGACAGAAAGAGACAGAGAGAGACATAGAGAGACAAAGAGACAGAGAGAGACAGGGAGAGACAAAGAGAGAGACAGAGAGAGACATAGATAGAGACAGAGAGAGACAGAGAGAGAGAAAGAGAGAGACAGAGACACAGAGACAGACAGAGAGAAACAGAGAGAGACACAGAGAGTGAGACAGAGAAAGAGAGACAGAGAGAGACACAGAGAGAGACAGAGAGAGACGGAGTGAGACCGAGAGAGACAGAGATAGGGATAGAGAGAGACATAGAGAGAGACAGAGAGCAAAAGAGAGAGAGACAGAGAGAGACAGAGAGAGAAACCGAGAGAGACAGAGATAGATAGGGAGACACAGGGAGACAGAGAGAGACAGAGCTAGACAGAGAGATACAGAGAGAGAGACAGAGAGAGTCATTGAGAGACAGAGAGACAGAGAGAGACAGGGAGAGACAGAGAGAGAGACAGAGAGAGACAGAGAGAGACAGAGAGAGAAAGAGAGAGACAGAGACACAGAGACAGACAGAGACAGAGACAGAGAGAGACACAGAGAGAGTGACAGAGAGAAAGACAGAGAGAGACACAGAGAGAGACAGAGAGAGACAGAGTGAAACCGAGAGAGACAGAGATAGGGATAGAGAGAGACATAGAGAGAGACAGAGAGCGACAGAGAAAGAGACAGAGAGAGACAGAGAGAGAGACAGAGAGAGACAGAGAGAGACAAAGAGAGACAAAGAGAGACAGAAAGATAGAGAGAGATAGAAATAGAGAGACATAGAAATACAGAGAGAAACAAAGAAAGACAGAGAGAGAGAGAGAGAGACAGAGAGAGAAACAGACAGAGAAGGAAAGAGACAAAGAGAGAGAGACAGAGAGAGACAGAGAAAGACAGAGAGCGACACATAGAGACAGAAAGAGACCTAAAGAGAGAGACAAAGAGAGATAGAGAGAGATATAGAGAGGGACAGAGAGAGACAAATAGAAAAACAGAGAGACAGTGATTGAGACAGAGAGAGACAGAAAGAGACAGAGAGAGACATAGAGAGAAAAAGAAACAGAGAGAGACAGGGAGAGACAGAGAGAGAGACAGAGAGAGACATAAATAGAGACAGAGAAAGACAGAGAGAGAGAAAGAGAGAGTCAGAGACACAGAGAGAGACAGAGAGACACAGAGAGAGACACAGAGAGAGAGAGAGAGAGAGAGACAGAGAGAGACAGAGATAGGGATAGAGAGAGAAATAGAGAGAGACAGAGAGCAGCAGAGAGGGAGACAGAGAGAGACAGATAGAGAGACCGAGAGAGACAGAGAGAGACAGAGAGAGACAAAGAGAGACAGAGAGATACAGAGAGAGAGACATAGAGAGACATAGAAATAAGGAGAGAGAGACAAAGAAAGACAGAGAGAGAGACAGAGAGAGAGACATAAAGAGACAGAAAAGAGACAAAGAGAGAGAGACAGAGAGAGACAGAGAAAGACAGAGAGCGACACAGAGAGACAGAAAGAGACATACGGAGAGAGACATAGAGAGACAGAGAGAGACATAGAGAGAGACAGAGAGAGACAGAGAGAGACAAAGAGAGAAACAGAGAGAGACAGAAATTGAGACAGAGAGAGACAGAAAGAGACAGAGAGAGACAGAAAGAGACAGAGAGAGACAGAGAGAGACAGAAAGAGACACAGAGAGACAAAGAGAGAGACAGAGAGAGACAGAGAAAGACAGAGAGCGACAGAGAGAGACAGAAAGAGACCTACAGAGAGAGAGAAAGAGAGACAGAGAGAGATATAGAGAGAGACAGAGAGAGACAGAGAGAGACAAAGAGAGAAACAGAGATAGACGGAGATTGAGACAGAGAGAGACAGAAAGAGACAGAGAGAGACATAGAGAGACAAAGAGACAGAGAGTGACAGGGAGAGACAGAGAGAGAGACAGAGAGAGAAATAAATAGAGACAGAGAGAGACAGAGAGAGAGAGAAAGAGAGAGACAGAGAGAGACAGAGAGAGAGAAAGAGAGAGACAGAGTCACAGAGACAGACAGAGAGAGAGACAGAGAGAGACACAGAGAGAGAAACAGAGAGAGAGAAACAGAGAGAGACACAGAGAGAGACAGAGAGAGACAGAGTGAGACCGAGAGAGACAGAGATAGGGATAGAGAGAGACATAGAGAGAGACAGAGAGCGATAGAGAGAGACAGAGAGAGACAGAGAGAGAGACAGAGAGAGACAGAGAAAGACAAAGAGAAACAAAGCGAGACAGAGAGATACAGAGAGAGAGACATAGAGAGACATAGAAATACAGAGAGAGACAAAGAAAGACAGAGACAGACAGAGAGAAACAGAGAGAGAGACAGACAGAGACAGAAAAGAGACAAAGAGAGAGAGACAGAGAGAGACAGAGAAAGAAGAGAGCGAGAGAGAGAGACAGAAAGAGACCTACAGAGAGAGACATAGAGAGATAGAGAGAGACATAGAGAGAGACTGAGAGAGACAGAGAGAGACAAAGAGAGAAACAGAGAGAGACAGAGATTGAGACAGAGAGACAGAAAGAGACAGAGAGAGACATAGAGAGACAGAGAGACAGAGAGAGACAGGGACAGACAGAGAGAGAGACAGAGAGAGAGAAAGAGAGAGACATAGATAGAGACAGAGAGAGACAGAGAGAGAGAAAGAGATAGACAGAGACACAGAGAGAGACAGAGAGAGAGACAGAGAGAGACATAGAGAGAGACAGAGAGAGACAGAGAGAGACACAGAGAGAGAGACACAGAGAGACAGAGATAGGGATAGAGAGAGACATAGAGAGAGACAGAGAGCGACTGAGAGAGAGACAGAGAGAGAGACAGAGAGAGACAGAGAGAGACAGAGAGAGACAGAGAGAGACAGAGAGAGACATAGAGAGACAGAGAGATACAGAGAGAGAGACAGAGAGAGACATTGAGATACAGAGAGAGACAGGGAGAGACAGAGAGAGAGACAGAGAGAGACATAGATAGAGACAGAGAGAGACAGAGAGAGAGAAAGAGAGAGACAGAGACACAGAGACAGACAGAGAGAAACAGAGAGAGACACAGAGAGTGAGACAGAGAAAGAGAGACAGAGAGAGACACAGAGAGAGACAGAGAGAGACGGAGTGAGACCGAGAGAGACAGAGATAGGGATAGAGAGAGACATAGAGAGAGACAGAGAGCGAAAGAGAGAGAGACAGAGAGAGACAGAGAGAGAAACCGAGAGAGACAGAGATAGATAGGGAGACACAGGGAGACAGAGAGAGACAGAGCTAGACAGAGAGATACAGAGAGAGAGACAGAGAGAGTCATTGAGAGACAGAGAGACAGAGAGAGACAGGGAGAGACAGAGAGAGAGACAGAGAGAGACAGAGAGAGACAGAGAGAGAAAGAGAGAGACAGAGACACAGAGACAGACAGAGACAGAGACAGAGAGAGACACAGAGAGAGAGACAGAGAGAAAGACAGAGAGAGACACAGAGAGAGACAGAGAGAGACAGAGTGAAACCGAGAGAGACAGAGATAGGGATAGAGAGAGACATAGAGAGAGACAGAGAGCGACAGAGAAAGAGACAGAGAGAGACAGAGAGAGAGACAGAGAGAGACAGAGAGAGACAAAGAGAGAAAAAGAGAGACAGAAAGATAGAGAGAGATAGAAATAGAGAGACATAGAAATACAGAGAGAAACAAAGAAAGACAGAGAGAGACAGAGAGAGACAGAGAGAGAAACAGACAGAGAAGGAAAGAGACAAAGAGAGAGAGACAGAGAGAGACAGAGAAAGACAGAGAGCGACACATAGAGACAGAAAGAGACCTAAAGAGAGAGACAAAGAGAGATAGAGAGAGATATAGAGAGGGACAGAGAGAGACAAATAGAAAAACAGAGAGACAGTGATTGAGACAGAGAGAGACAGAAAGAGACAGAGAGAGACATAGAGAGACAAAGAGACAGAGAGAGACAGGGAGAGACAGAGAGAGAGACAGAGAGAGACATAAATAGAGACAGAGAAAGACAGAGAGAGAGAAAGAGAGAGTCAGAGACACAGAGAGAGACAGAGAGACACAGAGAGAGACACAGAGAGAGAGAGAGAGAGAGAGAGAGACAGAGAGAGACAGAGATAGGGATAGAGAGAGAAATAGAGAGAGACAGAGAGCAGCAGAGAGGGAGACAGAGAGAGACAGATAGAGAGACCGAGAGAGACAGAGAGAGACAGAGAGAGACAAAGAGAGACAGAGAGATACAGAGAGAGAGACATAGAGAGACATAGAAATAAGGAGAGAGAGACAAAGAAAGACAGAGAGAGAGACAGAGAGAGACAGAGAGAGAGACATAAAGAGACAGAAAAGAGACAAAGAGAGAGAGACAGAGAGAGACAGAGAAAGACAGAGAGCGACACAGAGAGACAGAAAGAGACATACGGAGAGAGACATAGAGAGACAGAGAGAGACATAGAGAGAGACAGAGAGAGACAGAGAGAGACAAAGAGAGAAACAGAGAGAGACAGAAATTGAGACAGAGAGAGACAGAAAGAGACAGAGAGAGACAGAAAGAGACAGAGAGAGACAGAGAGAGACAGAAAGAGACACAGAGAGACAAAGAGAGAGACAGAGAGAGACAGAGAAAGACAGAGAGCGACAGAGAGAGACAGAAAGAGACCTACAGAGAGAGAGAAAGAGAGACAGAGAGAGATATAGAGAGAGACAGAGAGAGACAAAGAGAGAAACAGAGATAGACAGAGATTGAGACAGAGAGAGACAGAAAGAGACAGAGAGAGACATAGAGAGACAAAGAGACAGAGAGAGACAGGGAGAGACAGAGAGAGAGACAGAGAGAGAAATAAATAGAGACAGAGAGAGACAGAGAGAGAGAAAGAGAGAGACAGAGAGAGACAGAGAGAGAGAAAGAGAGAGACAGAGTCACAGAGACAGACAGAGAGAGAGACAGAGAGAGACACAGAGAGAGAAACAGAGAGAGAGAGACAGAGAGAGACACAGAGAGAGACAGAGAGAGACAGAGTGAGACCGAGAGAGACAGAGATAGGGATAGAGAGAGACATAGAGAGAGACAGAGAGCGATAGAGAGAGACAGAGAGAGACAGAGAGAGAGACAGAGAGAGACAGAGAAAGACAAAGAGAAACAAAGCGAGACAGAGAGATACAGAGAGAGAGACATAGAGAGACATAGAAATACAGAGAGAGACAAAGAAAGACAGAGACAGACAGAGAGAAACAGAGAGAGAGACAGACAGAGACAGAAAAGAGACAAAGAGAGAGAGACAGAGAGAGACAGAGAAAGAAGAGAGCGAGAGAGAGAGACAGAAAGAGACCTACAGAGAGAGACATAGAGAGATAGAGAGAGACATAGAGAGAGACTGAGAGAGACAGAGAGAGACAAAGAGAGAAACAGAGAGAGACAGAGATTGAGACAGAGAGACAGAAAATAGACAGAGAGAGACATGGAGAGACAGAGAGACAGAGAGAGACAGGGACAGACAGAGAGAGAGACAGAGAGAGAGAAAGAGAGAGACATAGATAGAGACAGAGAGAGACAGAGAGAGAGAAAGAGATAGACAGAGACACAGAGAGAGACAGAGAGAGAGACAGAGAGAGACATAGAGAGAGACAGAGAGAGACAGAGAGAGACACAGAGAGAGAGACACAGAGAGACAGAGATAGGGATAGAGAGAGACATAGAGAGAGACAGAGAGCGACTGAGAGAGAGACAGAGAGAGAGACAGAGAGAGACAGAGAGAGACATAGAGAGACAGAGAGATACAGAGAGAGAGACAGAGAGAGACATTGAGATACAGAGAGAGACAGGGAGAGACAGAGAGAGAGACAGAGAGAGACATAGATAGAGACAGAGAGAGACAGAGAGAGAGAAAGAGAGAGACAGAGACACAGAGACAGACAGAGAGAAACAGAGAGAGACACAGAGAGTGAGACAGAGAAAGAGAGACAGAGAGAGACACAGAGAGAGACAGAGAGAGACGGAGTTAGACCGAGAGAGACAGAGATAGGGATAGAGAGAGACATAGAGAGAGACAGAGAGCGAAAGAGAGAGAGACAGAGAGAGACAGAGAGAGAAACCGAGAGAGACAGAGATAGATAGGGAGACACAGGGAGACAGAGAGAGACAGAGCTAGAAAGAGAGATACAGAGAGAGAGACAGAGAGAGTCATTGAGAGACAGAGAGACAGAGAGAGACAGGGAGAGACAGAGAGAGAGACAGAGAGAGACAGAGAGAGACAGAGAGAGAAAGAGAGAGACAGAGATAGGGATAGAGAGAGACATAGAGAGAGACAGAGAGCGACAGAGAAAGAGACAGAGAGAGACAGAGAGAGAGACAGAGAGAGACAGAGAGAGACAAAGAGAGACAAAGAGAGACAGAAAGATAGAGAGAGATAGAAATAGAGAGACATAGAAATACAGAGAGAAACAAAGAAAGACAGAGAGAGACAGAGAGAGACAGAGAGCGACACATAGAGACAGAAAGAGACCTAAAGAGAGAGACAAAGAGAGATAGAGAGAGATATATAGAGGGACAGAGAGAGACAAATAGAAAAACAGAGAGACAGTGATTGAGACAGAGAGAGACAGAAAGAGACAGAGAGAGACATAGAGAGACAAAGAGACAGAGAGAGACAGGGAGAGACAGAGAGAGAGACAGAGAGAGACATAAATAGAGACAGAGAAAGACAGAGAGAGAGAAAGAGAGAGTCAGAGACACAGAGAGAGACAGAGAGACACAGAGAGAGACACAGAGAGAGAGAGAGAGAGAGAGAGAGACAGAGAGAGACAGAGATAGGGATAGAGAGAGAAATAGAGAGAGACAGAGAGCAGCAGAGAGGGAGACAGAGAGAGACAGATAGAGAGACCGAGAGAGACAGAGAGAGACAGAGAGAGACAAAGAGAGACAGAGATACAGAGAGAGAGACATAGAGAGACATAGAAATAAGGAGAGAGAGACAAAGAAAGACAGAGAGAGAGACAGAGAGAGACAGAGAGAGAGACATAAAGAGACAGAAAAGAGACAAAGAGAGAGAGACAGAGAGAGACAGAGAAAGACAGAGAGCGACACAGAGAGACAGAAAGAGACATACGGAGAGAGACATAGAGAGACAGAGAGAGACATAGAGAGAGACAGAGAGAGACAGAGAGAGACAAAGAGAGAAACAGAGAGAGACAGAAATTGAGACAGAGAGAGACAGAAAGAGACAGAGAGAGACAGAAAGAGACAGAGAGAGACAGAGAGAGACAGAAAGAGACACAGAGAGAAAAAGAGAGAGACAGAGAGAGACAGAGAAAGACAGAGAGCGACAGAGAGAGACAGAAAGAGACCTACAGAGAGAAGAAAGAGAGACAGAGAGAGATATAGAGAGAGACAGAGAGAGACAGAGAGAGACAAAGAGAGAAACAGAGATAGACAGAGATTGAGACAGAGAGAGACAGAAAGAGACAGAGAGAGACATAGAGAGACAAAGAGGCAGAGAGAGACAGGGAGAGACAGAGAGAGAGACAGAGAGAGAAATAAATAGAGACAGAGAGAGACAGAGAGAGAGAAAGAGAGAGACAGAGAGAGACAGAGAGAGAGAAAGAGAGAGACAGAGTCACAGAGACAGACAGAGAGAGAGACAGAGAGAGACACAGAGAGAGAAACAGAGAGAGAGAGACAGAGAGAGACACAGAGAGAGACAGAGAGAGACAGAGTGAGACCGAGAGAGACAGAGATAGGGATAGAGAGAGACATAGAGAGAGACAGAGAGCGATAGAGAGAGACAGAGAGAGACAGAGAGAGAGACAGAGAGAGACAGAGAAAGACAAAGAGAAACAAAGCGAGACAGAGAGATACAGAGAGAGAGACATAGAGAGACATAGAAATACAGAGAGAGACAAAGAAAGACAGAGACAGACAGAGAGAAACAGAGAGAGAGACAGACAGAGACAGAAAAGAGACAAAGAGAGAGAGACAGAGAGAGACAGAGAAAGAAGAGAGCGAGAGAGAGAGACAGAAAGAGACCTACAGAGAGAGACATAGAGAGATAGAGAGAGACATAGAGAGAGACTGAGAGAGACAGAGAGAGACAAAGAGAGAAACAGAGAGAGACAGAGATTGAGACAGAGAGACAGAAAGAGACAGAGAGAGACATGGAGAGACAGAGAGACAGAGAGAGACAGGGACAGACAGAGAGAGAGACAGAGAGAGAGAAAGAGAGAGACATAGATAGAGACAGAGAGAGACAGAGAGAGAGAAAGAGATAGACAGAGACACAGAGAGAGACAGAGAGAGAGACAGAGAGAGACATAGAGAGAGACAGAGAGAGACAGAGAGAGACACAGAGAGAGAGACACAGAGAGACAGAGATAGGGATAGAGAGAGACATAGAGAGAGACAGAGAGCGACTGAGAGAGAGACAGAGAGAGAGACAGAGAGAGACAGAGAGAGACAGAGAGAGACATAGAGAGACAGAGAGATACAGAGAGAGAGACATAGAGAGACATAGAAATACAGATAGAGACAAAGAAAGACAGAGAGAGAGCCAGAGAGAGACAGAGACAGACAGAGACTTAAAAGAGACAAAGAGAGAAAGACAGGGAGAGATAGAGAAAGACAGAGACAGAGAAAGAGAGAGACAGAGACACAGAGAGAGACAGAGCGAGAGACACAGAGAGAGACAGAGAGAGAGACAGAGAGAGACACAGAGAGATACAGAGAGAGACAGAGAGAGACAGAGAGAGACAGAGAGATAAAGAGATAGAGAGGGAGACACAGGGAGACACAGAGAGAGACAGAGCTAGACAGAGAGATACAGAGAGAGAGACAGAGAGAGACATAGAGAGACAGAGAGACAGAGAGAGACACAGAGAGAGACAGAGAGAGAAAGAGAGACCGAGAGAGACTGAGATAGGGATAGAAGGAGACATAGAGAGAGACAGAGAGCGACAGAGAGAGAGACAGAAAGAGAAAGAGAGAGAGAAAGAGAGAGACAAAGAGAGACAGAAAGATAGAGAGAGAGAGAAATAGAGAGACATAGAAATAAAGAGAGAAACAAAGAAAGACAGAGAGAGACAGAGAGAGAAACAGACAGAGACAGAAAAGAGACAAAGAGAGAGAGACTGAGAGAGACAGAGAAAGACAGAGCGACAGAGAGAGCCGGAAGGAGACCTAAAGAGAGAGACAAAGAGAGACAGAGAGAGATATAGAGAGAGACAGAGAGAGACAGAGAGAGACAAATAGAGAAACAGAGAGAGACAGAGATTGAGACAGAGAGAGAGACAGAAAGAGACAGAGAGAGACATAGAGAGACAAAGAGACAGAGAGAGACAGGGAGAGACAGAGAGAGAGACAGAGAGAGACATAAATAGAGACAGAGAGAGATAGAGAGAGAGAAAGAGGAAGACAGAGACACAGAGAGAGACAGAGAGAGCAAAGAGAGACACAGAGAGAGACACAGAGAGACAGAGAGAGACAGAGAGAGACAGAGAGACAGAGATAGGAATAGAGAGAGACATAGAGAGAGACAGAAAGCAACAGAGAGAGAGACAAAGAGAGACAGAGAGAGAGACAGAGAGACAAAGAGAGACAGAGAGATACAGAGAGAGAGACATAGAGAGACCTTGAAATACAGAGAGAGACAAAGAAAGACAGAGTGAGACAGAGAGAAACAGAGAGAGAGGCAGACAGAGACAGAAAAGAGACAAAGAGAGAGAGACAGAGAGAGACAGAGAAAGACAGAGAGCGAGAGAGAGAGACAGAAAGAGACCTACAGAGAGAGACATAGAGAGATAGAGAGAGACATAGAGAGAGACTGAGAGAGACAGAGAGAGACAAAGAGAGAAACAGAGAGAGACAGAGATTGAGACAGAGAGACAGAAAGAGACAGAGAGAGACAGAGAGACAGAGAGAGACAGGGACAGACAGAGAGAGAGACAGAGAGAGAGAAAGAGAGAGACATAGATAGAGACAGAGAGAGACAGAGAGAGAGAAAGAGAGAGACAGAGACAGAGAGAGATAGAGACAGAGTGAGATAGACTGAGTGAGACAGAAAGAGAGACAGAGATAGAGACAGAGAGAGACAGAGAGAGAGACAGAGAGAGACAGAGAGAGAAACAGAGAGACAGAGAGAGAGACAGAGAGAGAGACAGAGAGACAGAGAGAGAGAGAGAGACAGAGAGAGACAGATTGAGACAGAGAGAGAAACAGAGAGAGACATAAAAATACAGATAGAGACAAAGAAAGACAGAGAGAGAGGCAGAGAGAGACAGAGACAGACAGAGACAGAAAAGAGACAAAGAGAGAAAAACAGGGAGAGACAGAGAAAGACAGAGACAGAGAAAGAGAGAGACAGAGACACAGAGAGAGACAGAGCGAGAGACACAGAGAGAGACAGAGAGAGAGACAGAGAGAGACACAGAGAGATACAGAGAGAGACAGAGAGAGACAGAGAGAGACAGAGAGAGACAGAGAGAGACAGAGAGAGAAACAGAGAGAGACAGAGAGAGAAAGAGATAGAGAGGGAGACACAGGGAGACACAGAGAGAGACAGAGCTAGACAGAGAGATACAGAGAGAGAGACAGAGAGACAGAGAGAGACACAGAGAGAGACAGAGAGAGAAAGAGAGACCGAGAGAGACAGAGATAGGGATAGAGAGAGACATAGAGAGAGACAGAGAGCGACAGAGAGAGAGACAGAAAGAGACAGAGAGAGAGAAAGAGAGAGACAAAGAGAGACAAAGAGAGACAGAAAGATAGAGAGAGAAATAGAGAGACATAGAAATAAAGAGAGAAAATAAGAAAGACAGAGAGAGACAGAGAGAGAAACAGACAGAGACAGAAAAGAGACAAAGAGAGAGAGACTGAGAGAGACAGAGAAAGACAGAGAGCGACAGAGAGAGACGGAAGGAGACCTAAAGAGAGAGACAAAGAGAGACAGAGAGAGATATAGAGAGAGACAGAGAGAGACAGAGAGAGACAAATAGGGAAACAGAGAGAGACAGAGAGAGAGACAGAAAGAGACAGAGAGAGACATAGAGAGTCAAAGAGACAGAGAGAGACAGGGAGAGACAGAGAGAGACAGAGAGAGACATAAATAGAGACAGAGAGAGATAGAGAGAGAGAAAGAGGAAGACAGAGACACACAGAGAGACAGAGAGAGCAAAGAGAGACACAGAGAGAGACACAGAGAGACAGAGAGAGACAGAGAGATACAGAGAGAGAGACATAGAGAGACCTAGAAATACAGAGAGAGACAAAGAAAGACAGAGAGAGAGACAGAGAGAGACAGAGAGAGAGACAGAGACAGAAAAGAGACAAAGAGAGAGAGAGACAGAGAGAGACAGAGAAAGACAGAGAGCGACAGAGAGAGACAGAAAGAGACATACAGAGAGAGACATAGAGAGACAGAGAGAGACATAGAGAGAGACAGAGAGAGACAGAGAGAGACAAAGAGAGAAACAGAGAGAGACAGAAATTGAGACAGAGGGAGACAGAAAGAGACAGAGAGAGACAGAAAGAGACAGAGAGAGACAGAGAGAGACAGAAAGAGACGCAAAGAGACAAAGAGAGAAATAGAGAGATACAGAGAGAGAGACAGAGAGACAGAGAGAGATAGAGAGACAGAGACAGAGAGAGAAACAGAGAGAG
>NW_028227276.1:8349958-8352458 GCF_978045245.1 Mus caroli
AGAGAGACAGAGATAGGGATAGAGAGAGACATAGAGAGAGACAGAGAGCGACAGAGAGAGACACAGAGAGACAGAGACACAGAGACAGACAGAGAGAAACAGAGAGAGACACAGAGAGAGAGACAGAGAGAGAGAGACAGAGAGAGACAAAGAGAGAAAGAGAGAGACAGAGAGAGAGACAGAGAGAGAGACAGAGAGAGAAACAGAGGGAGACAGAGATAGAGAGGGAGACACAGGGAGACACAGAGAGAGACAGAGCTAGACAGAGAGATACAGAGAGAGACAGAGAGAGACATTGAGAGACAGAGAGAAAGAGAGACAGGGAGAGACAGAGAGAGACAGAGAGAGACATAGATAGAGACAGAGAGACAGAGAGAGAGAAAGAGAGAGACAGAGACACAGAGAGAGACAGAGAGAGAGACACAGAGAGAGACAGAGAGAGAGACAGAGAGAGACACAGAGAGATACAGAGAGAGAGAGAGAGAGACAGAGAGAGACAGAGAGAGACAGAGAGAGAAACAGAGAGAGACAGAGAGAGACAGAGATAGAGAGGGAGACACAGGGAGACACAGAGAGAGACAGAGCTAGACAGAGAGATACAGAGAGAGAGACAGAGAGAGACATAGAGAGACAGAGAGACAGAGAGAGACACAGAGAGAGACAGAGAGAGACAGAGAGACCGAGAGAGACAGAGATAGGGATAGAGAGAGACATAGAAAGAGACAGAGAGCGACAGAGAGAGAGACAGAGAGAGACAGAGAGAGAGACAGAGAGAGACAGAGAGAGACAAAGAGAGACAAAGAGAGACAGAAAGATAGAGAGAGAGAAATAGAGAGACATAGAAATACAGAGAGAAACAAAGAAAGACAGAGAGAGACAGAGAGAGACAGAGAGAAAAACAGACAGAGACAGAAAAGAGACAAAGAGAGAGAGACAGAGAGAGACAGAGAAAGACAGAGAGCGACAGAGAGAGACAGAAAGAGACCTACAGAGAGAGACAAATAGAGACAGAGAGAGATATAGAGAGAGACAGAGAGAGACAGAGAGAGACAAATAGAGAAACAGAGAGAGTCAGAGATTGAGACAGAGAGAGACAGAAAGAGACAGAGAGAGGCATAGAGAGACAAAGAGTCAGAGAGAGACAGGGAGAGACAGAGAGAGAGACAGAGAGAGAAATAAATAGAGACAGAGAGAGTCAGAGAAAGAGATAGAGAGAGACACAGAGAGAGACACAGAGAGAGAGAGACAGATATAGACAGAGAGAGACAGAGATAGGGATAAAGAGAGACATAGAGAGAGACAGAGATCGACAGAGAGAGAGACAGAGAGAGACAGAGAGAGAGACTGAGAGAGACAGAGAGAGACAAAGAGATACAGAGAGATACAGAGAGAGAGAGACATAGAGAGACATAGAAATACAGAGAGAGACAAAGAAAGACAGAGAGAGACAGAGAGAGACAGAGAGAGAGACAGACAGAGACAGAAAAGAGACAAAGAGAGAGAGACAGAGAGAGACAGAGAAAGACAGAGAGCGACAGAGAGAGACAGAAAGAGACATACATAGAGAGACATAGAGAGACAGAGAGAGACATAGAGAGAGACAGACAGAGACAGAGGGAGACAAAGAGAGAAACAGAGAGAGACAGAAATTGAGACAGAGAGAGACAGAAAGAGACAGAGAGAGACAGAAAGAGACAGAGAGAGACAGAAAGAGACACAGAGAGACAAAGAGAGAGACAGAGAGACAGAGAGAGAGAGAGAAAGACACAGAGAAAGATAGAGAGTGACAGAGAGAGACACAGAGAGAGACAGAGAGTAAGACAGAGAGAGAGTGAGAGAGACAGAAAAAGAGACAGAGAGAGACAGAGATAGGGATAGAGAGAGACAGAAAGAGAGACAGAGAGAGACATAGAGAGTGAGAGAGACAGAAAGAGAGAAAGAGAGAGACAGAGACAGAGAGAGATAGAGACAGAGTGAAATAGACTGAGTGAGACAGAAAGAGAGACAGAGAAAGAGACAGAGAGAGACAGAGAGAGAGACAGAGAGAGACAGAGAGAGAAACAGAGAGACAGAGAGAGAGACAGAGAGAGACAGAGAGAGACAGAGAGAGAAACAGAGAGAGACAGAGATAGAGAGGGAGACACAGGGAGACACAGAGAGAGACAGAGCTAGACAGAGAGATACAGAGAGAGAGACAGAGAGAGACAGGTAGAGACAGAGAGAGACAGGGAGAGACAGAGAGAGAGACAGAGAGAGACATAGATAGAGACAGAGAGAGACAGAGAGAGAGAAAGAGAGAGACAGAGACACAGAGACAGACAGAGAGAAACAGAGAGAGACACAGAGAGTGAGACAGAGAGAGAGAGACAGAGAGAGACACAGAGAGAGACAGAGAGAGACGGAGTGAGACCGAGAGAGACAGAGATAGGGATAGAGAGAGACATAGAGAGAGACAGAGATCGAAAGAGAGAGAGACAGAGAGAGACAGAGAGAGAAACCA
>NW_028227276.1:8364958-8409958 GCF_978045245.1 Mus caroli
AGACAGAGAGAGAGACAGAGAGAGACAGAGAGAGAGACATAAAGAGACAGAAAAGAGACAAAGAGAGAGAGACAGAGAGAGACAGAGAAAGACAGAGAGTGACACAGAAAGACAGAAAGAGACATACGGAGAGAGACATAGAGAGACAGAGAGAGACATAGAGAGAGACAGAGAGAGACAGAGAGAGACAAAGAGAGAAACAGAGAGAGACAGAAATTGAGACAGAGAGAGACAGAAAGAGACAGAGAGAGACAGAAAGAGACAGAGAGAGACAGAAAGAGACACAGAGAGACAAAGAGAGAGACAGAGAGAGACAAAGAGAGATAGAGAAAGAGACAGAGACAGATAGAGAGAGACAGAGAGAGACACAGAGAGAGACAGATAGTAAGACAGAGAGAGTGAGAGAGACAGAAAGAGAGACAGAGAGAGACAGAGATAGGGATAGAGAGAGACAGAGAGTGAGACAGAGAGAGACTTAGAGAGTGAGAGAGACAGAAAGAGAGAAAGAGAGAGACAGAGACAGAGAGAGATAGAGACAGAGTGAGATAGACTGAGTGAGAAAGAAAGAGAGACAGAGATAGAGACAGAGAGAGACAGAGAGAGAGACAGAGAGAGACAGAGAGAGACAGAGAGAGAAACAGAGAGACAGAGAGAGAGAATGAGAGAGAGACAGAGAGAGGGACAGAGAGACAGAGAGAGAGAGAGAGACAGAGAGAGACAGAGAGAGACAGAGAGAGACAGAGAGAGAAACAGAGAGAGACAGAGATAGAGAGGGAGACACAGGGAGACACAGAGAGAGACAGAGCTAGACAGAGAGATACAGAGAGAGACAGAGAGAGACATTGAGAGACAGAGAGACAGAGAGAGACAGGGAGAGACAGAGATAGAGACAGAGAGAGACAAAGATAGAGACAGAGAGAGACAGAGAGAGACACAGAGAGATACAGAGAGAGACAGAGAGAGACAGAGAGAGAAACAGAGAGAGACAGAGAGAGACAGAGATAGAGAGGGAGACACAGGGAGACACAGAGAGAGACAGAGCTAGACAGAGAGATACAGAGAGAGAGACAGAGAGAGACATAGAGAGACAGAGAGACAGAGAGAGACAGAGAGAGACAGAGAGACCGAGAGAGACAGAGATAGGGATAGAGAGAGACATAGAGAGAGACAGAGAGCGACAGAGAGAGAGACAGAGAGAGAGACAGAGAGAGACAGAGAGAGACAAAGAGAGACAAAGAGAGACAGAAATATATATATAGAGAGAAATAGAGAGACATAGAAATACAGAGAGAAACAAGTAAGACAGAGAGAGACAGAGAGAAAAACAGACAGAGAAAGAAAAGAGACAAAGAGAGAGAGACAGAGAGAGACAGAGAAAGACAGAGAGCAACAGAGAGAGACAGAAAGAGACCTACAGAGAGAGACAAAGAGAGACAGAGAGAGATATAGAGAGAGACAGAGAGAGACAGAGAGAGACAAATAGAGAAACAGAGAGAGACAGAGATTGAGACAGTGAGAGACAGAAAGAGACAGAGAGAGGCATAGAGAGACAAAGAGTCAGAGAGAGAGAGGGAGAGACAGAGAGAGAGACAGAGAGAGAAATAAATAGAGAAAGAGAGAGACAGAGAGAGAGAAAGAGAGAGACACAGAGAGAGACACAGAGAGAGAGAGAGACAGATAGAGACAGAGAGAGACAGAGATAGGGATAGAGAGAGACATAGAGAGAGACAGAGAGCGACAGAGAGAGAGACAGAGAGAGAGACTGAGAGAGACAGAGAGAGACAGAGAGAGACAAAGAGAGACAGAGAGATACAGAGAGACAGAGACATAGAGAGACATAGAAATACAGAGAGAGACAAAGAAAGACAGAGAGAGAGACAGAGAGAGACAGAGAGAGAGACAGACAGAGACAGAAAAGAGACAAAGAGAGAGAGACAGAGAGAGACAGAGAAAGACAGAGAGCGACAGAGAGAAACAGAAAGAGACATACATAGAGAGACATAGAGAGACAGAGAGAGACATAGAGAGAGACAGACAGAGACAGAGGGAGACAAAGAGAGAAACAGAGAGAGACAGAAATTGAGACAGAGAGAGACAAAAAGAGACAGAGAGAGACAGAAAGAGACAGAGAGAGACAGAAAGAGACACAGAGAGACAAAGAGAGAGACAGAGAGAGAGAGAGAAAGAGACAGAGAAAGATAGAGAGTGACAGAGAGAGACACAGAGAGAGACAGAGAGTAAGACAGAGAGAGAGTGAGAGAGACAGAAAAAGAGACAGAGAGAGACAGAGATAGGGATAGAGAGAGACAGAAAGAGAGACAGAGAGAGACATAGAGAGTGAGAGAGACAGAAAGAGAGAAAGAGAGAGACAGAGACAGAGAGAGATAGAGACAGAGTGAGATAGACTGAGTGAGACAGAAAGAGAGACAGAGAAAGAGAGAGAGAGAGACAGAGAGAGAGACAGAGAGAGACAGAGAGAGAGAGAAACAGAGAGACAGAGAGAGAGACAGAGAGAGACAGAGAGAGACAGAGAGAGAAACAGAGAGAGACAGAGATAGAGAGGGAGACACAGGGAGACACAGAGAGAGACAGAGCTAGACAGAGAGATACAGAGAGAGAGAGACAGAGAGAGACATTGAGAGACAGAGAGAGACAGGGAGAGACAGAGAGAGAGACAGAGAGAGACATAGATAGAGACAGAGAGAGACAGAGAGAGAGAAAGAGAGAGACAGAGACACAGAGACAGACAGAGAGAAACAGAGAGAGACACAGAGAGTGAGACAGAGAGAGAGAGACAGAGAGAGAGACAGAGAGAGACAGAGAGAGACGGAGTGAGACCGAGAGAGACAGAGATAGGGATAGAGAGAGACATAGAGAGAGACAGAGATCGAAAGAGAGAGAGACAGAGAGAGACAGAGAGAGAAACTAAGAGAGACAGAGATAGATAGGGAGACACAGAGAGAGACAGAGCTAGACAGAGAGATACAGAGAGAGAGACAGAGAGAGTCATTGAGAGACAGAGAGAAGGAGAGAGACAGGGAGAGACAGAGAGAGAGACAGAGAGAGACATAGAGACAGAGAGAGACAGAGAGAGAGAAAGAGAGAGACAGAGACACAGAGACAGACAGAGACAGAGAGAGACACAGAGAGGGAGACAGAGAGAAAGACAGAGAGAGACACAGAGAGAGACAGAGAGAGAGAAAGAGAGAGACAGAGACACAGAGACAGACAGAGACAGAGACAGAGAGAGACACAGAGAGAGAGACAGAGAGAAAGACAGAGAGAGACACAGAGAGAGACAGAGAGAGACAGAGGGAAACCGAGAGAGACAGAGATAGGGATAGAGAGAGACATAGAGAGAGACAGAGAGCGACAGAGAGAGACAGAGAGAGACAGAGAGAGAGACAGAGAGAGACAGAGAGAGACAAAGAGAGACAAAGAGAGACAGAAAAATAGAGAGAGATAGAAATAGAGAGACATAGAAATACAGAGAGAAACAAAGAAAAACAGAGAGAGACAGAGAGAGAAACAGACAGAGACAGAAAAGAGACAAAGAGAGAGAGACAGAGAGAGACAGAGAAAGAGAGCGACACATAGAGACAGAAAGAGACCTAAAGAGAGAGACAAAGAGAGACAGAGAGAGATATAGAGAGAGACAGAGAGAGACAAATAGAAAAACAGAGAGACAGTGATTGAGACAGAGAGAGACAGAAAGAGACAGAGAGAGACATAGAGAGACAAAGAGACAGAGAGAGACAGGGAGAGACAGAGAGAGAGAGACAGAGAGAGACATAAATAGAGACAGAGAGAGACAGAGAGAGAGAAAGAGAGAGTCAGAGACACAGAGAGAGACAGAGAGAGAGCAGAGAGAGACAGAGAGAGACACAGAGAGACAGAGAGAGTCATAGAGAGACAGAGATAGGGATAGAGAGAGACATAGAGGAGACAGAGAGCGACAGAGAGGGAGACAGAGAGAGACAGATAGAGAGACCGAGAGAGACAGAGAGAGACAGAGAGAGACAAAGAGAGACAGAGAGATACTGAGAGAGAGACATAGAGAGACATAGAAATAAGGAGAGAGAGACAAAGAAAGACAGAGAGAGAGACAGAGAGAGACAGAGAGAGAGACATAAAGAGACAGAAAAGAGACAAAGAGAGAGAGACAGAGAGAGACAGAGAAAGACAGAGAGTGACACAGAAAGACAGAAAGAGACATACGGAGAGAGACATAGAGAGACAGAGAGAGACATAGAGAGAGACAGAGAGAGACAGAGAGAGACAAAGAGAGAAACAGAGAGAGACAGAAATTGAGACAGAGAGAGACAGAAAGAGACAGAGAGAGACAGAAAGAGACAGAGAGAGACAGAAAGAGACACAGAGAGACAAAGAGAGAGACAGAGAGAGACAAAGAGAGATAGAGAAAGAGACAGAGACAGATAGAGAGAGACAGAGAGAGACACAGAGAGAGACAGATAGTAAGACAGAGAGAGTGAGAGAGACAGAAAGAGAGACAGAGAGAGACAGAGATAGGGATAGAGAGAGACAGAGAGTGAGACAGAGAGAGACTTAGAGAGTGAGAGAGACAGAAAGAGAGAAAGAGAGAGACAGAGACAGAGAGAGATAGAGACAGAGTGAGATAGACTGAGTGAGAAAGAAAGAGAGACAGAGATAGAGACAGAGAGAGACAGAGAGAGAGACAGAGAGAGACAGAGAGAGACAGAGAGAGACAGAGAGAGAAACAGAGAGACAGAGAGAGAGAATGAGAGAGAGACAGAGAGAGGGACAGAGAGACAGAGAGAGAGAGAGAGACAGAGAGAGACAGAGAGAGACAGAGAGAGACAGAGAGAGACAGAGAGAGAAACAGAGAGAGACAGAGATAGAGAGGGAGACACAGGGAGACACAGAGAGAGACAGAGCTAGACAGAGAGATACAGAGAGAGACAGAGAGAGACATTGAGAGACAGAGAGACAGAGAGAGACAGGGAGAGACAGAGATAGAGACAGAGAGAGACAAAGATAGAGACAGAGAGAGACAGAGAGAGACACAGAGAGATACAGAGAGAGACAGAGAGAGACAGAGAGAGAAACAGAGAGAGACAGAGAGAGACAGAGATAGAGAGGGAGACACAGGGAGACACAGAGAGAGACAGAGCTCGACAGAGAGATACAGAGAGAGAGACAGAGAGAGACATAGAGAGACAGAGAGACAGAGAGAGACAGAGAGAGACAGAGAGACCGAGAGAGACAGAGATAGGGATAGAGAGAGACATAGAGAGAGACAGAGAGCGACAGAGAGAGAGACAGAGAGAGACAGAGAGAGAGACAGAGAGAGACAGAGAGAGACAAAGAGAGACAAAGAGAGACAGAAATATATATAGAGAGAGAAATAGAGAGACATAGAAATACAGAGAGAAACAAGTAAGACAGAGAGAGACAGAGAGAAAAACAGACAGAGAAAGAAAAGAGACAAAGAGAGAGAGACAGAGAGAGACAGAGAAAGACAGAGAGCGACAGAGAGAGACAGAAAGAGACCTACAGAGAGAGACAAAGAGAGACAGAGAGAGATATAGAGAGAGACAGAGAGAGACAGAGAGAGACAAATAGAGAAACAGAGAGAGACAGAGATTGAGACAGTGAGAGACAGAAAGAGACAGAGAGAGGCATAGAGAGACAAAGAGTCAGAGAGAGAGAGGGAGAGACAGAGAGAGAGACAGAGAGAGAAATAAATAGAGAAAGAGAGAGACAGAGAGAGAGAAAGAGAGAGACACAGAGAGAGACACAGAGAGAGAGAGAGACAGATAGAGACAGAGAGAGACAGAGAGAGACAGAGATAGGGATAGAGAGAGACATAGAGAGAGACAGAGAGCGACAGAGAGAGAGACAGAGAGAGAGACTGAGAGAGACAGAGAGAGACAGAGAGAGACAAAGAGAGACAGAGAGATACAGAGAGACAGAGACATAGAGAGACATAGAAATACAGAGAGAGACAAAGAAAGACAGAGAGAGAGACAGAGAGAGACAGAGAGAGAGACAGACAGAGACAGAAAAGAGACAAAGAGAGAGAGACAGAGAGAGACAGAGAAAGACAGAGAGCGACAGAGAGAAACAGAAAGAGACATACATAGAGAGACATAGAGAGACAGAGAGAGACATAGAGAGAGACAGACAGAGACAGAGGGAGACAAAGAGAGAAACAGAGAGAGACAGAAATTGAGACAGAGAGAGACAGAAAGAGACAGAGAGAGACAGAAAGAGACAGAGAGAGACAGAAAGAGACACAGAGAGACAAAGAGAGAGACAGAGAGACAGAGAGAGAGAGAGAAAGAGACAGAGAAAGATAGAGAGTGACAGAGAGAGACACAGAGAGAGACAGAGAGTAAGACAGAGAGAGAGTGAGAGAGACAGAAAAAGAGACAGAGAGAGACAGAGATAGGGATAGAGAGAGACAGAAAGAGAGACAGAGAGAGACATAGAGAGTGAGAGAGACAGAAAGAGAGAAAGAGAGAGACAGAGACAGAGAGAGATAGAGACAGAGTGAGATAGACTGAGTGAGACAGAAAGAGAGACAGAGATAGAGACAGAGAGAGACAGAGAGAGAGACAGAGAGAGACAGAGAGAGAGAGAGAAACAGAGAGACAGAGAGAGAGACAGAGAGAGACAGAGAGAGACAGAGAGAGAAACAGAGAGAGACAGAGATAGAGAGGGAGACACAGGGAGACACAGAGAGAGACAGAGCTAGACAGAGAGATACAGAGAGAGAGACAGAGAGAGACATTGAGAGACAGAGAGAGACAGGGAGAGACAGAGAGAGAGACAGAGAGAGACATAGATAGAGACAGAGAGAGACAGAGAGAGAGAAAGAGAGAGACAGAGACACAGAGACAGACAGAGAGAAACAGAGAGAGACACAGAGAGTGAGACAGAGAGAGAGAGACAGAGAGAGAGACAGAGAGAGACAGAGAGAGACGGAGTGAGACCGAGAGAGACAGAGATAGGGATAGAGAGAGACATAGAGAGAGACAGAGATCGAAAGAGAGAGAGACAGAGAGAGACAGAGAGAGAAACTAAGAGAGACAGAGATAGATAGGGAGACACAGAGAGAGACAGAGCTAGACAGAGAGATACAGAGAGAGAGACAGAGAGAGTCATTGAGAGACAGAGAGAAGGAGAGAGACAGGGAGAGACAGAGAGAGAGACAGAGAGAGACATAGAGACAGAGAGAGACAGAGAGAGAGAAAGAGAGAGACAGAGACACAGAGACAGACAGAGACAGAGAGAGACACAGAGAGGGAGACAGAGAGAAAGACAGAGAGAGACACAGAGAGAGACAGAGAGAGAGAAAGAGAGAGACAGAGACACAGAGACAGACAGAGACAGAGACAGAGAGAGACACAGAGAGAGAGACAGAGAGAAAGACAGAGAGAGACACAGAGAGAGACAGAGAGAGACAGAGGGAAACCGAGAGAGACAGAGATAGGGATAGAGAGAGACATAGAGAGAGACAGAGAGCGACAGAGAGAGACAGAGAGAGACAGAGAGAGACAGAGAGAGAGACAGAGAGAGACAGAGAGAGACAAAGAGAGACAAAGAGAGACAGAAAGATAGAGAGAGATAGAAATAGAGAGACATAGAAATACAGAGAGAAACAAAGAAAAACAGAGAGAGACAGAGAGAGAAACAGACAGAGACAGAAAAGAGACAAAGAGAGAGAGACAGAGAGAGACAGAGAAAGACAGAGAGCGACACATAGAGACAGAAAGAGACCTAAAGAGAGAGACAAAGAGAGACAGAGAGAGATATAGAGAGAGACAGAGAGAGACAAATAGAAAAACAGAGAGACAGTGATTGAGACAGAGAGAGACAGAAAGAGACAGAGAGAGACATAGAGAGACAAAGAGACAGAGAGAGACAGGGAGAGACAGAGAGAGAGAGACAGAGAGAGACATAAATAGAGACAGAGAGAGACAGAGAGAGAGAAAGAGAGAGTCAGAGACACAGAGAGAGACAGAGAGAGAGCAGAGAGAGACAGAGAGAGACACAGAGAGACAGAGAGAGTCATAGAGAGACAGAGATAGGGATAGAGAGAGACAGAGAGGAGACAGAGAGCGACAGAGAGGGAGACAGAGAGAGACAGATAGAGAGACCGAGAGAGACAGAGAGAGACAGAGAGAGACAAAGAGAGACAGAGAGATACAGAGAGAGAGACATAGAGAGACATAGAAATAAGGAGAGAGAGACAAAGAAAGACAGAGAGAGAGACAGAGAGAGACAGAGAGAGAGACATAAAGAGACAGAAAAGAGACAAAGAGAGAGAGACAGAGAGAGACAGAGAAAGACAGAGAGTGACACAGAGAGACAGAAAGAGACATACGGAGAGAGACATAGAGAGACAGAGAGAGACATAGAGAGAGACAGAGAGAGACAGAGAGAGACAAAGAGAGAAACAGAGAGAGACAGAAATTGAGACAGAGAGAGACAGAAAGAGACAGAGAGAGACAGAAAGAGACAGAGAGAGACAGAAAGAGACACAGAGAGACAAAGAGAGAGACAGAGAGAGACAAAGAGAGATAGAGAAAGAGACAGAGACAGATAGAGAGAGACAGAGAGAGACACAGAGAGAGACAGATAGTAAGACAGAGAGAGTGAGAGAGACAGAAAGAGAGACAGAGAGAGACAGAGATAGGGATAGAGAGAGACAGAGAGTGAGACAGAGAGAGACATAGAGAGTGAGAGAGACAGAAAGAGAGAAAGAGAGAGACAGAGACAGAGAGAGATAGAGACAGAGTGAGATAGACTGAGTGAGAAAGAAAGAGAGACAGAGATAGAGACAGAGAGAGACAGAGAGAGAGACAGAGAGAGACAGAGAGAGACAGAGAGAGAAACAGAGAGACAGAGAGAGAGAATGAGAGAGAGACAGAGAGAGGGACAGAGAGACAGAGAGAGAGAGAGACAGAGAGAGACAGAGAGAGACAGAGAGAGACAGAGAGAGAAACAGAGAGAGACAGAGATAGAGAGGGAGACACAGGGAGACACAGAGAGAGACAGAGCTAGACAGAGAGATACAGAGAGAGACAGAGAGAGACATTGAGAGACAGAGAGACAGAGAGAGACAGGGAGAGACAGAGATAGAGACAGAGAGAGACAAAGATAGAGACAGAGAGAGACACAGAGAGATACAGAGAGAGACAGAGAGAGACAGAGAGAGAAACAGAGAGAGACAGAGAGAGACAGAGATAGAGAGGGAGACACAGGGAGACACAGAGAGAGACAGAGCTAGACAGAGAGATACAGAGAGAGAGACAGAGAGAGACATAGAGAGACAGAGAGACAGAGAGAGACAGAGAGAGACAGAGAGACCGAGAGAGACAGAGATAGGGATAGAGAGAGACATAGAGAGAGACAGAGAGCGACAGAGGGAGAGACAGAGAGAGACAGAGAGAGAGACAGAGAGAGACAGAGAGAGACAAAGAGAGACAGAAATATATATATAGAGAGAAATAGAGAGACATAGAAATACAGAGAGAAACAAGTAAGACAGAGAGAGACAGAGAGAAAAACAGACAGAGAAAGAAAAGAGACAAAGAGAGAGAGACAGAGAGAGACAGAGAAAGACAGAGAGCGACAGAGAGAGACAGAAAGAGACCTACAGAGAGAGACAAAGAGAGACAGAGAGAGATATAGAGAGAGACAGAGAGAGACAGAGAGAGACAAATAGAGAAACAGAGAGAGACAGAGATTGAGACAGTGAGAGACAGAAAGAGACAGAGAGAGGCATAGAGAGACAAAGAGTCAGAGAGAGAGAGGGAGAGACAGAGAGAGAGACAGAGAGAGAAATAAATAGAGAAAGAGAGAGACAGAGAGAGAGAAAGAGAGAGACACAGAGAGAGACACAGAGAGAGAGAGAGACAGATAGAGACAGAGAGAGACAGAGATAGGGATAGAGAGAGACATAGAGAGAGACAGAGAGCGACAGAGAGAGAGACAGAGAGAGAGACTGAGAGAGACAGAGAGAGACAGAGAGAGACAAAGAGAGACAGAGAGATACAGAGAGACAGAGACATAGAGAGACATAGAAATACAGAGAGAGACAAAGAAAGACAGAGAGAGAGACAGAGAGAGACAGAGAGAGAGACAGACAGAGACAGAAAAGAGACAAAGAGAGAGAGACAGAGAGAGACAGAGAAAGACAGAGAGCGACAGAGAGAAACAGAAAGAGACATACATAGAGAGACATAGAGAGACAGAGAGAGACATAGAGAGAGACAGACAGAGACAGAGGGAGACAAAGAGAGAAACAGAGAGAGACAGAAATTGAGACAGAGAGAGACAGAAAGAGACAGAGAGAGACAGAAAGAGACAGAGAGAGACAGAAAGAGACACAGAGAGACAAAGAGAGAGACAGAGAGACAGAGAGAGAGAGAGAAAGAGACAGAGAAAGATAGAGAGTGACAGAGAGAGACACAGAGAGAGACAGAGAGTAAGACAGAGAGAGAGTGAGAGAGACAGAAAAAGAGACAGAGAGAGACAGAGATAGGGATAGAGAGAGACAGAAAGAGAGACAGAGAGAGACATAGAGAGTGAGAGAGACAGAAAGAGAGAAAGAGAGAGACAGAGACAGAGAGAGATAGAGACAGAGTGAGATAGACTGAGTGAGACAGAAAGAGAGACAGAGATAGAGACAGAGAGAGACAGAGAGAGAGACAGAGAGAGACAGAGAGAGAGAGAAACAGAGAGACAGAGAGAGAGACAGAGAGAGACAGAGATAGAGAGGGAGACACAGGGAGACACAGAGAGAGACAGAGCTAGACAGAGAGATACAGAGAGAGAGACAGAGAGAGACATTGAGAGACAGAGAGAGACAGGGAGAGACAGAGAGAGAGACAGAGAGAGACATAGATAGAGACAGAGAGAGACAGAGAGAGAGAAAGAGAGAGACAGAGACACAGAGACAGACAGAGAGAAACAGAGAGAGACACAGAGAGTGAGACAGAGAGAGAGAGACAGAGAGAGAGACAGAGAGAGACAGAGAGAGACGGAGTGAGACCGAGAGAGACAGAGATAGGGATAGGGAGAGACATAGAGAGAGACAGAGATCGAAAGAGAGAGAGACAGAGAGAGACAGAGAGAGAAACTAAGAGAGACAGAGATAGATAGGGAGACACAGAGAGAGACAGAGCTAGACAGAGAGATACAGAGAGAGAGACAGATAGAGTCATTGAGAGACAGAGAGAAGGAGAGAGACAGGGAGAGACAGAGAGAGAGACAGAGAGAGACATAGAGACAGAGAGAGACAGAGAGAGAGAAAGAGAGAGACAGAGACACAGAGACAGACAGAGACAGAGAGAGACACAGAGAGAGACAGAGAGAGAGAAAGAGAGAGACAGAGACACAGAGACAGACAGAAGCAGAGACAGAGAGAGACACAGAGAGAGAGACAGAGAGAAAGACAGAGAGAGACACAGAGAGAGACAGAGAGAGACAGAGGGAAACCGAGAGAGACAGAGATAGGGATAGAGAGAGACATAGAGAGAGACAGAGAGCGACAGAGAGAGAGACAGAGAGAGACAGAGAGAGAGACAGAGAGAGACAGAGAGAGACAAAGAGAGACAAAGAGAGACAGAAAGATAGAGAGAGATAGAAATAGAGAGACATAGAAATACAGAGAGAAACAAAGAAAAACAGAGAGAGACAGAGAGAGAAACAGACAGAGACAGAAAAGAGACAAAGAGAGAGAGACAGAGAGAGACAGAGAAAGACAGAGAGCGACACATAGAGACAGAAAGAGACCTAAAGAGAGAGACAAAGAGAGACAGAGAGAGATATAGAGAGAGACAGAGAGAGACAAATAGAAAAACAGAGAGACAGTGATTGAGACAGAGAGAGACAGAAAGAGACAGAGAGAGACATAGAGAGACAAAGAGACAGAGAGAGACAGGGAGAGACAGAGAGAGAGAGACAGAGAGAGACATAAATAGAGACAGAGAGAGACAGAGAGAGAGAAAGAGAGAGTCAGAGACACAGAGAGAGACAGAGAGAGAGCAGAGAGAGACAGAGAGAGACACAGAGAGACAGAGAGAGTCATAGAGAGACAGAGATAGGGATAGAGAGAGACATAGAGGAGACAGAGAGCGACAGAGAGGGAGACAGAGAGAGACAGATAGAGAGACCGAGAGAGACAGAGAGAGACAGAGAGAGACAAAGAGAGACAGAGAGATACAGAGAGAGAGACATAGAGAGACATAGAAATAAGGAGAGAGAGACAAAGAAAGACAGAGAGAGAGACAGAGAGAGACAGAGAGAGAGACATAAAGAGACAGAAAAGAGACAAAGAGAGAGAGACAGAGAGAGACAGAGAAAGACAGAGAGTGACACAGAGAGACAGAAAGAGACATACGGAGAGAGACATAGAGAGACAGAGAGAGACATAGAGAGAGACAGAGAGAGACAGAGAGAGACAAAGAGAGAAACAGAGAGAGACAGAAATTGAGACAGAGAGAGACAGAAAGAGACAGAGAGAGACAGAAAGAGACAGAGAGAGACAGAAAGAGACACAGAGAGACAAAGAGAGAGACAGAGAGAGACAAAGAGAGATAGAGAAAGAGACAGAGACAGATAGAGAGAGACAGAGAGAGACACAGAGAGAGACAGATAGTAAGACAGAGAGAGTGAGAGAGACAGAAAGAGAGACAGAGAGAGACAGAGATAGGGATAGAGAGAGACAGAGAGTGAGACAGAGAGAGACATAGAGAGTGAGAGAGACAGAAAGAGAGAAAGAGAGAGACAGAGACAGAGAGAGATAGAGACAGAGTGAGATAGACTGAGTGAGAAAGAAAGAGAGACAGAGATAGAGACAGAGAGAGACAGAGAGAGAGACAGAGAGAGACAGAGAGAGACAGAGAGAGAAACAGAGAGACAGAGAGAGAGAATGAGAGAGAGACAGAGAGAGGGACAGAGAGACAGAGAGAGAGAGAGAGAGACAGAGAGAGACAGAGAGAGACAGAGAGAGACAGAGAGAGACAGAGAGAGAAACAGAGAGAGACAGAGATAGAGAGGGAGACACAGGGAGACACAGAGAGAGACAGAGCTAGACAGAGAGATACAGAGAGAGACAGAGAGAGACATTGAGAGACAGAGAGACAGAGAGAGACAGGGAGAGACAGAGATAGAGACAGAGAGAGACAAAGATAGAGACAGAGAGAGACAGAGAGAGACACAGAGAGATACAGAGAGAGACAGAGAGAGACAGAGAGAGAAACAGAGAGAGACAGAGAGAGACAGAGATAGAGAGGGAGACACAGGGAGACACAGAGAGAGACAGAGCTAGACAGAGAGATACAGAGAGAGAGACAGAGAGAGACATAGAGAGACAGAGAGACAGAGAGAGACAGAGAGAGACAGAGAGACCGAGAGAGACAGAGATAGGGATAGAGAGAGACATAGAGAGAGACAGAGAGCGACAGAGAGAGAGACAGAGAGAGACAGAGAGAGAGACAGAGAGAGACAGAAAAGAGACAAAGAGAGAGAGACAGAGAGAGACAGAGAAAGACAGAGAGCGACAGAGAGAAACAGAAAGAGACATACATAGAGAGACATAGAGAGACAGAGAGAGACATAGAGAGAGACAGACAGAGACAGAGGGAGACAAAGAGAGAAACAGAGAGAGACAGAAATTGAAACAGAGAGAGACAGAAAGAGACAGAGAGAGACAGAAAGAGACAGAGAGAGACAGAAAGAGACACAGAGAGACAAAGAGAGAGACAGAGAGACAGAGAGAGAGAGAAAGAGACAGAGAAAGATAGAGAGTGACAGAGAGAGACACAGAGAGAGACAGAGAGTAAGACAGAGAGAGAGTGAGAGAGACAGAAAAAGAGACAGAGAGAGACAGAGCTAGGGATAGAGAGAGACAGAAAGAGAGACAGAGAGAGACATAGAGAGTGAGAGAGACAGAAAGAGAGAAAGAGAGAGACAGAGACAGAGAGAGATAGAGACAGAGTGAGATAGACTGAGTGAGACAGAAAGAGAGACAGAGATAGAGACAGAGAGAGACAGAGAGAGAGACAGAGAGAGACAGAGAGAGAGAGAGAAACAGAGAGACAGAGAGAGAGACAGAGAGAGACAGAGAGAGACAGAGAGAGAAACAGAGAGAGACAGAGATAGAGAGGGAGACACAGGGAGACACAGAGAGAGACAGAGCTAGACAGAGAGATACAGAGAGAGAGACAGAGAGAGACATTGAGAGACAGAGAGAGACAGGGAGAGACAGAGAGAGAGACAGAGAGAGACATAGATAGAGACAGAGAGAGACAGAGAGAGAGAAAGAGAGAGACAGAGACACAGAGACAGACAGAGAGAAACAGAGAGAGACACAGAGAGTGAGACAGAGAGAGAGAGACAGAGAGAGAGACAGAGAGAGACAGAGAGAGACGGAGTGAGACCGAGAGAGACAGAGATAGGGATAGAGAGAGACATAGAGAGAGACAGAGATCGAAAGAGAGAGAGACAGAGAGAGACAGAGAGAGAAACTAAGAGAGACAGAGATAGATAGGGAGACACAGAGAGAGACAGAGCTAGACAGAGAGATACAGAGAGAGAGACAGAGAGAGTCATTGAGAGACAGAGAGAAGGAGAGAGACAGGGAGAGACAGAGAGAGAGACAGAGAGAGACATAGAGACAGAGAGAGACAGAGAGAGAGAAAGAGAGAGACAGAGACACAGAGACAGACAGAGACAGAGAGAGACACAGAGAGGGAGACAGAGAGAAAGACAGAGAGAGACACAGAGAGAGACAGAGAGAGAGAAAGAGAGAGACAGAGACACAGAGACAGACAGAGACAGAGACAGAGAGAGACACAGAGAGAGAGACAGAGAGAAAGACAGAGAGAGACACAGAGAGAGACAGAGAGAGACAGAGGGAAACCGAGAGAGACAGAGATAGGGATAGAGAGAGACATAGAGAGAGACAGAGAGCGACAGAGAGAGAGACAGAGAGAGACAGAGAGAGAGACAGAGAGAGACAGAGAGAGACAAAGAGAGACAAAGAGAGACAGAAAGATAGAGAGAGATAGAAATAGAGAGACATAGAAATACAGAGAGAAACAAAGAAAAACAGAGAGAGACAGAGAGAGAAACAGACAGAGACAGAAAAGAGACAAAGAGAGAGAGACAGAGAGAGACAGAGAAAGACAGAGAGCGACACATAGAGACAGAAAGAGACCTAAAGAGAGAGACAAAGAGAGACAGAGAGAGATATACAGAGAGACAGAGGGAGACAAATAGAAAAACAGAGAGACAGTGATTGAGACAGAGAGAGACAGAAAGAGACAGAGAGAGACATAGAGAGACAAAGAGACAGAGAGAGACAGGGAGAGACAGAGAGAGAGAGACAGAGAGAGACATAAATAGAGACAGAGAGAGACAGAGAGAGAGAAAGAGAGAGTCAGAGACACAGAGAGAGACAGAGAGAGAGCAGAGAGAGACAGAGAGAGACACAGAGAGACAGAGAGAGTCATAGAGAGACAGAGATAGGGATAGAGAGAGACATAGAGGAGACAGAGAGCGACAGAGAGGGAGACAGAGAGAGAAAGATAGAGAGACCGAGAGAGACAGAGAGAGACAGAGAGAGACAAAGAGAGACAGAGAGATACAGAGAGAGAGACATAGAGAGACATAGAAATAAGGAGAGAGAGACAAAGAAAGACAGAGAGAGAGACAGAGAGAGACAGAGAGAGAGACATAAAGAGACAGAAAAGAGACAAAGAGAGAGAGACAGAGAGAGACAGAGAAAGACAGAGAGTGACACAGAGAGACAGAAAGAGACATACGGAGAGAGACATAGAGAGACAGAGAGAGACATAGAGAGAGACAGAGAGAGACAGAGAGAGACAAAGAGAGAAACAGAGAGAGACAGAAATTGAGACAGAGAGAGACAGAAAGAGACAGAGAGAGACAGAAAGAGACAGAGAGAGACAGAAAGAGACACAGAGAGACAAAGAGAGAGACAGAGAGAGACAAAGAGAGATAGAGAAAGAGACAGAGACAGATAGAGAGAGACAGAGAGAGACACAGAGAGAGACAGATAGTAAGACAGAGAGAGTGAGAGAGACAGAAAGAGAGACAGAGAGAGACAGAGATAGGGATAGAGAGAGACAGAGAGTGAGACAGAGAGAGACATAGAGAGTGAGAGAGACAGAAAGAGAGAAAGAGAGAGACAGAGACAGAAAGAGATAGAGACAGAGTGAGATAGACTGAGTGAGAAAGAAAGAGAGACAGAGATAGAGACAGAGAGAGACAGAGAGAGAGACAGAGAGAGACAGAGAGAGACAGAGAGAGAAACAGAGAGACAGAGAGAGAGAATGAGAGAGAGACAGAGAGAGGGACAGAGAGACAGAGAGAGAGAGAGAGAGACAGAGAGAGACAGAGAGAGACAGAGAGAGACAGAGAGAGAAACAGAGAGAGACAGAGA
This sequence comes from Mus caroli, assembly GCF_978045245.1. NCBI lineage: Eukaryota > Metazoa > Chordata > Mammalia > Rodentia > Muridae > Mus > Mus caroli. Next base: position 8,381,421 of record NW_028227276.1, read on the forward strand.
TAGAGAGGGAGACACAGGGAGACACAGAGAGAGAGACAGAGCTAGACAGAGAGATACAGAGAGAGACAGAGAGAGACATTGAGAGACAGAGAGACAGAGAGAGACAGGGAGAGACAGAGATAGAGACAGAGAGAGACAAAGATAGAGACAGAGAGAGACAGAGAGAGAGAAAGAGAGACACAGAGTCACAGAGACAGACAGAGATAGACAGAGAGAGACACAGAGAGAGAAACAGAGAGAGAGAGACAGAGAGAGACACAGAGAGAGACAGAGAGAGACAGAGTGAGACCCAGAGAGACAGAGATAGGGATAGAGAGAGACATAGAGAGAGACAGAAAGCGATAGAGAGAGAGACAGAGAGAGAGACAGAGAAAGACAAAGAGAAACAATGCGAGACAGAGAGATACAGAGAGAGAGACATAGAGAGACATAGAAATACAGAGAGAGACAAAGAAAGACAGAGACAGACAGAGAGAAACACAGAGAGAGACAGACAGAGACAGAAAAGAGACAAAGAGAGAGAGACAGAGAGAGACAGAGAAAGACAGAGAGATAGAGAGAGACATAGAGAGAGACTGAGAGAGACAGAGAGAGACAGAGATTGAGACAGAGACACAGAAAGAGACAGAGAGAGACAGAGAGACAGAGAGAGACAGAGACAGACAGAGAGAGAGAAAGAGAGAGAGAAAGAGAGAGACATAGATAGAGACAGAGAGAGACAGAGAGAGAGAAAGAGAGAGACAGAGACAGAGAGAGTTAGAGACAGAGTGAGATAGACTGAGTGAGACAGAAAGAGAGACAGAGATAGAGACAGAGAGAGACAGAGAGAGACACAGAGAGAGAGAGACACAGAGAGACAGAGATAGGGATAGAGAGAGACAGTGATTGACTGAGAGAGAGACAGAGAGAGACAGAGAGAGACAGAGAGAGACATAGAGAGACAGAGAGATACAGAGAGAGGGACATAGAGAGACATAGAAATACAGATAGAGACAAAGAAAGACAGAGAGAGAGCCAGAGAGAGACAGAGACAGACAGAGACAGAAAAGAGACAAAGAGAGAAAGACAGGGAGAGACAGAGAAAGACAGAGACAGAGAAAGAGAGAGACAGAGGCACAGAGAGAGACAGAGCGAGAGACACAGAGAGAGACAGAGAGAGAGACAGAGAGAGACACAGAGAGTTACAGAGAGAGACAGAGAGAGACAGAGAGAGACAGAGAGAGAAACAGAGAGAGACAGAGAGAGAAAGAGATAGAGAGGGAGACACAGAGAGAGACAGAGCTAGACAGAGAGATACAGAGAGAGAGACAGAGAGAGACATAGAGAGACAGAGAGACAGAGAGAGACACAGAGAGAGACAGAGAGAGAAAGAGAGACCGAGAGAGACAGAGATAGGGATAGAGAGAGACATAGAGAGAGACAGAGAGCGACAGAGAGAGAGACAGAAAGAGACAGAGAGAGAGAAAGAGAGAGACAAAGAGAGACAAAGAGAGACAGAAAGATAGAGAGAGAGAAATAGAGAGATATAGAAATAAAGAGAGAAACAAAGAAAGACAGAGAGAGACAGAGAGAGAAACAGACAGAGACAGAAAAGAGACAAAGAGAGAGAGACTGAGAGAGACAGAGAAAGACAGAGAGCGACAGAGAGAGACGGAAGGAGACCTAAAGAGAGAGACAAAGAGAGACAGAGAGAGATATAGAGAGAGACAGAGAGAGACAGAGAGAGACAAATAGAGAAACAGAGAGAGACAGAGATTGAGACAGAGAGAGAGACAGAAAGAGACAGAGAGAGACATAGAGAGACAAAGAGACAGAGAGAGACAGGGAGAGACAGAGAGAGAGACAGAGAGAGACATAAATAGAGACAGAGAGAGATAGAGAGAGAGAAAGAGGAAGACGGAGACACAGAGAGAGACAGAGAGAGCAAAAAGAGACACAGAGAGAGACACAGAGAGACAGAGAGAGACAGAGAGAGACAGAGAGACAGAGATAGGAATAGAGAGAGACATAGAGAGAGACAGAAAGCAACAGAGAGAGAGACAAAGAGAGACAGAGAGAGAGACAGAGAGACAAAGAGAGACAGAGAGATACAGAGAGAGAGACATAGAGAGACCTAGAAATACAGAGAGAGACAAAGAAAGACAGAGACAGACAGAGAGAAACAGAGAGAGAGACAGACAGAGACAGAAAAGAGACAAAGAGAGAGAGACAGAGAGAGACAGAGAAAGACAGAGAGCGACAGAGAGAGACAGAAAGAGACATACAGAGAGAGACATAGAGAGACAGAGAGAGACATAGAGAGAGACAGAGAGAGACAGAGAGAGACAAAGAGAGAAACAGAGAGAGACAGAAATTGAGACAGAAGGAGACAGAAAGAGACAGAGAGAGACAGAGAGACAGAGAGAGACAGAGAGAGACAGAAAGAGACACAGAGAGACAAAGAGAGAAATAGAGAGAGACAGAGAGAGACACAGAGAGACAGAGAGACAGAGAGAGAGAGACAGAGACAGAGAGAGAAACAGAGAGAGACAGAGATAGAGAGGGAGACACAGGGAGACACATGAGAGAAAGAGCTAGACAGAGAGATACAGAGAGAGAGACAGAGAGAGACATTGAGAGACAGAGAGACAGAGAGAGACAGGGAGAGACAGAGAGAGAGAAGGAGAGAGACATAGATAGAGACAGAGAGAGACAGAGAGAGAGAAAGAGAGAGACAGAGACACAGAGACAGACAGAGAGAGAGACACAGAGAGAGAGACAGAGAGAGAGAGACAGAGAGAGACACAGAGAGAGACAGAGAGAGACAGAGTGAGTCCGAGAGAGACAGAGATAGGGATAGAGAGAGACATAGAGAGAGACAGAGAGTGACAGAGAGAGAGACAGCGAGAGACAGAGTGAGTCCGAGAGAGACAGAGATAGGGATAGAGAGAGACATAGAGAGAGACAGAGAGAGACAGAGAGATACAAAGAGAGACAAAGAGAGACAGAAAGATAGAGAGAGAGAAATAGAGAGACATAGAAATACAGAGAGAAACAAAGAAAGAGAGAGAGAGACAGAGAGAGACAGAGAGAAACAGACAGAGACAGAAAAGAGACAAAGAGAGAGAGACAGAGAGAGACAGAAAAAGACAGAGAGCGACAGAGAGAGACAGAAAGAGACCTAAAGGGAGAGACAAAGAGAGACAGAGAGAGACAAATAGAAAAACAGAGAGAGACAGAGATTGAGACAGAGAGAGACAGAAAGAGACAGAGAGCGACATAGAGAGACAAAGAGACAGAGAGACGGGGAGAGACAGAGAGAGAGACAGAGAGAGACATAAATAGAGACACAGAGAGACAGAGAGAGACAGAGAGAGACAGAGAGACAGAGATAGGAATAGAGAGAGACATAGAGAGAGACAGAAAGCAACAGAGAGTGAGACAAAGCGAGATAGAGAGAGAGACAGAGAGACAAAGAGAGACAGAGAGATACAGAGAGAGAGACATAGAGAGACCTAGAAATACAGAGAGAGACAAAGAAAGACAGAGAGAGAGACAGAGAGAGACAGAGAGAAACAGACAGAGACAGAAAAGAGACAAAGAGAGAGAGACAGAGAGAGACAGAAAAAGACAGAGAGCGACAGAGAGAGACAGAAAAAGACCTAAAGAGAGAGACAAAGAGAGACAGAGAGAGACAAATAGAAAAACAGAGAGAGACAGAGATTGAGACAGAGAGAGACAGAAAGAGACAGAGAGCGACATAGAGAGACAAAGAGACAGAGAGACGGGGAGAGACAGAGAGAGAGACAGAGAGAGACATAAATAGAGAGAGAGAGACAGAGAGAGAGAAAGAGAGAGACAGAGACACAGAGAGAGACAGAGAGAGAGCAGAGAGAGACAGAGACACAGAGAGACAGAGAGAGACAGAGATAGGGATAGAGAGAGACATAGAGAGAGACAGAGAGCAACAGAGAGAGAGACAGAGAGAGACAGAGAGAGAGACCGAGAGAGACAGAGAGAGTCATAGAGAGACAAAGAGATACAGAGAGATACAGAGAGAGAATCATAGAGAGACATAGAAATACAGAGAGAGACAAAGAAAGACAGATAGAGAGACAGAGAGAGACAGAGAGAGAGACAGAAAGAGACAGAGAAGAGACAAAGAGAGAGAGAGACAGAGAGAGACAGAGAAAGACAGAGAGCGACAGAGAGAGACAGAAAGAGACATACGGAGAGAGACATAGAGAGACAGAGAGAGACAAAGAGAGAGACAGAGAGAGACAGAGAGAGACAAAGAGAGAAACAGAGAGAGACAGAAATTGAGACAGAGAGAGACAGAAAGAGACAGAGAGAGACAGAAAGAGACAGAGAGAGACAGAAAGAGACACAGAGAGACAAAGAGAGAGACAGAGAGACTCAGAGAGAGATAGAGAAAGAGACAGAGAGAGATAGAGAGAGACAGAGAGAGACACAGACAGAGACAGAGAGTAAGACAGAGAGAGTGAGAGAGACAGAAAGAGAGACAGAGAGAGACAGAGATAGGGATATAGAGAGACAGAGAGTGAGACAGAGAGAGACATAGAGAGTGAGAGAGACAGAAAGAGAGAAAGAGAGAGACAGAGACAGAGAGAGATAGAGACAGAGTGAGATAGACTGAGTGAGACAGAAAGAGAGACAGAGATAGAGACAGAGAGAGACAGAGAGAGACAGAGAGAGACAGAGAGAGACAGAGAGAGAAACAGAGAGACAGAGAGAGAAAGAGAGAGACAGAGAGAGACAGAGAGAGACAGAGAGAGACAGAGAGAGATAGAGAGAGAAACAGAGAGAGACAGAGATAGAGAGGGAGACACAGGGAGACACAGAGAGAGACAGAGCTAGACAGGGAGATACAGAGAGAGAGACAGAGAGAGACACTGAGAGACAGAGAGACAGAGAGAGACAGGGAGAGACAGAGAGAGATAGAGAGAGACATAGATAGAGACAGAGAGAGACAGAGAGAGAGAAAGAGAGAGACACAGAGAGAGAGAGACAGAGAGAGAGACACAGAGAGAGACAAAGAGAGACAGAGTGAGACCGAGAGAGACAGAGATAGGGATAGAGAGAGACATAGAGAGAGACAGAGAGCGACAGAGAGAGAGACAGTGAGAGATAGAGAGAGAGACAGAGAAAGACAAAGAGAAACAAAGCGACACAGAGAGATACAGAGAGAGAGACATAGAGAGACATAGAAATACAGAGAGAGACTAAGAAAAACAGAGACAGACAGAGAGAAACAGAGAGTAGACAGAGACAGAAAAGAGACAAAGAGAGAGAGACAGAGAAAGACAGAGAGCGACAGAGAGAGACAGAAAGAGACCTACAGAGAGAGACATAGAGAGATAGAGAGAGACATAGAGAGAGACAGAGAGAGACAGAGAGATACAAAGAGAGACAAAGAGAGACAGAAAGATAGAGAGAGAGAAATAGAGAGACATAGAAATACAGAGAGAAACAAAGAAAGACAGAGAGACAGAGAGAAACAGACAAAGACAGAAAAGAGACAAAGAGAGAGAGACAGAGAGAGACAGAGAAAGACAGAGAGCGACAGAGAAAGACAGAGAGCGACAGAGAGAGACAGAAAGAGACCTAAAGAGAGAGACAAAGAGAGACAGAGAGAGATATAGAGAGAGACAGAGAGAGACATAGAGAGACAAAGAGACAGAGAGAGACAGGGAGAGAGACAGAGAGAGACAGAGAGAGACATAAATAGAGACAGAGAGAGACAGAGAGAGAGAAAGAGAGAGACAGAGACACAGAGAGAGACAGAGAGAGACAAAGAGAGAGACAAAGAGAGACAGAGAGAGACACACAGAGAGAGAGACACAGAGAGACAGAGATAGGGATAGAGAGAGACATAGAGAGAGACAGAGAGCGACTGAGAGAGAGACAGAGAGAGACAGAGAGAGACATAGAGAGACAGAGAGATACAGAGAGAGAGACATAGAGAGACATAGAAATACAGATAGAGACAAAGAAAGACAGAGAGAGAGCCAGAGAGAGACAGGGACAGACAGAGACAGAAAAGAGACAAAGAGAGAGAGCCCGAGAGAGACAGAGAAAGACAGAGAGAGAGAAAGAGAGAGACAGAGACACAGAAAGAGACAGAGAGAGAGACACAGAGAGAGACAGAGAGAGAGACAGGGAGAGACACAGAGAGATACAGAGAGAGACAGAGAAAGAAACAGAGAGAGACAGAGAGAGAAAGAGATAGAGAGGGAGACACAGGGAGACACAGAGAGAGACAGAGCTAGACAGAGAGATACAGAGAGAGAGACAGAGAGAGACATAGAGAGACAGAGAGACAGAGAGAGACACATAGAGAGACAGAGAGAGACAGAGAGACCGAGAGAGACAGAGATAGGGATAGAGAGAGACATAGAGAGAGACAGAGAGTGACAGAGAGAGAGACAGAGAGAGACAGAGAGAGACAGTGAGAGACAGAGAGAGACAAAGAGAAACAAAGAGAGACAGAAAGATAGAGAGTGAGAGAAATAGAGAGACATAGAAATACAGAGAGAAACAAAGAAAGACAGAGAGAGACAGAGAGAGACAGAGAGAGACAGAGAGAGACAGAGAGAGAAACAGACAGAGACAGAAAAGAGACAAAGAGAGAGAGACTGAGAGAGACAGAGAAAGACAGAGAGCGACAGAGAGAGACAGAAAGAGACCTACAGAGAGAGACAAGGAGAGACAGAGAGAGATATAGAGAGAGACAGAGAGAGACAGAGAGAGACAAATAGAGAAACAGAGAGAGACAGAGATTGAGACAGAGAGAGACAGAAAGAGACAGAGAGAGACATAGAGAGACAAAGAGACAGAGAGAGACAGGGAGAGACAGAGAGAGAGACAGAGAGAGACACAAATAGAGACAGAGAGAGATAGAGAGAGAGAAAGAGAAAGACAGAGACACAGAGAGTGACAGAGAGAGCAAAGAGAGACACAAAGAGAGACACAGAGAGACAGAGAGAGACAGAGAGAGAGAGATAGAGAGACATAGAAATACAGAGAGAGACAAAGAAAGACAGAGAGAGAGACAGAGAGAGACAGAGAGAGAGACAGATAGAGACAGAAAAGAGACAAAGAGAGAGAGAGACAGAGAGAGACAGAGAAAGACAGAGAGCGACAGAGAGAGACAGAAAGGAACATACGGAGAGAGACATAGAGTGACATAGATCGACATAGAGAGAGACAGAGAGAGACAGGAGAGACAGAGAGAGACAAAGAGAGAAACAGAGAGAGACAGAAATTGAGACAGAGAGAGACAGAAAGAGACAGAGAGAGACAGAAAGAGACAGAGAGAGACAGAGAGAGACAAAAAGAGACACAGAGAGACAAAGAGAGAGACAGAGAGAGACAGAGAGAGATAGAGAAAGAGACAGAGAGAGATAGAGAGAGGCAGAGAAAGACACAGATAGAGACAGAGAGTGAGACAGAGAGAGAGTGAGAGAGACAGAAAGAGAGACAGAGAGAGACAGAGAGAGACAAAGAGAGAAACAGAGACACAGAGAGCGACAGAGAGAGACAGAAAGAGACCTACAGAGAGAGACAGAGATTGAGACAGAGAGAGACATAGAGAGACAAAGAGAAAGAGAGAGACAGGGAGAGACAGAGAGAGAGACAGAGAGAGACATAAATAGAGACAGAGAGAGACAGAGAGAGAGAAAGAGAGAAACAGAGACAAAGAGAGAGACAGAGAGAGAGCAGAGAGAGACACAGAGAGACAGAGAGATACACAGAGAGACAGAGATAGGGATAGAGAGAGACATAGAGAGAGACAGAGAGCGACTGAGAGAGAGACAGAGAGTTACAGAGAGAGAGACAGAGAGAGACAGAGAGAGAGAGACAGAGAGAGACACAGAGAGAGACAGAGTGAGACCGAGAGAGACAGAGATGGGGATAGAGAGAGACAGAGAGAGACAGAGTAAGACAAAGAGAAACAAAGCGAGACAGAGAGATACAGAGAGAGAGACATAGAGAGACATAGAAATACAGAGAGAGACAAAGAAAGACAGAGACAGACAGAGAGAAACAGAGAGAGAGACAGACAGAGACAGAAAAGAGACAAAGAGAGAAAGACAGAGAGAGACAGAGAAAGACAGAGAGCGACAGAGAGAGACAGAAAGAGACCTACAGAGAGAGACATAGAGAGATAGAGAGAGACATAGAGAGAGACAGAGAGAGATAAAGAGAGAAACAGAGAGAGACAGAGATAGAGACAGAGAGAGACAGAAAGAGACAGAGAGAGACATAGAGAGACAGAGAGACAGATAGAGAAGGGAAAGACAGAGAGAGAGACAGACACTCCAGAAGAGTGTATAAGGTTCTGGAGAATCTAAATCCCTCTTATGGTCTGCATACAATGTACATAAACACAGCCTCACATACACTTCTAAAAATTTAAAGATGAGTGGGGCCACTGAAAGGGCTCAACAATTAACAGCATTGTCTCCTCTTCCAGAGAACCTGGGATCAACTACCAGCAACTATATTGTGGCCCATCCCCAGTTCCAGGAGATCAGACAGACAGGCAGACAGACAGAGATAAGGATGGCAGGCCTGCCTGGTCTTTCATTTTTTCTTATCCTTTTAAAAAATGTTTATTTATTTATTTATTTATTCATTTATTTATTAGATATAAGTACCCTGTAGCTGCCTTCAGACACTCCAGAAAGGAATGTCAGATTCTGGAGAATCTAAATCCCTCTTATGGTCTGCATATGATGTACATAAACACAGCCTCACATATACTTCTAAAAATTTAAAGATGGGTGGGGCTACTGAAAGGGCTCAACATATAACAGCATTGTCTCCTCTTCCAGAGAACCTGGGATCAACTACCAGCAACTATATGGTGGCCCATCTCCAGTTCCAGAAGATCAGACAGACAGACAGACAGACAAATATTAGGATGGCAGGCCTGCCTGGTCTTTCTTTTCTTCTTATCATTTTTAAAAAATGATTATCTATTTATTTATTTATTTATTAGATATAAGTTCACTGTAGCTGTCTTCAGACACTCAAGAAGAGGGTGTCAGATTCTGGAGTATATAAATCCCTCTTATTGTCTGCATATGATGTACATAAACACAGACTCACATTTACTTCCAAAAATTTAAAAATGTGTGGGGCCACTGAAAGGGCTCAACAATTAACAGCATTGTCCCTTTTCCAGAGAACCTGGGATCAACTACCAGCAACTATATGGTGGCCCATCTCCAGTTCCAGAAGATCAGACAGACAGACAGACAGTCAGAGATAAGGATGGCAGTCCTGCTGGTCTTTCTTTCTTTCTTAACTTTTTGAAAAAATGTTTACTTATTTATTTATTTATTTATTTATTTATTTATTTATTTATTTATTAGATATAAGTACACTGTAGCTGTCTTCAGACACTCCAGAAGAGGGTGTCAGATTCTGGAGAATATAAATCCCTCTTATGGTCTGCATATGATGTACATAAACACAGACTCACATTTACTTCCAAAAATTTAAAGATGTGTGGGGCCACTGAAAGGGTTCAACAATTAACAGCATTGTCTCCTCTTCAGGAGAACCTGGGATCAACTACCAGACACTATATGGTGGCCCATCTCCAGTTCCAGGAGATCAGACAGACAGACAGACAGACAGAGTTAAGGATCGCAGGCCTGCCTTGTCTTTCTTTTTTTCTTATCATTTTTAAAAAATGATTATTTATTTATTTATTTATTCATTTATTTATTTATTTATTTATTTATTAGATATAAGTACATGGTAGCAGTCTTCAGACACTCCAGAAGAGGGTGTCAGATTCTGGACAATCTAAATCCCTCTTATGGTCTGCAAATGATGTACATAAACACAGCCTCACATATACTTCTAAAAATTTAAAGATGGGTGGGGCCATTTTATGTCTCAAAAATTAACAGCATTGTCTCCTCTTCCAGAGAAACTGGGTTCAACTACCAGCAACTATATGGTGGCCCATTTCCAGTTCCAGGGGATCAGACAGACAGACAGACATACAGACAGATAGAGATAAGGATGGCAGGCCTGCCTGGTCTTTCTTTCATTCTTATCCTTTTAAAGAAATGTTTATTTATTTATTTATTTATTTATTTATGTATTTATTAGATATAAGTACACTGTAGCTGTCTTCAGACACTCAGGAAGAGGGTGTCAGATTCTTGAGAATCTAAATCCCTCTTATGGACTGCATATGATGTACATAAGCACAGACTCACAATTACTTCCAAAAATTTAAAGATGTGTGGGGCCACTGAAAGGGCTCAACAATTAACAGCATTGTCTCCTCTTTCAGAGAACCTGGGATCAACTACCAGCAACTATATGGTGGCCCATCTCCAGTTCCAGGGAATCAGATAGACAGACAGACAGACAGAAGAGATAAGGATCACAGGCCTGCCTGTTCTTTCTTTCTTTCTTTCTTTCTTTCTTTCTTTCTTTCTTTCTTTCTTTCTTATCCTTTTAAAATGTTTATTTGTTTATTTATTTATTTATTTATTTATTTATTTATTTATTTATTTATTAGATTTAAGTACACTGTAGCTGTCTTCAGAAACTCAGGAAGAGGGTGTCAGATTCTGGAGAATCTAAATCCCTCTTATGGACTGCATATGATGTACATTAACACAACCTCACATATACTTCTCAAAATTTAAAGATGGGTGGGGCCACTGAAAGGGCTCAACAATTAACAGCATTGTCTCCTCTTCCAGAGAACCTGAGATCAACTACCAGCAACTATATGGTGGCCCATCTCCAGTTCCCGGGTATCACACAGACAGACAGACAGACTAGGATGGCAGGCCTGCCTGGTTTTTCTTTCTTTCTTATTCTTTTTAAAACATGTTTCTTTCTTTCTTTCTTTCTTTCTTTCTTTCTTTCTTTCTTTCTTTATTTATTTATTTATTTATTTATTAGATATAAGTACACTGTAGATGTCTTCAGACACTCCAGAAGAGGGTATCAGTTTCTGGAGAATCTAAATCCCTCTTATGGTCTGCATACAATGTACATAAACACAGCCTCACATATACTTCTAAAAATTTAAAGATGGGTGGGGCCACTGAAAGGGCTCAACAATTAACAGCATTGTCTCCTCTTCCAGAGAACCTGGGATCAACTACCAGCAACTATATGGTGGCCCATCTCTAGTTCCAGGGGATCAGACAGACAGACTGACAGACAGAGATAAGGATGGCAGGCCTACCTTGTCTTTTTTTCCTTCTTATCCTTTTAAAAAAATGTTTATTTATTTATTTATTTATGTATTTATGTATTTATTAGATATAAGTACACAGTAGCTGTCTTCAGACACTCCAGAAGAGGGTGTCAGATTCTGGAGAATCTAAATCCCTCTTATGGTCTGCATATGATGTATATAAACACAGCCTCACATATGCTTCTAAAAATTTAAAGATGGGTGGGGCCACTTAAAGGGCTCAACAAATAACAGCATTGTCTCCTCTTCCAGAGAACCTGGGATCAACTACCAGCAAAAATATGGTGGCCCATCTCCAGTTTCAGGGGATCAGACAGACAGACAGACAAACAGACAAGGATGGCAGGCCTGCTTGGTTTTTATTTCTTTCTTATCCTTTTTAAAACATGTTTATTTATTTATTTATGTATTTATTAATTATAAGTACACTCTAGTTGTCTTCAGACACTCCAGAAGAGGGTGTCAGATTCTGGAGAATCTAAATCCCTCTTATGGTCTGCATATGATGTACATAAACACAGCCTCACAAATACTTCCAAAAATTTAAAGATGGGTGGGGCCACTGAAAGGGCTCAAAAATTAACAGCATTGTCTCCTCTTGCAGAGAAACTGGGATCAACTACCAGCAACTATATGGTGGCGCATCTCCAGTTCCAGGGTATCAGACAGACAGACAGATAGACAGAAATAAGGATGGCAGGCCTTCCTGGTCTTTCTTTTTTTCTTATCCTTTTTAAAATATTTATTTATTTATTTATGTATTTATTAGATATAAGTACACTATAGCTGTCTTCAGACACTCCAGAAGAGGGTGTCAGATTCTGAAGAATATAAATACCTCTTATGGTCTGCATATGATGTACATAAACACAGACTCACATTTACTTCAAAAAATTTAAAGATGTGTGCGGCCACTGAAAGGGCTCAACAATTAACAGCATTGTCTCCTCTTCCAGAGAACCTGGGATCAACTACTAGCAACTATATGGTGGCCAATCTCCAGTTCCAGGGGATCAGACAGACAGACAGACAGTCAGAGATAAGGATGGCAGGCCTGCCTGTTCTTTCTTTCTTTCTTATCCTTTTAAAAAATGTTTATTTATTTATTTATTTATTTATTTATTTATTTATTTATTTATGTATTAATTAGATATAAGTACACTGTAGCTGTCTTCAGACACTCCAGAAGAGGATGTAAGATTCTGGAGAATCTAAATCCCTCTTATGTTCTGCATATGATGTACATAAACATAGCCTCACATATACTTCTAAAAATTTAAAGATGGCTGAGGCCACTGAAAGGGCTCAACAATTAACAGCATTGTCTCCTCTTCCAGAGAACCTGGGATCAACTATCAGCAACTATATGGTGGCCCATCTTTAGTTCCCGGGGATCAGACAGACCCAGAGACAGAGATAAGGATGGCAGGCCTGCCAGTTCTTTCTTTCTTTCTTATCCTTTTTAAAAAATGTTTATTTATTTATTTTATTTATTTATTTATTAGATATAAGTACACTGTAGCTGTCTTCAGACACTCCAGAAGTGGGTGTCAGATTCTCGAGAATCTAAATCCCTCTTATGGTCTGCATATGATGTACATAAACACAGCCACACATACACCTCTAAAAATTTAAAGATCAGAGGGGCCACTGAAAGGGCTCAACAATTAACAGCATTGTCCCCTCTTCCAGAGAACCTGGGAACAACTACCAGCAACTATATTGTGGCCCATCTCCAGTTCCAGGAGATCAGACAGACAGACGTACAGACAGACAGGGATAAGGATCGCAGGCCTGCCTGGTCTTTCTTTTTTTCTTATCCTTTTAAAAAATGTTTATTTATTTATTTATTTATTTATTTATTTATTTATTTATTTATTTATTTATTAGATATAAGTACACTGTAGCTGTCTTCAGACACTCCAGAAGAGGGTGTCAGATTCTGGAGAATCTAAATCCCTCTTATGGTCTGCATATGATGTACATAAACACAGCCTCACAAATACCTCTAAAAATTTAAAGATGGGATGGGCCACTGAAAGGGCTCAAAAATTAACAGCATTATCTCCTCTTCCAGAGAACCTGGGATAAACTACCAGCAACTATATGGTGGCCCATCTCCAGTTCCAGGGGATCTGACAGATAGACAGACAGACAGACAGACAGACAAGGTGGCAGGCCTGCCTGGTCTTTCTTTTTTCTTATCCTTTTTAATAATGTTTATTTATTTATTCATTAATTTATTAGATATAAGTACACTGTAGCTTTCTTCAGACACTCCAGAAGAGGGTGTCAGATTCTGGAGAATATAAATCCCTCTTATGGTCTGCATATGATGTACATAAACACAGACTCACATTTACTTCCAAAAATTTAAAGATGTGTGCGGCCACTGAAAGGGCTCAACAATTAACAGCATTGTCTCCTCTTCCAGAGAACCTGGGATCAACTACCAGCAACTATATGGTGGCCCATCTCCAGTTCCAGGGGATCAGACAGACAGAAAGGCATTCAGAGATAAGGATGGCAGGCCTGCCTGGTCTTTCTTTCTTACTTATCCTTTTGAAAAAATGTTTACTTATTTATTTATTTATTTATTTATTTATTTATTTATTTATTTATTTATTAGATATAAGTACACTGTAGCTTTCTTCAGACACTCCAGAAGAGGGTGTCAGATTCTGGAGAATTTAAATCACTCTTATGGTCTGCATATGATGTATATAAACACAGCCTCACATATACTTCTAAAAATATAAAGATGTGTGGGGCCGCTGAAAGCGCTCAACAATTAACAGCATTTTCTCCTCTTCCAGAGAACCTGGGATCAACTACCAGCAACTATATGGTGGCCCATCTCCAGTTCCAGGGGATCAGACAGAGAGACAGACACAGACAGAGATAAGGATGGCAGGCCTGCCTGTTGAGGCCCGCCCGCGGTCCACAACACGAACGGTTCACTGAGAATGGCAGTTCCCTGCAAAGAGAGGAAACTAGATGGGGCGGAAGAAAAGAATGAAGCCAGGACAACAAGTTCTGATTGAGGCTCAATTTAATATTTAATAATATTTATATTATTATATATATATATAATAAATATTATATATATATATATTATATATATATAATAAATATTATATATAATAAATATTTATATAATAAATATTATATAAATATATATATAATATTTAATAATATTATATATTTATATTTATAAATAAGTTTATAAAGGAAGGGGGAGGGAACCCAATTTCCCGCCCAGTAACTCAGGGTCCAGTAGCAGGACGAACACGTGTGTGACTCCAGGCAGCAGAGGCAGGTTCCAGCAGTGGGCGTGGCAGGACGAATGAGCCGGTAGCTCCACCCTTGAGCAGGCAGGTTCCAGGCTGGGGGGAAGGGAGGCCACATTTCCCCCCATTAGATAACAAAACAAAAATAAAAAAAAGGGGGTGGCCTGTGGCAGAAAAATTATCTATGTTCAATAGTTCTGCCTGAGTTCCTAGGGCTAAAGTAAAAACTGTATCTGGCTGAGACTGTCTTAAAAGCACTGATTGAATAGCAGCACTGGGCTGTAGGCTCTGACTTTATAATGCTAATTAGTGCTGAATAGGTAGCTACCTGTTTACATTTTAAGTAGGGCGTTGGAACCCTGGCTGAGTTTAACTAAACAATTTTAGAATAACACTGAGCTGAAAATTATCCACAATTTTGGGTGAAAGGCAGGGGGACCGGGAGAAGGGGTTAAGACTGGCTGGCTCCTAGTACAAGGCCAATTGGCTTTTTTATTTTTTGGGTGGGAGGCAGTGAAGGGCCTGCTCTTACAACAGCAAGGTCTCCAATCTCTCTCCCCCCTATTAATTAAGTTTAAATAGGCAATGCTTAACAGAGGTGATCAAATGATTTTTTTCATCCATAGATGAGTGGGCCTTAAACCTTGACTTGGGTGGACATTGACCTGATTCCTCCCGTGGGCGTTATAACAACCCACATCTGTGGCTCTTGGTATCTTTTGGGGACGGGAGGCAGAGCCTTAAGTATTTTTGGTTTTTAGCTGGAGTCAGATACCAACCTCTTTCAAATCAGGTGTGTCGCACAGGGAACTCAGAAACGGTCAAACTGGACCTTCCCTCCGCAGTAATCTCCTGCGCCAAGCGGTACCCATACCGTATTCATATGATTATGAATCAGTAGCGCAATTCTGAGTTATTGCGAGGTCTCTATATGAGACTTGTCAACCTCAGATTTAGCAAGGCCTAGACAAGAACTATGTCAGTATTAACACCATTAATTTTGGTTAAAATAGGAGCTGAAAGTCTTTCCTCTTCATCCCTGTTATTTCCAGTAGCCTGAGGAACTAAGGACACCTTGCAGTAACAGCAAGGGTGAAAAGCCAGAGGCCAGCTAAGGGACTAAGCCTATTTCTATTAAAATAAGAACTAATCTTTGTAAATATATATGAAATTTTTACTTCCCTAGCTCTCCTGTTAAATCTAAATCCTATCTTAGACTGAAAAGCCACATGCTGGGATGTCCTTGGAAGGGAGATTAGCAATACCACCTGTTTGCTCGTAGGGGCGGGGCGGAGAACCGGAGAATGTAGATTGACCTGCTTGAGAGAAGGAAGAATTCTAAACAATGAGAGTGTAGCAATGTAAATTTTCTGTTTGGAGAAGTCAAGGTACTTTATTTAGATGCAAATTGTAAAGCTAAAGTTAATCTCCGGCCTCTTGTAGGGGAATTGGCTCAGAGGAAACAGTGTTTTTTGAGAGCTTCCACTCCCAGCACAAGAGGAATTTTAGTCTTTAGAATGATACTTACGAGAAGAGACAGAATCTGTGTTTACCTGACGAATTAATCTCTCTGGTAGCCACTGTGCTTTATCTTCATCTCGTGAAAAAACACAAACCGAGCCTCTTCCCCAAATTAGAACTGGATCTGGACCCTTCCATTTATTAGTCAGGGCGTCCTTCCATTTTACCAATGCATAAGAATTAGAAGTAACTGGGTGCCAGTGGCGTTCCGCTGCAGACTGACCTTTAATGTCAGTTTGCAAAAAGTTTAGGACAAATAAGGTAAAGGCAAGGTGAGCCTTTGGTGACCTTGGGGGAAACGCTCTGAATTAACTTTGTTAGGTAATTTAGAATATTGGAATCTCTAATAATTGGACTGAATATTAGACCAGTCTAAGATTGAGTTAGAATGGCTGGTCACACTGAAGAAGAGTGAAAAATCATTATGACTCTATTAAATGACTAATTTTACTAAGTCTGAATATACAGTCTCTGATGTACTATTGTTATAAAGTTAAAAGGCTAGAAGCTAGTCTAAACTGGAAAAATGACAAGCAAGGATGGATCTAAAACATGAATTTAATCTTTTAGTCCTTTTAATCAGGACACTGAGTTAACTTACCTGTCAGCTCAGCACACGAATTACCAATATGCTTTTGTAGAGTTCTGTGGAGAGAACCTGTTTTTTCCTTTTCTTAATAAGGTAGCTGTTTTAGGATCAATCTATAAGCCAATAAGTAGACCCTTTTAAGATACTAAAAAGCATTTATTAAATTTGACATTTTAATCTCAAATTTTGAAAATAAAGGTATGTTTTAAATAGTGTGCATGGAAATGCACTAAATAGTATATATGGGGATACAATTTCTCTCTTTTGTCTTTTAAGAGGTTAAAGTTTAAAATTTTACAATATCTAACCTTTTGAATTAATAACTTTTTGGACAAA
Organism: Mus caroli; assembly: GCF_978045245.1. NCBI lineage: Eukaryota > Metazoa > Chordata > Mammalia > Rodentia > Muridae > Mus > Mus caroli. Next base: position 8,398,399 of record NW_028227276.1, read on the forward strand.
ACATTTTAAATATTTGGCTGTAAAGGGGCAGTGACTAATTGCACTTTCAATTATTTTTCTTAAGGAACGGTTGTAACTAGAAGGCTAGAAAAGTTATTAAGAGTCACACGTGCATAATTTATTTATTTATTAACTAAAAATATGTATAAGCAATTGTAAATTTGAGAATTAATAGTATCTGAGGGATGAACAATTTTAAGTAATTATGAGCTCAGAGATGCAGCATTGACTATCAATATATAAATTAAGGTTTGATTGTTCAGCATTTTAAAACACTATCTACAGCACACAACCAGATTATTTGTGCTGGAATAGGGGCAACTGTGTGTCTTAAGACTCCGCTCCACAGCAGCTAGTTGGGCCCACGTGGGCTAACGATCGGCTGGGAGGATGAGAAAAATGACTTTACAATAATGTGTTTTTTTTGGCCAAAGAATTGTCTTGGGCACAACTAATTTTTAATTACCAATTAACAACAATTATAAAAGCTTTCTTTATTTTTTGTAAAACCTTTTGTAGTAAACTAAAACACTAAATAATAAAAGGATACTGTCTCTGAATCTTTTGGGTGAGAGCAAGGATTTAAGGTAAACTTCCCTTGAGAAGCATTAGTTAATAAAATACTTTTCACTTAGGAAACAATATATACTGAAAGATTAAAACTTTTGGCTTCTTGTAAAGAAGCAGAAACAATAAACATTTTTCTTACATAATGTAAAGCTATATTAGCCATACGTAGAGGCAAAATTTTCTAGTGATTACCAGTTTACTAGAAGCAAAAATCTTTGAATTTAAGCATTATTTTAAACATCTGAATAGATCTGTAACACTGTTAAAAAGAAATTTTCTTGAACACAGGGAAAAACTTTTTTAGGCATTGTTTGCAAAACAAAAGAAAAGGCCACAAGCCGCTCTGGGACTGCCCAGAGCCCTGTATTGACTCAAAGGTAAAATACTTTTTAATCTGAGCATCAATCTTAAATTTGCAATCAAACTGCAAGCTGCAGTCAATGGAACAATGGCAGTTTTAACCATAATTTTTAAGTTTTTGTGCAAGGTTAGGATAATACCTATAACTTTGGGAAAGCAAAACCTATGTTTAAAACAATTTATCACTGTTAAAATCAATATTAGAAGCATTACTATCATATTACGAAGTTTGGATATCAATTAATACCTATGAATACCTATTAAAGCAAGCTTTAACGCTTTAATAAAGAGGCATTGCTTTATATCTTATCTTAAATTTTACTATTTAGGATAGGAACCACATTAATCATTATCTAAACTAGAAATATCTTAAGAGACTCAGCCTCTGAAGCTTAATCTCAAACTTTAACTCGCTTCAGGGCCTCACCAACTTTCTCCCAGGTTCCACAATCTATCGTTTCTTCTTCTTTGAACCATGGACAACAGCTATCTATCTTATCTAAAAGATTTCTGACTTTGAACCCTTCCTTCTTCCACCTAAGCAGCTTTCTAAAAAGCTGCGGCACACCGCCTGTCTCCTTATCTAGTTCTGATTTACGAACTGCTGACCCAAAGCAGAACCAGTGTTGGGTCAGCACTGTTTCAAACTTGATTCGTATCCTACCGCATCCTCAGCAACACTTTACAAAACTGAAATTTTTTAGGCTAGCGCTAGCATGTGTACCTGTCCGTTGCTCCGATGCTCCTCCGATACGAAGATTCTTTCCTTTCTTGTGGAGCTCCACACAGCAGTCGTTTCTCTTAACATCCCTCTGCCATTCTTCAGGTCCCAGTTCTGGCGCCAACTGTTGAGGCCCGCCCGCGGTCCACAACACGAACGGTTCACTGAGAATGGCAGTTCCCTGCAAAGAGAGGAAACTAGACGGGGCGGAAGAAAAGAATGAAGCCAGGACAACAAGTTCTGATCGAGGCTCAATTTAATATTTTCAGACACTCAGTTTATAAAGGAAGGGGGAGGGAACCCAATTTCCCGCCAAGTAACTCAGGGTCCAGTAGCAGGACAAACCCGTGTGTGACTCCAGGCAGCAGAGGCAGGTTCCAGCAGTGGGCGTGGCAGGACGAATGAGTCGGTAGCTCCACCCTTGAGCAGGCAGGTTCCAGGCTGGGGGGAAGGGAGGCCACACCTGCCTATTCTTTCTTTCTTTCTTTCTTATCCTTTTAAAACATGTTTATTGATTTATGTATTTATTTATTTCTTTATTTCTTTCTTTATTTATTTATTTATTTATTAGATATAAGTACACTGTAGCTGTCTTCAGACACGCCAGAAGAGGGTGTCAGATTCTGGAGAATCTAAATCCCTCTTATGGTCTGCATATGATGAACATAAACACAGCCTCACATATACTTCTAAAAATTTAAAGGTGGCTGAGGCCACTGAAAGGGCTCAACAATTAACAGCATTGTCTCCTCTTCCAGGGAACCTGGGATCAACTATCAGCAACTATATGGTGGCCCATCTCCAGTTCCCGGGTATCAGACAGACAGACAGACAGACAGGGATAAGGATCGCAGGCCTGCCTGGTCTTTCTTTTTTTCTTATCCTTTTAAAAAATGTTTATTTATTTATTAATTTATTTATTTATGTATTTATTAGATATAAGTACACTGTAGCTGTCTTCAGACACTCCAGTAGAGGGTGTCAGATTCTGAAGAATCTAAAACCATCTTATGGTCTGCATATGATGTACATAAACACAGCCTCAGATATACTTCCAAAAATTTAATGAAGGGTGGGGCCACTGAAAGGGCTCAACAATTAACAGCATTATGTCCTCTTCCAGAGAACCTGGGATCAACTACCAGTAACTATATGGTGGCTCATCTCCAGTTCCCAGGGATCAGACAGACAGACAGACAGACAGACAAACAGAGATATGGATGGCAGGCCTGCCTGGTCTTTCTTTTTTTCTTATCCTTTTTAAAAATGTTTATTTATTTAATTATTTATTTATTTATTTATTTATGTATTTATTAGATATAAGTACACTGTAGCTGTCTGCAGACACTCCAGAAGAGGGTGTCAGATACTGGAGAATCTAAATCCCTCTTATGGTCTGCATATGATGTACATAAACACAGCCTCACATACAATTCTAAAAATTTAAAGATGGGTGGGACCATTGAAAGGGCTCAACAATTAACATCATTGTCTCCTCTTCCAGAGCACCTGGGATCAACTTCCAGCAACTATATGGTGGCCCATCTGTATTTCCAGGGTATCAGACAGACATACAGACAGACAGAGATAAGGATGGCTGGCCTGCCAGGTCTTTCTTTCTTACTTATCCTGTTTAAAAAATGTTTGTTTATTTATTTATTTATTTATTTATTTATTTATTTATTTATTTATGTATTTATTAGACATAAGTACACTGTAGCTGTCTTCAGACAGTCCAGAAAAGGGTGTCAGATTCTGGAGAATCTAAATCCCTCTTATGGTCTGCATATGATGTACATAAACACAGCCTCACATATACTTCTAAACAATTAAATATGGGTGGGGCCACTGAAAGAGCTCAACAATTAACAGCATTGTCTCCTCTTCCAGAGAACCTGGGAAAAACTAACAGCAAATATATGGTGTCCCATATCCAGATCCAGAGGTTCAGACAGACAGACAGACAGACAGAGATAAGGATTGCAGGCCTGCCTGATTTTTCTTTCTTTCTTACTTATCCTTTATAAAAAAATGTTTATTTATTTTTTAATTTATTTATTTATGTATTTATTAGATATAAGTAGACTGTAGCTGTCTTCAGACACTCCAGTAGACGGTGTCAGATTCTGAAAAATCTAAAACCATCTTCTGGTCTGCATATGATGTACATAAACACAGCCTCAGATATACTTCTAAAAATTTAATGAAGGGTGGGGCCACTAAAAGGGCTCAACAATTAACAGCATTATCTCCTGTTCCACAGAACCTGGGATCAACTACCAGCAACTATATGGTGGCTCATCTCCAGTTCCCAGGGATCAGACAGACAGACAGACACACAGACAGAGATATGGATGGCAGGCCTGCCTGGTCTATCTTTCTTTCTTATCCTTTTTAAAAAATGTTTATTTATTTATTTATTTATTTATTTATTAGATATAAGTACACTGTAGCTGTTTTTAGATACTCCAGAAGATGGTGTCAGTTTCTGTAGAATCTAAATCCCTCTTATAATCTGCATATGATGTACATAAACACAGCCTAACATACAGTTCTAAATATTTAAAGATGGGTGGGGCCATTGAAAGGGCACAACAATGAACAGCATTGTCTCCTCTTCCAGAGAACCTCGGCTCAACTACCAGCAACTATATGGTGGCCCATCTCCAGTTCCAGGGGATCAGACAGACAGACAGACAGACAGACAGAGATAAGGATGGCAGGCCTGCCTGGTCTTTCTTTCTTTCTTATCCTTTTGAAAAAATGTTTACTTATTTATTTATATATTTATGTATTTATTAGATATAAGTACACTGTAGCTGTCTTCAGACACTCCAGAAGAGGGTGTCAGATTCTGGAGAATCTAAATCCCTCTTATGGCCTGCATATGATGTACATAAACACATACTCACGTATACTTCTAAAAATTTACAGATGTGTGGGGCCACTGAGAGGGCTCAACAATTAACAGCATTGTCTCATCTTCCAGAGAACCTGGGATCAACTACCAGCAACTATATGGTGGCCCATCTCCAGTTCCAGTGGATCAGAAAGACAGACAGACAGACAGACAGAGATAAGGATGGCAGGCCTGCCTGGTCTTTCTTTATTTCTTATTCTTTATAAAAAATGTTTATTTATTTATTTATTTATTTATTTATTTATTTATTTATTTATGTATTTATTAGATATAAGTACACTGTGTCTGTCTTCAGACACTCCAGAAGAGGGTGTCAGATTCTGGAGAATCTAAATCCCTCTTATGGTCTGCATATGATATACATAAACACAGCCTCACATATACTTCAAAAATTTAAAGATGCATGGGGTCACTGTAAGGGCTCAACAATTAACAGCATTATCTCCTCTTGCAGACAACCTGGGATCAACTACCAGCAACTATATGGTGGCTCATCTCCAGTTCTAGGGGATCAGACAGAAAGACAGACAGACAGACAGAGATAAGGATGGCAGGCCTGCCTGGTCTTTTTTCTTTCTTATCCTTTTTAAAAATGTTTATTTATTTATTTATGTATTTATTAAATATAAGTACACTGTAGCGGTCTTCAGACACTCCAGAAGAGGGTGTCAGATTCTGGAGAATCTAAATCCCTCTTATGGTCTGCATATGATGTACATAAACACAGACTCACATTTACTTCCAAAAATTTAAAGATGTGTGGGGCCACTGAAAGGGCTCAACAATTAACAGCATTGTCTCCTCTTCTAGAGAATCTGGGATCAACTACCAGCAACTATATGGTGGCCCTTCTCCAGTTCCAGGGTATCAGACAGACAGACAGACAGACAGACAGAGATAAGGATGGCAGGCCTGCCTGGTCTTTCTTTCTTTCTTATCCTTTTTAAATAATGTTTATTTATATATTTATTTATTTATTTATTTATTTATTTATTTATTTATTTATTAGATATAAGTACACTGTAGCTATCTTTAGACACTCCAGAAGAGGGTGTCAGATTCTGGAGAATCTAAATCCCTCTAACGATCTGCATATGATGTATATAAACACAGCCTCACATTTTCTTCTAAAAATTTAAAGATGGGTGTGGCTTGGAATAAGATGAGTAACCCTGAAAAAGTCAAAAAATGAAAAATCACACTGTAGGACTTGGAATATGGTGAGAAACCCTGAAAAAGTCGAAAAATGAGAAAATCATGCAGTAGTACCTGGAATATGGTGAGAAACACTGAAAAAGTCTTAAAATGAGAATATCACACTCTAGGACTTGGAATATGGTGAGAAACCTTGAAAATGTCGAAAAATGAGAAAATCATGCAGTAGGACCCAGAATATGGTGAGAAACCCTGAAAAAAAGTCAAAAAATAAGAAAATCACGCAGTAGGACCTGGAAGCTGGTGAGAAACCCTGAAAAAGTCGAAAAATGAGAAAATCAATCTGTAGGATCTGGAATATGTTGAGAAACCCTGAAAAATTCGAAAAAAGCAAAAATCACACTCTAGGACTTGGAATATGTTGAGAAACCCTGAAAAAGTCAAAAAATGAGAAAATCACACTGTAGGACTTGGAATATGGTGAGAAACACTGAAAAAGTCGAAAAATGAGAAAATCACACTGTAGGACTTGGAATATGGTGAGAAACCCTGAAAAGGTCGAAAAATGAGAAAATCACGCAGTAGGACCTGGGATTTGGTGAGAAACACTGAAAAAGTCTTAAAATAGAAAATCACACTGTAGTACTTGGAATATGGTGAAAAATACTGAAAAAGTCTTAAAATGAGAAAATCACACCGTAGGACCTGGAATATGGTGAGAAACCCTGAAAAAGCCAAAAAATGAGAAAAATCACACTGTAGTACATGGAATATGGTGAGAAACTCTGAAAAAGTCGCAAATTATAAAATGACAGTATAGGACCTGGAATATGTTGAGAAAACCTGAAATATTCAAAAATGAGAAAATGACAATGTAGAACCTGGAATAAGGTAAGAAACCCCGAAAAATTTAAAAAAAGAGAAAATCACACTGTAGGACCTGGAATATGGTGAGAAACACTGAAAAAGTCAAAAAATGAGAATATCACACTCTAGGACTTGGAATATGGTGAGAAAACCTGAAAAAGTCAAAACATGAGAAATTCATGCAGTAGGACCCAGAATATGGTGAGAAACCCTGAAAGAAGTCGAAAAATGAGAAAATCACGCAGTAGGACCTGGAAGCTGGTGAGAAACCCTGAAAAAGTCGAAAAATGAGAAAATCAAACTGTAGGACCTGGAATATGTTGAGAAACCCTGAAAAATTCGAAAAAGGCAAAAATCACACTCTAGGACTTGGAATATGATGAGAAACCGTGAAAAAGTCAAAAAATAAAAAAATCACACTGTAGTACCTGGAATATTTTGAGAAACACTAAAAAAGTTTAAAATGAGAAAATCACCCAGTAGGACCTGGAAAGTGGTGAGAAACCTTGAAAGAGTTGAAAAATAAGAAAATCAAACTTGTAGTACATGCAATATGGTGACAAACCCTGAAAAAGTCGAAAAATGAGAATATCACACTCTAGGACGTGGAATATGATGAGAAACCCTGAAAAAGTCAAAAAATGAGAAAATCACACTCTAGGACTTGGAATATGGTGAGAAACCCTGAAAAAGTCGAAAAATGAGAAAATAATGCACTAGGACCCAGAATATGATGAGAAACACAGAAAAAGTCTTAAAATGAGAAAATCACACTGTAGAACCTGGAATATGGTAAGAAACTCTGAAAATGTCGAAAAATGAGAAAATGACACTGTAGGAGCTGGAATATGGTGAGAAGTCATGAAAGTCAAAAAAAAAAAAAAAAAGAAGAAATACACACTTGTAGGACTTGCAATATGGTGAGAGACCCTGAAAAAGTCTTAAAATGAGAAAATCACACTGTAGGACTTGGGATATGGTGAGAAACCCTGAAAAAGTCGAAAAATTAGAAAATCAAACTGTAGGAACTGGAATATGCTGAGAATCCCTGAAAAATTCGAAAAATGCGAAAATCACACTCTAGGACTTGGAATATGATGAGAAACCCTGAAAAATTCAAAAAATGAGAAAATCACACTGTAGTACCTGGTATATGGTGAGAAACACTAAAAGAGTATTAAAATGAGAAAATCACACAGTAGGACTTGGAATATGGTGAGAAACCCTGAAAAAGTCCAAAAATAAGAAAATAAAACTTGTAGTACATGCAATATGGTGAGAAACACTGAAAAAGTCGAAAAATGAGAATATCACACTCTAGGACTTGGAATATGGTGAGAAACTCTGAAAAAGTCAAAAAATGAGAAAATCACCCTGTAGGACTTGGAATATGGTGAGAAACCCTAAAAAAGTCAACAAATGAGAAAAATCACACTGTAGTACATGGAATATGGTGAGAAACTCTGAAAAAGTCGCAAATAAGAAAATGACAGTGTAGGACCTGGAATATGTTGAGAAAACCTGAAATATTAAAAAATGATAAAATGACAATGTAGAACCTGGAATAAGGTAAGAAACCCCGAAAAATTTAAAAAAAGAGAAAATCACACTGTAGGACCTGGAATATGGTGAGAAACACTGAAAAAGTCAAAAAATAAGAATATCACACTCTAGGACTTGGAATAAGGTGAGAAACCTGAAAAAGTCAAAACATGAGAAATTCATGCAGTAGGACCCAGAATATGGTGAGAAACCCTGAAAGAAGTCGGAAAATGAGAAAATCACGCAGTAGGACCTGGAAGCTAGTGAGAAACCCTGAAAAAGAGGAAAAATGAGAATAACAAACTGTAGGACCTGGAATATGTTGAGAAACCCTGAAAAATTCGAAAAAAAGCAAAAATCACACTCTAGGACTTGGAATGTGATGAGAAACCCTGTAAAAGTAAAAAAATGAGAAAATCACACTGTAGTACCTGGAATATGGTGAGAAACCCTGAAAAAGTCTTAAAATGAGAAAATCACACTGTAGGACTTGGAATAAGATGAGAAACCCTAAAAAAGTCGAAAAATGAGAAAAATACACTGAAGGAGTTGGAATATGTTGAGAAACCCTGAAAAAGTCTTAAAATGAGAAAATCACACTGTAGGACCTGGAATATGGTGAGAAACTCTGAAAATTCTAAAAAGAGAAAATCACACTCTAGGACTTGGAATATGATGAGAAACCCTGAAAAAGTCAAAAAATGAGAAAATCACACTGCAGTACCTGGAATATGGTGAGAAACCCTGAAAAAGTCTAAAAATGAGAAAATCAAACAGTAAGACCTGGAATATGGTGAGAAACCCTGAAAGATCAAAAATAAGAAAATCAAACTTGTAGTACCTGCAATATGGTGAGAAACCCTTCAAAAGGCAAAAAATGAGAAAATAACAATATAGGACTTGGAATAAGATGAGAAACCGTGAAAAAGACCAAAAAATGACAAAAACACACTGTAGGAGCTGGAATATGGTGAGAAACCCTGAAAAAGTCCAAAAATAAGAAATTCACACTTGTAGGACCTGCAATATGGCGAGAAACCCTGAAAAAGTCGAAAAATGAGAAAATCACACTGTAGGACTTGGAATAAGATGAAACACCCTGAAAAAGTCAAAAAATGAGAAAATTTCACTGTAGGACTTGGAATAAGATGAGAAACCCTGAAAAAGTTGAAAAATGAGAAAATCACAATGTAGAAGATGGAATATGGTGAGCAATCCTGAAAAAGTCTTAAAATGAGAAAATCACACTCTAGGACCTGGAATATGGTGAGAAACTGAAAATGTCGAAAAATAAGAAATTCACACTTGTAGGACCTGCAATATGGTGAGAAACCCTGAAAAAGTCAAAAAATGAGAAAATCACCCTGTAGGACTTGGAATAAAATGAGAAACCGTGAAAAAGACAAAAAATGACAAAAGTACACGGTAGGAGATGGAATATGGAGAGAAACCGTTAAAAATTAGAAAAATAAGATATACACACTTGTAGGACAGGCAATATGGTGAGAGACCCTGAAATAGTCTTAAAATGAGAAAAATCACACTGTAGTACCTGGAATATGGTGAGAAACCCTGAAAAAGTCCAAAAATAAGAAATTCACACGTGTAGGACCTGCAATATGGTGAGAAACCCTGAAAAAGTCGAAAAATGAGAAAATCACACTGTAGGACTTGGAATAAGATGAGACACCCTGAAAAAGTCAAAAAAATGAGAAAATTTCACTGTAGGACTTGGAATAAGATGAGAAACCCTGAAAAAGTTGAAAAATGAAAAAATCACAATGTAGAAGATAGAATATGGTGAGCAATCCTGAAAAAGTCAAAAAATGAGAAAATCACACTGTGGAACCTGGAATATGGTGAGAAACTCTGAAAAAGGCGAAAAATTGGAAAAATCACACTCTAGGACTTGGAATATGATGAGAAACCCTGAAAAAGTCAAAAATGAGAAAATCAGTCTGTAGTAGCTGGAATATGGTGAGAAACATTGAAAAAGTCTCAAAATGAGAAAATCACACAGTTAAACCTGCAATATTGTGAGAAACACTGAAACAGTCGAAAAATAAGAAAATCAAACTTGTAGTACCTGCAATATGGTGAGAAACCCTGAAAAATTCCAAAAATGAGAAAATCACACTGTAGGATTTAGAATATGATGAGAAACCGTGAAAAAGTCAAAAAATGAGAAAAATACACTGTAGAAGCTGGAATATGGTGAGTAAACCCTGAAAAAGTCGAAAAATAAGGAAATCACACTTGTAGAACCTCCAATATGGTGAGAAACCCTGAAAAAGTCAAAAAATGAGAAAATCACACTGTAGGACCTGGAATATGTTGAGAAACCCTGAAAAAGTCTTAAAATGAGAAAATCACACTGTAGGACTTGGAATAAGATGAGAAACCCTAAAAAAGTCGAAAAATGAGAAAAATACACTGAAGGAGTTGGAATATGTTGAGAAACCCTGAAAAATCTTAAAATGAGAAAATCACACTGTAGGACCTGGAATATGGTGAGAAACTCTGAAAAAGTCGAAAAAGAGAAAATCACACTCTAGAACTTGGAATATGATTGAGAAACCCTGAAAAAGTCAAAAAATGAGAAAATCACACTGTAGTACCTGGAATATGGTGAGAAACCCTGAAAAAGTCTAAAAATGAGAAAATCAAACAGTAAGACCTGGAATATGGTGAGAAACCCTGAAAGATCAAAAATAAGAAAATCAAACTTGTAGTACCTGCAATATGGTGAGAAACACTGGAAAAGGCAAAAAATGAGAAAATCACAATATAGGACTTGGAATAAGATGAGAAACCGTGAAAAAAACAAAAAAAGACAAAAACACACTGTAGGAGCTGGAATATGGTGAGAAACCCTGAAAAAGTGCAAAAATAAGAAATTCACACATGTAGGACCTGCAATATGGTGAGAAACCCTGAAAAAGTCGAAAAATGAGAAAATCATGCACTAGGACCCAGAATATGATGAGAAACACAGAAAAAGTCTTAAAATGAGAAAATCACACTGTAAGACCTGGAATATGGTAAGAAACCCTGAAAATGTCGAAAAATGAGAAAATGACACTGTAGGAGCTGGAATATGGTGAGAAGTCCTGAAAAAGTCAAAAAAAAAAAAAAGAAATACACACTTGTAGGACTTGCAATATGGTGAGAGACCCTGAAAAAGTCTTAAAATGAGAAAATCACACTGTAGGACTTGGGATATGGTGAGAAACCCTGAAACAGTCGAAAAATAAGAAAATCAAACTTGTAGTACCTGCAATATGGTGAGAAAACCTGAAAAAGTCAAAAAATGAGAAAATCACACTGTAGGACTTGGAATATTGTGAGAAACCCTGAAAAAGTCGAAAAATGAGAACATCACACTGTAGTACCTGGAATATGGTGAGAAACACTGAAAAAGTCTA
>NW_028227276.1:8410058-8445058 GCF_978045245.1 Mus caroli
TTGAATTTTTCAGTGTTTCTCACCATATTCCAGGTCCTACAGTGTGTTTTTCTCATTTTTCGACTTTTTCATGGTTTCTCACCATATTGGAGGTCCTACAATTGTGATTTTCTAATTTTTTAACCTTTTCAGGGTTTCTCTTCATATTCCAGCTCCTACAGTGTATTTTTCTCATTTTTTTACTTTTTCACGGTTTCTCATCATATTCGAAGTCCTACAGTGTGATTTTCTCATTTTTCGACTTTTTCAGGGTTTCTCACCATATTTCAGGTACTACAAGTTTATCTTATTTTAGACTTTTTCAGTGTTTCTCACCATATTCCAGGTACTACAGTGTGATTTTCTCATTTTTCGACTTTTTCAGGGTTTCTCACCATATTCCAAGTCCTACAGTGTGATTTTCTCATTTTTTGACTTTTTCTGGGTTTCTCATCATATTCCAAGTCCTAGAGTGTGATATTCTCATTTTTCGAATTTTTCAGTGTTTCTCACCATATTGCATGTACTGCAAGTTTTATTTTCTTATTTTTGGACTGTTTCAGGGCTTCTCACCATATTCCAGGTCCGACTGTGTGATTTTCTCATTTTAATACTTTTTTAGTGTTTCTCATCATATACCAGGTACTACAGTGTGATATTCTCATTTTTTGAATTTTTCAGGGTTTCTCATCATATTCCAAGTCCTAGAGTGTGATTTTCGCATTTTTCGAATTTTTCAGGGATTCTCAGCATATTCCAGTTCCTACAGTTTGATTTTCTAATTTTTAACTTTTTCAGGGTTTCTCACCATATCCCAAGTCCCTACAGTGTGATTTTCTCATTTTAAGACTTTTTCAGGGTCTCTCACCATATTGCAAGTCCTACAAGTGTGTATTTCTTTTTTTTTTTTTTTTTTTTGACTTTTTCAGGACTTCTCACCATATTCCAGCTCCTACAGTGTCATTTTCTCATTTTTCGACATTTTCAGGGTTTCTTACCATATTCCAGGTCTTACAGTGTGATTTTCTCATTTTAAGACTTTTTCTGTGTTTCTCATCATATTCTGGGTCCTAGTGCATGATTTTCTCATTTTTCGACTTTTTCAGGGTTTCTCACCATATTGCAGGTCCTACATGTGTGAATTCTTATTTTTGCACTTTTTCAGGGTTTCTCACCTATTCCAGCTCCTACAGTGTGTTTTTGTCTTTTTTTGTCTTTTTCACGGTTTCTCATCTTATTCCAAGTCCTATATTCTGATTTTCTCATTTTTTGCCTTTTCCAGTGTTTCTCACCATATTGCAGGTACTACAAGTTTGATTTTCTTATTTTTGATCTTTCAGGGTTTCTCACCATATTCCAGGTCTTACTGTTTGATTTTCTCATTTTAGACTTTTTCAGGGTTTCTCACCATATTCCAGGTACTACAGTGTGATTTTCTCATTTTTTGACTTTTTCAGGGTTTCTCATCATATTCCAAGTTCTAGAGTGTGATTTTCTCTTTTTTCGACTTTTTCAGAGTTTCTCACCATATTCCAGGTCCTACAGTGTGATTTTCTCATTTTAAGATTTTTCAGGGTTTCTCAACATATTCCAACTCCTTCAGTGTATTTTTCTCATTTTTCGACTTTTTTTAGGGTTTCTCATCTTATTCCAAGTCCTACAGTGTGATTTTCTCATTTTAAGACTTTTTCAGGGTTTCTCAACATATTCCAGGTCCTACAGTGTGATTTTCTCATATTTTGACTTTTTCAGGGTTTCTCACCATATTGGAGGTTCTACAAGTGTGATTTCCTTATTTTTCGACTTTTTCAGGGTTTACTCACCATATTCCAGCTTCTACAGTGTATTTTTCTCATTTTTTGACTTTTTCACGGTTTCTCATCATATTCTAAATCCTACAGTGTGATTTTCTCATTTTTGGAATTTTTCAGGGTTTCTCACCATATTGCAGGTACTACAAGTTTGATTTTCTTATTTTTCGACTGTTTCAGTGTTTCTCACAATATTGCAGGTTTAACTGTGTGATTTTCTCATTTTGAGACTTTTTCAATGTTTCTCACCATATTCCAGCTACTACAGACTGATTTTCTCATTTTTGACTTTTTCAGGGTTTCTCATCATATTCCAAGTCCTAGAGTGTGATTTTTTCCAATTTTTCGCCTTTTTCAGGGTTTCTCACCATATTGCAGGTCCTACACGTGTGAATTTCTTATTTTTGGACTTTTCAGGGTTTCTCACCATATTCCAGGTACTACAGTGTGATTTTTCTCATTTTAAGACTATTTCAGGGTCTCTCACCATATTGCCTGTCCTACAAGTGTGTATATCTTATTTTTCTAATTTTTAAACGGTTTCTCTCCATATTCCATCTCCTACCGTGTACTTTTGTCATTTTTTGTCTTTTTCACGGTTTCTCATTTTATTCCAAGTCCTACAGGGTGATTTTCTCATTTTTTGCCTTTTGAAGGGTTTCTCACCATATTGCAGGTCTTACTGTTTGATTTTCTCATTTTTAGACTTTTTCAGGGTTTCTCACCATATTCCAGGTACTGCAGTGTGATTTTCTCATTTTTTGACTTTTTCAGGGTTTCTCATCATATTCCAAGTCCTAGAGTGTGATTTTCTCTTTTTAGAATTTTCAGAGTTTCTCACCATATTCCAGGTCCTACAGTGTGATTTTCTCATTTTAAGACTTTTTCAGGGTTTCTCAACATATTCCAACTCCTTCAGTGTATTTTTCTCATTTTTCGACTTTTTTAGGGTTTCTCATCTTATTCCAAGTCCTACAGGTGTGATTTTCTCATTTTAAGACTTTTTCAGGGTTTCTCACCATATTCCAAGGTACTACAGTGTGATTTTCTCATTTTTTTACTTTTTCAGGGTTTCTCATCACATTCCAAGTCCTAGAGTGTAATTTTTGCTTTTTTTCGAATTTTTCAGGGTTTCTCAACATATTCCAGGTCCTACAGTTTGTTATTCTCATTTTTCCTCTTTTTCAGGGTTTCTCACTAGCTTCCAGGTCCTACTGCGTGATTTTCTCATTTTCCGACTTCTTTCAGGGTTTCTCACCATATTCTGGGTCCTACTGCATGAATTTCTCATGTTTGGACTTTATCAGGTTTCTCACCATATTCCAAGTCCTAGAGTGTGATATTCTTATTTTTTGACTTTTTCAGTGTTTCTCACCATATTCCAGGTCCTACAGTGTGATTTTCTCTTTTTTTAATTTTTCGGGGTTTCTTACCTTATTCCAGGTTCTACATTGTCATTTTATCATTTTTTAATATTTCAGGTTTTCTCAACATATTCCAGGTCCTACACTGTCATTTTCTTATTTGCGACTTTTTCAGAGTTTCTCACCATATTCCATGTACTACAGTGTGATTTTTCTCATTTGTTGACTTTTTCAGGGTTTCTCACCATATTCCAAGTCCTACAGGGTGGTTTTCTCATTTTTTTGACTTTTTCAGAGTTTCTCTCCATATTCCAAGTCCTAGAGTGTGATATTCTCATTTTCGACTTTTTCAGTGTTTCTCACCATATTGCATGTACTACAAGTTTTATTTTCTTATTTTTGGACTTTTTCAGGGTTTCTCACCATATTCCAGGTCCTACTGTGTGATTTTCTCATTTTAATACTCTTTTAGTGTTTCTCACCATATACCAGGTACTACAGTGTGATTTTCTCATTTTTTGAATTTTTCAGGGTTTCTCATCATATTCCAAGTCCTAGAGTGTGATTTTCGCATTTTTCGAATTTTTCAGGGATTCTCAGCATATTCCAGTTCCTACAGTTTGATTTTCTAATTTTTCGACTTTTTCAGGGTTTCTCACCATATCCCAAGTCCTACAGTGTGATTTTCTCATTTTAAGACTTTTTCAGGGTCTCTCACCATATTGCAAGTCCTACAAGTGTGTATTTCTTTTTTTTTTTTTTGACTTTCATGACTTCTCACCATATTCCAGCTCCTACAGTGTCATTTTCTCATTTTTCGACATTTTCAGAGTTTCTTACCATATTCCAGGTCCTACAGTGTGATTTTCTCATTTTAAGACTTTTTCTGTGTTTCTCATCATATTCTGGGTCCTAGTGCATTATTTTCTCATTTTTCGACTTTTTCAGGGTTTCTCACCATATTCCAAGTCCTAAAGTGTGATTTTCTCATCTTTTGACTTTTTCAGGGTTTCTCATCATATTCCAAGTCCTAGAGTGTGATATCCTCATTTTTCGACTTTTTCAGGGTTTGTCACCATATTGCATGTACTACAAGTTTGATTTTCTTATTTTTCAACTCTTTCAAGGTTTCTCACCACTTTCCAGGTCCTACTGGGTGATTTTTTCATTTTAAACTTTTTTAGTGTTTCTCAAAATATTCCAGGTACTACAGTGTGATTTTTTTATTTTTTGACTTTTTCACGGTTTCTCATCATATTCCAAGTCCTAGAGTGTGATTTTTGCCTTTTTCGAATTTTTCAGGGTTTCTCAACATATTCCAGGTCCTACAGTTTGATTTTCTCATTTTTCGACTTTTTCAGGGTTTCTCACCAGCTTCCAGGTCCTACTGCGTGATTTTCTCATTTTTCGACTTTTTTCAGGATTTCTCACCATATTCTGGGTCCTACTACATGATTTTCTCATTTTTCGATGTTTCAGGGTTTCTCACCATATTCCAGTCCTAGAGTGTAATTTTCTCATTTTTTAACTTTTTCAGGGTTTCTTACGGTATTCCAGGTTCTACATTGTCATTTTCTCATTTTTGAATATTTCAGGTTTTCTCAACATATTCCAGGTCCTACACTGTCATTTTATAATTTGCGACTTTTTCAGAGTTTCTCACCATATTCCATGTACTACAGTGTGATTTTTCTCATTTTTTGACTTTTTCAGGGTTTCTCACCATATTCCAGGTCATACGGTGTGATTTTCTCATTTTAAGACTTTTTCAGTATTTTTCACCATATTCCAAGTACTACAGTGTGATTTTCTATTTTAAGACTTTTTCAGTGTTTCTCACCAAATCCCAGGTCCTACTGCGTGATTTTCTCATTTTTCGACCTTTTCAGGGTTTCTCACCATATTCCAAGTCCTACAGTGTGATTTTCTCATTTTTCGACTTTTTCAGTGTTTCTCACCATATTCCAAGTCCTACAGTGTGATTTTCTCATTTTTTGACTTTTTCAGGGTTTCTCAACATATTCCAAGTCCTAGAGTGTGATTTTTGCTTTTTTCAAATTTTTCAGGGTTTCTCACCATATTCCAGATCCTACAGATTGATTTTCTCATTTTTCGACTTTTTCAGGGTTTCTCACCAGCTTCCAGGTCCTACTGCGTGATTTTCTTATTTTTTGACTTTTTTTCAGGGTTTCTCACCATATTCTGGGTCCTACTGCATGATTTTCTCATTTTTCGACATTTTCAAGGTTTCTCACCATATTCCAAGTCCTAGAGTGTGATATTCTCATTTTAAGACTTTTTCAGTGTTTCTCACCATATTCCAGGTACTACTGCATGATTTTCTCATTTTTCGACTTTTTCAGGGTTTCTCACCATATTCCAAGTCCTACAGTGTGATTTTTCATTTTTTGACTTTTTCAGGGTTACTCATCTTATTCCAAGCCACACCCATCTTTAAATTTTTAGAAGAAAATGTGAGGCTGTGTTTATATACATCATATGCAGATCGTTAGAGGGATTTAGATTCTCCAGAATCTGACACCCTCTTCTGGAGTGTCTAAAGATAGCTACAGTGTACTTATATCTAATAAATAAATAAATAAATAAATAAATAAATAAATAAATAAATAAACATTATTTAAAAAGGATAAGAAAGAAAGAAAGACCAGGCAGGCCTGCCATCCTTATCTCTGTCTGTCTGTCTGTCTGTCTGTCTGATACCCTGGAACTGGAGAAGGGCCACCATATAGTTGCTGGTAGTTGATCCCAGATTCTCTAGAAGAGGAGACAATGCTGTTAATTGTTGAGCCCTTTCAGTGGCCCCACACATCTTTAAATTTTTGGAAGTAAATGTGAGTCTGTGTTTATGTACATCATATGCAGACCATAAGAGGGATTTAGATTCTCCAGAATCTGACACCCTCTTCTGGAGTGTCTGAAGACCGCTACAGTGTACTTATATTTAATAAATACATAAATAAATAAATAAACATTTTTAAAAAGGATAAGAAAGAAAAAAATCCAGGCACGCCTGCCATCCTTATCTCTGTCTGTCTGTCTGTCTTTCTGTCTGATCCCCTAGAACTGGAGATGAGCCACCATATAGTTGCTGGTAGTTGATCCCAGGTTGTCTGCAAGAGGAGATAATGCTGTTAATTGTTGAGCCCTTACAGTGACCCCATGCATCTTTAAATTTTTGAAGTATATGTGAGGCTGTGTTTATGTATATCATATGCAGACCATAAGAGGGATTTAGATTCTCCAGAATCTGACACCCTCTTCTGGAGTGTCTGAAGACAGACACAGTGTACTTATATCTAATAAATACATAAATAAATAAATAAATAAATAAATAAATAAATAAACATTTTTTATAAAGAATAAGAAATAAAGAAAGACCAGGCAGGCCTGCCATCCTTATCTCTGTCTGTCTGTCTGTCTGTCTTTCTGATCCACTGGAACTGGAGATGGGCCACCATATAGTTGCTGGTAGTTGATCCCAGGTTCTCTGGAAGATGAGACAATGCTGTTAATTGTTGAGCCCTCTCAGTGGCCCCACACATCTTTAAATTTTTAGAAGTATACGTGAGTCTGTGTTTATGTACATCATATGCAGGCCATAAGAGGGATTTAGATTCTCCAGAATCTGACACCCTCTTCTGGAGTGTCTGAAGACAGCTACAGTGTACTTATATCTAATAAATACATAAATAAATAAATAAATAAGTAAACATTTTTTCAAAAGGATAAGAAAGAAAGAAAGACCAGGCAGGCCTGCCATCCTTATCTCTGTCTGTCTGTCTGTCTGTCTGTCTGATCCCCTGGAACTGGAGATGGGCCACCATATAGTTGCTGGTAGTTGAGCCGAGGTTCTCTGGAAGAGGAGACAATGCTGTTCATTGTTGTGCCCTTTCAATGGCCCCACCCATCTTTAAATATTTAGAACTGTATGTTAGGCTGTGTTTATGTACATCATATGCAGATTATAAGAGGGATTTAGATTCTACAGAAACTGACACCATCTTCTGGAGTATCTAAAAACAGCTACAGTGTACTTATATCTAATAAATAAATAAATAAATAAATAAATAAACATTTTTTAAAAAGGATAAGAAAGAAAGAAAGACCAGGCAGGCCTGCCATCCATATCTCTCTCTGTGTGTCTGTCTGTCTGTCTGATCCCTGGGAACTGGAGATGAGCCACCATATAGTTGCTGGTAGTTGATCCCAGGTTCTGTGGAAGAGGAGATAATGCTGTTAATTGTTGAGCCCTTTTAGTGGCCCCACCCTTCATTAAATTTTTAGAAGTATATCTGAGGCTGTGTTTATGTACATCATATGCAGACCAGAAGATGGTTTTAGATTTTTCAGAATCTGACACCGTCTACTGGAGTGTCTGAAGACAGCTACAGTCTACTTATATCTAATAAATACATAAATAAATAAATTAAAAAATAAATAAACATTTTTTTTATAAAGGATAAGTAAGAAAGAAAGAAAAATCAGGCAGGCCTGCAATCCTTATCTCTGTCTGTCTGTCTGTCTGTCTGAACCTCTGGACCTGGATATGGGACACCATATATTTGCTGTTAGTTTTTCCCAGGTTCTCTGGAAGAGGAGACAATGCTGTTAATTGTTGAGCCCTTTCAGTGGCCCCACCCATATTTAAATGTTTAGAAGTATATTTGAGGCTGTGTTTATGTACATCATATGCAGACCATAAGAGGGATTTAGATTCTCCAGAATCTGACACCCTTTTCTGGACTGTCTGAAGACAGCTACAGTGTACTTATGTCTAATAAATACATAAATAAATAAATAAATAAATAAATAAATAAATAAACATTTTTTAAACAGGATAAGTAAGAAAGAAAGACCTGGCAGGCCAGCCATCCTTATCTCTGTCTGTCTGTATGTCTGTCTGATACCCTGGAAATACAGATGGGTCACCATATAGTTGCTGGAAGTTGATCCCAGGTTCTCTGGAAGAGGAGACAATGATGTTAATTGTTGAGCCCTTTCAATGGTCCCACCCATCTTTAAATTTTTAGAATTGTATGTGAGGCTGTGTTTATGTACATCATATGCAGACCATAAGAGGGATTTAGATTCTCCAGTATCTGACACCCTCTTCTGGAGTGTCTGCAGACAGCTACAGTGTACTTATATCTAATAAATAAATAAATAAATAAATAAATAAATAAATAAATAAATAAATAAATAAATAAACATTTTAAAAAAGGATAAGAAAAAAAGAAAGACCAGGCAGGCCTGCCATCCATATCTCTGTTTGTCTGTCTGTCTGTCTGTCTGTCTGATCCCTGGGAACTGGAGATGAGCCACCATATAGTTACTGGTAGTTGATCCCAGGTTCTCTGGAAGAGGACATAATGCTGTTAATTGTTGAGCCCTTTCAGTGGCCCCACCCTTCATTAAATTTTTGGAAGTATATCTGAGGCTGTGTTTATGTACATCATATGCAGACCATAAGATGGTTTTAGATTCTTCAGAATCTGACACCCTCTACTGGAGTGTCTGAAGACAGCTACAGTGTACTTATATCTAATAAATACATAAATAAATAAATTAATAAATAAATAAACATTTTTTAAAAGGATAAGAAAAAAAGAAAGACCAGGCAGGCCTGCGATCCTTATCCCTGTCTGTCTGTCTGTCTGTCTGATACCCGGGAACTGGAGATGGGCCACCATATAGTTGCTGATAGTTGATCCCAGGTTCCCTGGAAGAGGAGACAATGCTGTTAATTGTTGAGCCCTTTCAGTGGCCTCAGCCACCTTTAAATTTTTAGAAGTATATGTGAGGCTGTGTTTATGTTCATCATATGCAGACCATAAGAGGGATTTAGATTCTCCAGAATCTGACACCCTCTTCTGGCGTGTCTGAAGACAGCTACAGTGTACTTATATCTAATAAATAAATAAATAAATAAATAAATAAATAAATACATAAATCAATAAACATGTTTTAAAAGGATAAGAAAGAAAGAAAGAACAGGCAGGTGTGGCCTCCCTTCCCCCCAGCCTGGAACCTGCCTGCTCAAGGGTGGAGCTACCGACTCATTCGTCCTGCCACGCCCACTGCTGGAACCTGCCTCTGCTGCCTGGAGTCACACACGGGTTCGTCCTGCTACTGGACCCTGAGTTACTTGGCGGGAAATTGGGTTCCCTCCCCCTTCCTTTATAAACTGAGTGTCTGGAAATATTAAATTGAGCCTCGATCAGAACTTGTTGTCCTGGCTTCATTCTTTTCTTCCGCCCCGTCTAGTTTCCTCTCTTTGCAGGGAACTGCCATTCTCAGTGAACCGTTCGTGTTGTGTACCGCGGGCGGGCCGCAACAGTTGGCGCCAGAACTGGGACCTGAAGAATGGCAGAGGGATGTTAAGAGAAACGACTGCTGTGTGGAGCTCCACAAGAAAGGAAAGAATCTTCGTATCGGAGGAGCATCGGAGCAACGGACAGGTACACATGCTAGCGCTAGCCTAAAAAATTTCAGTTTTGTAAAGTGTTGCTGAGGATGCGGTAGGATACGAATCAAGTTTGAAACAGTGCTGACCCAACACTGGTTCTGCTTTGGGTCAGCAGTTCGTAAATCAGAACTAGATACGGAGACAGGCGGTGTGCCGCAGCTTTTTAGAAAGCTGCTTAGGTGGAAGAAGGAAGGGTTCAAAGTCAGAAATTTTTTAGATAAGATAGATAGCTGTTGTCCATGGTTCAAAGAAGAAGAAACGATAGATTGTGGAACCTGGGAGAAAGTTGGTGAGGCCCTGAAGCGAGTTAAAGTTTGAGATTAAGCTTCAGAGGCTGAGTCTCTTAAGATATTTCTAGTTTAGATAATGATTAATGTGGTTCCTATCCTAAATAGTAAAATTTAAGATAAGATATAAAGCAATGCCTCTTTATTAAAGCGTTAAAGCTTGCTTTAATAGGTATTCATAGGTATTAATTGATATCCAAACTTCGTAATATGATAGTAATGCTTCTAATATTGATTTTAACAGTGATAAATTGTTTTAAACATAGGTTTTGCTTTCCCAAAGTTATAGGTATTATCCTAACCTTGCACAAAAACTTAAAAATTATGGTTAAAACTGCCATTGTTCCATTGACTGCAGCTTGCAGTTTGATTGCAAATTTAAGATTGATGCTCAGATTAAAAAGTATTTTACCTTTGAGTCAATACAGGGCTCTGGGCAGTCCCAGAGCGGCTTGTGGCCTTTTCTTTTGTTTTGCAAACAATGCCTAAAAAAGTTTTTCCCTGTGTTCAAGAAAATTTCTTTTTAACAGTGTTACAGATCTATTCAGATGTTTAAAATAATGCTTAAATTCAAAGATTTTTGCTTCTAGTAAACTGGTAATCACTAGAAAAATTTGCCTCTACGTATGGCTAATATAGCTTTACATTATGTAAGAAAAATGTTTATTGTTTCTGCTTCTTTACAAGAAGCCAAAAGTTTTAATCTTTCAGTATATATTGTTTCCTAAGTGAAAAGTATTTTATTAACTAATGCTTCTCAAGGGAAGTTTACCTTAAATCCTTGCTCTCACCCAAAAGATTCAGAGACAGTATCCTTTTATTATTTAGTGTTTTAGTTTACTACAAAAGGTTTTACAAAAAATAAAGAAAGCTTTTATAATTGTTGTTAATTGGTAATTAAAAATTAGTTGTGCCCAAGACAATTCTTTGGCCAAAAAAAACACATTATTGTAAAGTCATTTTTCTCATCCTCCCAGCCGATCGTTGGCCACGTGGGCCCAACTAGCTGCTGTGGAGCGGAGTCTTAAGACACACAGTTGCCCCTATTCCAGCACAAATAATCTGGTTGTGTGCTGTAGATAGTGTTTTAAAATGCTGAACAATCAAACCTTAATTTATATATTGATAGTCAATGCTGCATCTCTGAGCTCATAATTACTTAAAATTGTTCATCCCTCAGATACTATTAATTCTCAAATTTACAATTGCTTATACATATTTTTAGTTAATAAATAAATAAATTATGCACGTGTGACTCTTAATAACTTTTCTAGCCTTCTAGTTACAACCGTTCCTTAAGAAAAATAATTGAAAGTGCAATTAGTCACTGCCCCTTTACAGCCAAATATTTAAAATGTTTTGTCCAAAAAGTTATTAATTCAAAAGGTTAGATATTGTAAAATTTTAAACTTTAACCTCTTAAAAGACAAAAGAGAGAAATTGTATCCCCATATATACTATTTAGTGCATTTCCATGCACACTATTTAAAACATACCTTTATTTTCAAAATTTGAGATTAAAATGTCAAATTTAATAAATGCTTTTTAGTATCTTAAAAGGGTCTACTTATTGGCTTATAGATTGATCCTAAAACAGCTACCTTATTAAGAAAAGGAAAAAACAGGTTCTCTCCACAGAACTCTACAAAAGCATATTGGTAATTCGTGTGCTGAGCTGACAGGTAAGTTAACTCAGTGTCCTGATTAAAAGGACTAAAAGATTAAATTCATGTTTTAGATCCATCCTTGCTTGTCATTTATCCAGTTTAGACTAGCTTCTAGCCTTTTAACTTTATAACAATAGTACATCAGAGACTGTATATTCAGACTTAGTAAAATTAGTCATTTAATAGAGTCATAATGATTTTTCACTCTTCTTCAGTGTGACCAGCCATTCTAACTCAATCTTAGACTGGTCTAATATTCAGTCCAATTATTAGAGATTCCTATATTCTAAATTACCTAACAAAGTTAATTCAGAGCGTTTCCCCCAAGGTCACCAAAGGCTCACCTTGCCTTTACCTTATTTGTCCTAAACTTTTTGCAAACTGACATTAAAGGTCAGTCTGCAGCGGAACGCCACTGGCACCCAGTTACTTCTAATTCTTATGCATTGGTAAAATGGAAGGACGCCCTGACTAATAAATGGAAGGGTCCAGATCCAGTTCTAATCTGGGGAAGAGGCTCGGTTTGTGTTTTTTCACGAGATGAAGATAAAGCACAGTGGCTACCAGAGAGATTAATTCGTCAGGTAAACACAGATTCTGTCTCTTCTCGTAAGTATCATTCTAAAGACTAAAATTCCTCTTGTGCTGGGAGTGGAAGCTCTCAAAAAACACTGTTTCCTCTGAGCCAATTCCCCTACAAGAGGCCGGAGATTAACTTTAGCTTTACAATTTGCATCTAAATAAAGTACCTTGACTTCTCCAAACAGAAAATTTACATTGCTACACTCTCATTGTTTAGAATTCTTCCTTCTCTCAAGCAGGTCAATCTACATTCTCCGGTTCTCCGCCCCGCCCCTACGAGCAAACAGGTGGTATTGCTAATCTCCCTTCCAAGGACATCCCAGCATGTGGCTTTTCAGTCTAAGATAGGATTTAGATTTAACAGGAGAGCTAGGGAAGTAAAAATTTCATATATATTTACAAAGATTAGTTCTTATTTTAATAGAAATAGGCTTAGTCCCTTAGCTGGCCTCTGGCTTTTCACCCTGGCTGTTACTGCAAGGTGTCCTTAGTTCCTCAGGCTACTGGAAATAACAGGGATGAAGAGGAAAGACTTTCAGCTCCTATTTTAACCAAAATTAATGGTGTTAATACTGACATAGTTCTTGTCTAGGCCTTGCTAAATCTGAGGTTGACAAGTCTCATATAGAGACCTCGCAATAACTCAGAATTGCGCTACTGATTCATAATCATATGAATACGGTATGGGTACCGCTTGGCGCAGGAGATTACTGCGGAGGGAAGGTCCAGTTTGACCGTTTCTGAGTTCCCTGTGCGACACACCTGATTTGAAAGAGGTTGGTATCTGACTCCAGCTAAAAACCAAAAATACTTAAGGCTCTGCCTCCCGTCCCCAAAAGATACCAAGAGCCACAGATGTGGGTTGTTATAACGCCCACGGGAGGAATCAGGTCAATGTCCACCCAAGTCAAGGTTTAAGGCCCACTCATCTATGGATGAAAAAAATCATTTGATCACCTCTGTTAAGCATTGCCTATTTAAACTTAATTAATAGGGGGGAGAGAGATTGGAGACCTTGCTGTTGTAAGAGCAGGCCCTTCACTGCCTCCCACCCAAAAAATAAAAAAGCCAATTGGCCTTGTACTAGGAGCCAGCCAGTCTTAACCCCTTCTCCCTGTCCCCCTGCCTTTCACCCAAAATTGTGGATAATTTTCAGCTCAGTGTTATTCTAAAATTGTTTAGTTAAACTCAGCCAGGGTTCCAACGCCCTACTTAAAATGTAAACAGGTAGCTACCTATTCAGCACTAATTAGCATTATAAAGTCAGAGCCTACAGCCCAGTGCTGCTATTCAGTCAGTGCTTTTAAGACAGTCTCAGCCAGATACAGTTTTTACTTTAGCCCTAGGAACTCAGGCAGAACTATTGAACATAGATAATTTTTCTGCCACAGGCCACCCCCTTTTTTTTATTTTTGTTTTGTTATCTAATGGGGGGAAATGTGGCCTCCCTTCCCCCCAGCCTGGAACCTGCCTGCTCAAGGGTGGAGCTACCGGCTCATTCGTCCTGCCACGCCCACTGCTGG
The DNA here is from genome assembly GCF_978045245.1 of Mus caroli. Lineage (NCBI taxonomy): Eukaryota > Metazoa > Chordata > Mammalia > Rodentia > Muridae > Mus > Mus caroli. The sequence continues at coordinate 8,423,759 of NW_028227276.1, forward strand.
AACCTGCCTCTGCTGCCTGGAGTCACACACGTGTTCGTCCTGCTACTGGACCCTGAGTTACTGGGCGGGAAATTGGGTTCCCTCCCCCTTCCTTTATAAACTGAGTGTCTGGAAATATTAAATTGAGCCTCAATCAGAACTTGTTGTCCTGGCTTCATTCTTTTCTTCCGCCCCATCTAGTTTCCTCTCTTTGCAGGGAACTGCCATTCTCAGTGAACCGTTCCTGTTGTGGACCGCGGGCGGGCCTCAACAGGCAGGCCTGCCATCCTTATCTCTGTCTGTGTCTGTCTCTCTGTCTGATCCCCTGGAACTGGAGATGGGCCACCATATAGTTGCTGGTAGTTGATCCCAGGTTCTCTGGAAGAGGAGAAAATGCTGTTAATTGTTGAGCGCTTTCAGCGGCCCCACCCATCTTTATATTTTTAGAAGTATATGTGAGGCTGTGTTTATATACATCATATGCAGACCATAAGAGTGATTTAAATTCTCCAGAATCTGACACCCTCTTCTGGAGTGTCTGAAGAAAGCTACAGTGTACTTATATCTAATAAATAAATAAATAAATAAATAAATAAATAAATAAATAAGTAAACATTTTTTCAAAAGGATAAGTAAGAAAGAAAGACCAGGCAGGCCTGCCATCCTTATCTCTGAATGCCTTTCTGTCTGTCTGATCCCCTGGAACTGGAGATGGGCCACCATATAGTTGCTGGTAGCTGATCCCAGGTTCTCTGGAAGAGGAGACAATGCTGTTAATTGTTGAGCCCTTTCAGTGGCCGCACACATCTTTAAATTTTTGGAAGTAAATGTGAGTCTGTGTTTATGTACATCATATGCAGACCATAAGAGGGATTTATATTCTCCAGAATCTGACACCCTCTTCTGGAGTGTCTGAAGAAAGCTACAGTGTACTTATATCTAATAAATTAATGAATAAATAAATAAACATTATTAAAAAGGATAAGAAAAAAGAAAGACCAGGCAGGCCTACCACCTTGTCTGTCTGTCTGTCTGTCTGTCTATCTGTCAGATCCCCTGGAACTGGAGATGGGCCACCATATAGTTGCTGGTAGTTTATCCCAGGTTCTCTGGAAGAGGAGATAATGCTGTTAATTTTTGAGCCCTTTCAGTGGCCCATCCCATCTTTAAATTTTTAGAGGTATTTGTGAGGCTGTGTTTATGTACATCATATGCAGACCATAAGAGGGATTTAGATTCTCCAGAATCTGACACCCTCTTCTGGAGTGTCTGAAGACAGCTACAGTGTACTTATATCTAATAAATAAATAAATAAATAAATAAATAAATAAATAAATAAATAAATAAATAAATAAACATTTTTTAAAAGGATAAGAAAAAAAGAAAGACCAGGCAGGCCTGCGATCCTTATCCCTGTCTGTCTGTACGTCTGTCTGTCTGATCTCCTGGAACTGGAGATGGGCCACAATATAGTTGCTGGTAGTTGTTCCCAGGTTCTCTGGAAGAGGGGACAATGCTGTTAATTGTTGAGCCCTTTCAGTGGCCCCTCTGATCTTTAAATTTTTAGAGGTGTATGTGTGGCTGTGTTTATGTACATCATATGCAGACCATAAGAGGGATGTAGATTCTCGAGAATCTGACACCCTCTTCTGGAGTGTCTGAAGACAGCTACAGTGTACTTATATCTAATAAATAAATAAATAAAATAAATAAATAAACATTTTTAAAAAAGGATAAGAAAGAAAGAAAGAACTGGCAGGCCTGCCATCCTTATCTCTGTCTCTGGGTCTGTCTGATCCCCGGGAACTAAAGATGGGCCACCATATAGTTGCTGATAGTTGATCCCAGGTTCTCTGGAAGAGGAGACAATGCTGTTAATTGTTGAGCCCTTTCAGTGGCCTCAGCCATCTTTAAATTTTTAGAAGTATATGTGAGGCTATGTTTATGTACATCATATGCAGAACATAAGAGGGATTTAGATTCTCCAGAATCTTACACCCTCTTCTGGAGTGTCTGAAGACAGCTACAGTGTACTTATATCTAATTAATACATAAATAAATAAATAAATAAATAAATAAACATTTTTTAAAAGGATAAGAAAGAAAGAAAGAACAGGCAGGCCTGCCATCCTTATCTCTGACTGTCTGTCTGTCTGTCTGATCCCCTGGAACTGGAGATGGGCCACCATATAGTTGCTAGTAGTTGATCCCAGGTTCTCTGGAAGAGGAGACAATGCTGTTAATTGTTGAGCCCTTTCAGTGGCCGCACACATCTTTAAATTTTTTGAAGTAAATGTGAGTCTGTGTTTATGTACATTATATGCAGACCATAAGAGGTATTTATATTCTTCAGAATCTGACACCCTCTTCTGGAGTGTCTGAAGACAGCTATAGTGTACTTATATCTAATAAATACATAAATAAATAAATAAATAAATATTTTAAAAAGGATAAGAAAAAAAGAAAGACCAGGAAGACCTGCCATCCTTATTTCTGTCTATCTGTCTGTCTGTCTGATACCCTGGAACTGGAGATGCGCCACCATATAGTTGCTGGTAGTTGATCCCAGTTTCTCTGCAAGAGGAGACAATGCTGTTAATTTTTGAGCCCTTTCAGTGGCCCCACCCATTTTTAAATTTTTGGAAGTATTTGTGAGGCTGTGTTTATGTACATCATATGCAGACCATAAGAGGGATTTAGATTCTCCAGAATCTGACACCCTCTTCTGGAGTGTCTGAAGACAACTAGAGTGTACTTATAATTAATAAATACATAAATAAATAAATAAATAAACATGTTTTAAAAAGGATAAGAAAGAAATAAAAACCAAGCAGGCCTGCCATCCTTGTCTGTTTGTCTGTCTGTCTGTCTGATCCCCTGAAACTGGAGATGGGCCACCATATTTTTGCTGGTAGTTGATCCCAGGTTCTCTTGAAGAGGAGACAATGCTGTTATTTGTTGAGCCCTTTAAGTGGCCCCACCCATCTTTAAATTTTTAGAAGCATATGTGAGGCTGTGTTTGTATACATCATATGCAGACCATAAGAGGGATTTAGATTCTCCAGAATCTGACACCCTCTTCTGGAGTGTCTGAAGACAGCTACTGTGTACTTATATCTAATAAATACATAAATACATAAATAAATAAATAAATAAACATTTTTTTAAAAGGATAAGAAGGAAAAAAAGACAAGGTAGGCCTGCCATCCTTATCTCTGTCTGTCAGTCTGTCTGTCTGATCCCCTGGAACTAGAGATGGGCCACCATATAGTTGCTGGTAGTTGATCCCAGGTTCTCTGGAAGAGGAGACAATGCTGTTAATTGTTGAGCCCTTTCAGTGGCCCCACCCATCTTTAAATTTTTAGAAGTATATGTGAGGCTGTGTTTATGTACATTGTATGCAGACCATAAGAGGGATTTAGATTCTCCAGAAACTGATACCCTCTTCTGGAGTGTCTGAAGACATCTACAGTGTACTTATATCTAATAAATAAATAAATAAAGAAAGAAAGAAAGAAAGAAAGAAAGAAAGAAAGAAAGAAAGAAAGAAATAAACATGTTTTAAAAAGAATAAGAAAGAAAGAAAAACCAGGCAGGCCTGCCATCATAGTCTGTCTGTCTGTCTGTGTGATACCCGGGAACTGGAGATGGGCCACCATATAGTTGCTGGTAGTTGATCCCAGGTTCTCTGGAAGAGGAGACAATGCTGTTAATTGTTGAGCCCTTTCAGTGGCCCCACCCATCTTTAAATTTTGAGAAGTATATGTGAGGTTGTGTTAATGTACATCATATGCAGTCCATAAGAGGGATTTAGATTCTCCAGAATCTGACACCCTCTTCCTGAGTTTCTGAAGACAGCTACAGTGTACTTAAATCTAATAAATAAATAAATAAATAAATAAACAAATAAACATTTTAAAAGGATAAGAAAGAAAGAAAGAAAGAAAGAACAGGCAGGCCTGTGATCCTTATCTCTTCTGTCTGTCTGTCTGTCTATCTGATTCCCTGGAACTGGAGATGGGCCACCATATAGTTGCTGGTAGTTGATCCCAGGTTCTCTGAAAGAGGAGACAATGCTGTTAATTGTTGAGCCCTTTCAGTGGCCCCACACATCTTTAAATTTTTGGAAGTAATTGTGAGTCTGTGCTTATGTACATCATATGCAGTCCATAAGAGGGATTTAGATTCTCCAGAATCTGACACCCTCTTCCTGAGTGTCTGAAGACAGCTACAGTGTACTTATATCTAATAAATACATAAATAAATAAATAAATAAATAAATAAACATTTCTTTAAAAGGATAAGAATGAAAGAAAGACCAGGCAGGCCTGCCATCCTTATCTCTATCTGTCTGTATGTCTGTCTGTCTGTCTGATCCCCTGGAACTGGAAATGGGCCACCATATAGTTGCTGGTAGTTGAACCCAGTTTCTCTGGAAGAGGAGACAATGCTGTTAATTTTTGAGACATAAAATGGCCCCACCCATCTTTAAATTTTTAGAAGTATATGTGAGGCTGTGTTTATGTACATCATTTGCAGACCATAAGAGGGATTTAGATTGTCCAGAATCTGACACCCTCTTCTGGAGTGTCTGAAGACTGCTACCATGTACTTATATCTAATAAATACATAAATAAATAAATAAATAAATAAATAAATAAATAAATAAATAATCATTTTTTAAAAATGATAAGAAAAAAAGAAAGACAAGGCAGGCCTGCGATCCTTAACTCTGTCTGTCTGTCTGTCTGTCTGATCTCCTGGAACTGGAGATGGGCCACCATATAGTGTCTGGTAGTTGATCCCAGGTTCTCCTGAAGAGGAGACAATGCTGTTAATTGTTGAACCCTTTCAGTGGCCCCACACATTTTTAAATTTTTGGAAGTAAATGTGAGTCTGTGTTTATGTACATCATATGCAGACAATAAGAGGGATTTATATTCTCCAGAATCTGACACCCTCTTCTGGAGTGTCTGAAGACAGCTACAGTGTACTTATATCTAATAAATAAATAAATAAATAAATAAATAAATAAATAAATAAATAAATAAGTAAACATTTTTTTCAAAAAGTTAAGAGAGAAAGAAAGACCAGCAGGACTGCCATCCTTATCTCTGACTGTCTGTCTGTCTGTCTGATCTTCTGGAACTGGAGATGGGCCACCATATAGTTGCTGGTAGTTGATCCCAGGTTCTCTGGAAAAGGGACAATGCTGTTAATTGTTGAGCCCTTTCAGTGGCCCCACACATTTTTAAATTTTTGGAAGTAAATGTGAGTCTGTGTTTATGTACATCATATGCAGACAATAAGAGGGATTTATATACTCCAGAATCTGACACCCTCTTCTTGAGTGTCTGAAGACAGCTAGTGAACTTATATCTAATAAATAAATAAATAAATAGATAATCATTTTTTAAAAATGATAAGAAGAAAAGAAAGACCAGGCAGGCCTGCCATCCTAATATCTGTCTGTCTGTCTGTCTGTCTGATCTTCTGGAACTGGAGATGGGCCACCATATAGTTGCTGGTAGTTGATCCCAGGTTCTCTGGAAGAGGAGACAATGCTGTTATATGTTGAGCCCTTTCAGTAGCCCCACCCATCTTTAAATTTTTAGAAGTATATGTGAGGCTGTGTTTATGTACATCATATGCAGACCATAAGAGGGATTTAGATTCTCCAGAATCTGACATTCCTTTCTGGAGTGTCTGAAGGCAGCTACAGGGTACTTATCTCTAATAAATAAATGAATAAATAAATAAATAAATAAACATTTTTTAAAAGGATAAGAAAAAATGAAAGACCAGGCAGGCCTGCCATCCTTATCTCTGTCTGTCTGCCTGTCTGTCTGATCTCCTGGAACTGGAGATGGGCCACAATATAGTTGCTGGTAGTTGATCCCAGGTTCTCTGGAAGAGGAGACAATGCTGTTAATTGTTGAGCCCTTTCAGTGGCCCCACTCATCTTTAAATTTTTAGAAGTGTATGTGAGGCTGTGTTTATGTACATTGTATGCAGACCATAAGAGGGATTTAGATTCTCCAGAACCTTATACACTCTTCTGGAGTGTCTGTCTCTCTCTCTGTCTTTCCCTTCTCTCTCTGTCTCTCTGTCTCTCTATGTCTCTCTCTGTCTCTTTCTGTCTCTCTCTGTCTCTATCTCTGTCTCTCTCTGTTTCTCTCTTTGTCTCTCTCTGTCTCTCTCTATGTCTCTCTCTATCTCTCTATGTCTCTCTCTGTAGGTCTCTTTCTGTCTCTCTCTGTCGCGCTCTGTCTTTCTCTGTCTCTCTCTGTCTTTCTCTCTTTGTCTCTTTTCTGTCTCTGTCTGTCTCTCTCTCTGTTTCTCTCTGTCTGTCTCTGTCTTTCTTTGTCTCTCTCTGTATTTCTATGTCTCTCTATGTCTCTCTCTCTGTATCTCTCTGTCTCGCTTTGTTTCTCTTTGTCTTACTCTGTCTCTCTCTGTCTCTCTCTATACCTATCTCTGTCTCTCTGTGTATCTCTCTGTCTCTCTGTGTCTCTCTCTGCTCTCTCTCTGTCTCTCTCTTTGTCTCTGTTTCTCTCTTTCTCTCTCTCTGTCTCTCTCTGTCTCTATTTATGTCTCTCTCTGTCTCTCTCTCTGTCTCTCCCTGTCTCTCTCTTTCTCTTTGTCTCTCTATGTCTCTCTCTGTCTCAATCTCTGTCTCTCTCTGTAGGTCTCTTTCTGTCTCTCTCTGTCGCTCTCTGTGTCTCTGTTTCTCTCTTTGTCTCTCTCTGTCTCTCTCTGTCTCTCTTTCTGTCTCTCTCACTCTCTCCTTGTCTCACTCTCTGTCTCTCTCTGTGTCTCTCTCTGCCTGTCTCTATCTCTCTCTGTCTCTTTCTCTATCTCTCTCTGTCTCTCTCTGTCTCTCTCTTTGTCTCTCTGTGTCTCTTTTTGTCTCTCTCTGTGTCTCTCTGTCTCTTTCTGTCTCTCTCTGTCTCTTTCTGTCTCTCTCTGTCTCAATTTCTGTCTCTCTCTGTTTCTCTCTTTGTCTCTCTCTGTCTCTCTCTGTCTCTCTCTGTCTCTCTCTATGTCGATCTATGTCACTCTATGTCTCTCTCCGTATGTTCCTTTCTGTCTCTCTCTGTCGCTCTCTGTCTTTCTCTGTCTCTCTCTGTCTCTCTCTCTCTTTGTCTCTTTTCTGTCTCTTTCTGTCTCTCTCTCTGTCTCTCTCTGTCTCTCTCTCTGTCTTTCTTTGTCTCTCTCTGTATTTCTATGTCTCTCTATGTCTCTCTCTCTGTCTCTCTCTGTCTCTCTGTGTCTCTATTTGTGTCTCTCTTTGCTCTCTCTGTCACTCTCTGTGTCTCTGTCTTTCTCTTTCTCTCTCTCTATCTCTCTCTGTCTCTATTTGTGTCTCTCTCTGTCTCTCTCTCTGTCTCTCCCTGTCTCTCTCTGTCTCTTTGTCTCTCTATGTCTCTCTCTGTCTCTTTCTGTCTCTCTCTGTCTCAATCTCTGTCTCTCTCTGTTTCTCTATTTGTCTCTCTCTGTCTCTCTCTGTCTCTCTCTATATCTCTCTCTGTCTCTCTTTGTCTCTCTCTGTAGGTCTCTTTCTGTCTCTCTCTGTCGCTCTCTGTCTTTCTCTGTCTCTCTCAGTCTCTCTCTCTTTGTCTCTTTTCTGTCTCTGTCTGTTTCTCTCTCTGTCTCTCTCTGTCTTTCTTTGTTTCTCTCTGTATTTCTATGTCTCTCTATTTCTCTCACTCTCTATCTTTCTGTCTCTCTTTGTTTCTCTTTGTCTCTCTCTGTCTCTCACTGTCTCTCTCTGTCTCTCTCTGTCTCTCTCTCTGTCACTCTCTGTCTCTCTCTATGTCTCTCTCTATCCCTATCTCTGTCTCTCTCGGTCTCTCTGTCTCTCTCTGTCTCTCTATGTGTCTCTCTCTGTCTCTCTGTCTCTCTATGTCTCTCTCTGTCTCTCTCTCTGTATCTCTCTGTCTAGCTCTGTCTCTCTCTGTGTCTCCCTGTGTCTCCCTCTCTATCTCTTTCTCTCTCTGTCTCTCTCTGTTTCTTTCTCTGTCTCTCTCTGTATCTCTCTGTGTCTCTGTCTCTCTCTCTGTCTCTCTCTGTGTCTCTCTCTCTGTCTCTTTCTGTGTCTCTGTCTCTCTCTTTCTCTCTCTCTGTCTTTCTCTGTCTCTCTCGGTCTCTCTCTCTTTGTCTCTTTTCTGTCTTTGTCTGTCCCTGTCTCTCTCTGGCTCTCTCTCTGTCTTTCTTTGTCTCTATCTGTATTTCTATGTCTCTCTATGTCTCTCTCTCTGTATCTCTCTGTCTCTCTATGTCTCTCTCTGTCTCTCTCTGTCTCTCTCTCAGTCGCTCTCTGTCTCTCTCTATGTCTCTCTCTATCCCTATCTCTGTCTCTCTGTCTCTCTCTCTCTGTGTGTCTCTCTCTGTCTCTCTTTGTCTCTCTCTTTGTCTCTCTCTGTCTCTCTCTGTGTCTCTGTCTCTCTCTTTCTCTCTTTCTGTCTCTCTCTGTCTCTATTTATGTCTCTCTCAGTCTCTCTCTCTGTCTCTCCCTGTCTCTCTCTGTCTCTTTGTCTCTCTATGTCTCTCTCTGTCTCTTTCTGTCTCTCTCTGTCTCAATCTCTGTCTCTCTCTGTTTTTCTATTTGTCTCTCTCTGTCTCTCTCTATATCTCTCTCTGTCTCTCTTTGTCTCTCTCTTTAGGTCTCTTTCTGTCTCTCTCTGTCGCTCTCTGTCTTTCTCTGTCGCTCTCTGTCTTTCTCTGTCTCTCTATGTCTCTCTCTCTTTGTCTCTTTTCTGTCTTTGTCTGTTTCTCTCTGTCTCTCTCTGTCTTTCTTTGTTTCTCTCTGTATTTCTATGTCTCTCTATTTCTCTCTCTCTATCTTTCTGTCTCTCTTTGTCTCTCTTTGTATCTCTCTGTCTCTCTCTGTCTCTCTCTATGTCTCTCTCTATCTCTCTATGTCTCTCTCTGTAGGTCTCTTTCTGTCTCTCTCTGTCGCTCTCTGTCTTTCTCTGTCTCTCTCTCTTTGTCTCTTTTCTGTCTCTGTCTACTCTCTGTTTCTCTCTGTCTGTCTCTGTCTTTCTTAGTCTCTCTCTGTATTTCTATGTCTCTCTATGTCTCTCTCTCTGTATCTCTCTGTCTCGCTTTGTTTCTCTTTGTCTTTCTCTGTCTCTCTCTCTATCTCTCACTGTCTCTCTCTGTCGCTCTCTGTCTCTCTCTATGTCTCTCTCTATCCCTATCTCTGTCTCTCTCGGTCTCACTCTGTCTCTCTTTGTCTCTCTCTGTGCCTCTCTCTGTGTCTCTCTCTCTGTCTCTCTCTCTCTCTGTGTCTCTCTCTTTCTCTCTCTCTGTCTGTCTCTGTGACTCTGTCTCTCTCTTTCTCTCTCTCTGTCTCTCTCTGTCTCTATCTATGTCTCTCTCTATCTCTCTCTGTCTCTCCCTGTCTCTCTCTGTCTCTCTGTCTCTCAGTGTCTCTCTCTCTCTCTCTGCATCTCCCTGTCTAGCTCTGTCTCTCTCTGTGTCTCCCTGTGTCTCCCTCTCTATCTCTGTCTCTCTCTGTTTCTCTCTCTGTCTCTCTCTGTCTCTCTCTGTCTCTCTCTCTCTCTGTCTGTCTCTCTGTCTCTCTCTCTGTCTCTCGGTTTCTCTCTCTGTCTCTCTCTGTCTCTCTCTGTCTCTCTCTGTCTCTCTCTGTCTCTATCTCTGTCTCTCTTTCTGTCTCACTCAGTCTATCTCACTCTGTCTCTATCTCTCTCTGTCTCTGTCTCTCTCTTTCTCTCTTTCTGTCCTCTCACTCTCTATGTCTCTCTCTGTCTCACTCTCTGTCTCTCTCTATCCCTATCTCTGTCTCTCTCTGTCTCTCTTTCTGTCTCTCTCACTCTCTCTGTCTTACTCTCTGTCTCTGTCTGTGTCTCTCTCTGTCTCTCTCTATCTCTCTCTGTCTCTTTCTCTATCTCTCTCTGAGTCTCTCTGTCTCTCTCTTTGTCTCTCTGTGTCTCTTTCTGTCTCTCTCTGTCTCTTTCTGTCTCTCTCTGTCTCAATTTCTGTCTCTCTCTGTTTCTCTCTTTGTCTCTCTCTGTCTCTCTCTGTCTCTCTCTCTGTCTCTCTCTGTCTCTCTATGTCTCTCTCCGTATGTCTCTTTCTGTCTCTCTCTGTCGCTCTCTGTCTTTCTCTGTCTCTCTCTCTTTGTCTCTTCTCTGTCTCTTTCTGTCTCTCTCTCTGTCTCTCTATCTGTCTTTCTTTGTCTCTCTCTGTATTTCTATGTCTCTCTATGATTCTCTCTCTGTATCTCTCTGTATCTCTTTGTCTCTCTATGACTCTCTCTGTCTCTCTCGGTCTCTCTCTCTGTCTCTCTCTGTCTCTCTCTCTGTTGCTCTCTGTCTCTCTCTATGTCTCTCTCTATCCCTATCTCTGTCTCTCTCTGTCTCTCTCTGTCTCTCTGTGTCTCTGTCTCTCTCTGCTCTCTCTCTGTCTCTCTCTGTGTCTCTGTCTCTCTCTTTCTCTCTCTCTGTCTCTCTCTCTCTCTATTTATGTCTCTCTCTGTCTCTCTCTCTGTCTCTCCCCGTCTCTCTGTCTCTTTGTCTCTCTATGTCTCTCTCTGTCTCTTTCTGTCTCTCTCTGTCTCAATCTCTGTCTCTCTCTGTTTTTCTATTTGTCTCTCTCTGTCTCTCTTTGTCTCTCTCTTTAGGTCTCTTTCTGTCTCTCTCTGTCGCTCTCTGTCTTTTTCTGTCTCTCTCTGTCTCTCTCTCTTTGTCTCTTTTCTGTCTCTGTCTGTTTCTCTCTGTCTCTCTCTGTCTCTCTCTCTCTTTCTTTGTTTCTCTCTGTATTTCTATGTCTCTCTATTTCTCTCTCTCTATCTTTCTGTCTTTGTCTCTCTTTGTATCTCTCTGTCTCTCTCTGTCTCTCTCTCTGTCTCTCGCTGTCTCTCTCTCTGTCACTCTCTGTCTCTCTCTATGTCTCTCTCTATCCCTATCTCTGTCTCTCTCGGACTCACTCTGTCTCTCTCTGTCTCTCTCTGTGTCTCTCTCTGTCTCTCTCTCTCTGTCTCTCTCTCTGTGTCTCTCTCTCTGTCTGTCTCCGTGTCTCTGTCTCTCTCTTTCTCTCTCTCTGTCTCTCTCTGTCTCTATCTATGTCTCTCTCCTTCTCTCTCTCTGTCTCTCCCTGTCTCTCTCTGTCTCTCTGTCTCTCAATGTCTCTCTCTGTCTCTCTCTCTGTATCTCTCTGTCTAGCTCTTTCTCTCATGTGTCTCCCTGTGTCTCCCTCTCTATCTCTGTCTCTCTCTGTTTCTCTCTCTGTCTCTGTCTCTCTCTCTCTGTCTCTCTGTCTCTCTGTCTCTCTCTGTGTCTCTGTCTCTCTCTTTCTCTCTTTCTGTCTCTCTCTGTCTCTATTTATGTCTCTCTCAGTCTCTCTCTCTGTCTCTCCCTGTCTCTCTCTGTCTCTTTGTCTCTCTATGTCTCTCTCTGTCTCTTTCTGTCTCTCTCTGTCTCAATCTCTGTCTCTCTCTGTTTTTCTATTTGTCTCTCTCTGTCTCTCTCTATATCTCTCTCTGTCTCTCTTTGTCTCTCTCTTTAGGTCTCTTTCTGTCTCTCTCTGTCGCTCTCTGTCTTTCTCTGTCGCTCTCTGTCTTTCTCTGTCTCTCTATGTCTCTCTCTCTTTGTCTCTTTTCTGTCTTTGTCTGTTTCTCTCTGTCTCTCTCTGTCTTTCTTTGTTTCTCTCTGTATTTCTATGTCTCTCTATTTCTCTCTCTCTATCTTTCTGTCTCTCTTTGTCTCTCTTTGTATCTCTCTGTCTCTCTCTGTCTCTCTCTATGTCTCTCTCTATCTCTCTATGTCTCTCTCTGTAGGTCTCTTTCTGTCTCTCTCTGTCGCTCTCTGTCTTTCTCTGTCTCTCTCTCTTTGTCTCTTTTCTGTCTCTGTCTACTCTCTGTTTCTCTCTGTCTGTCTCTGTCTTTCTTAGTCTCTCTCTGTATTTCTATGTCTCTCTATGTCTCTCTCTCTGTATCTCTCTGTCTCGCTTTGTTTCTCTTTGTCTTTCTCTGTCTCTCTCTCTATCTCTCACTGTCTCTCTCTGTCGCTCTCTGTCTCTCTCTATGTCTCTCTCTATCCCTATCTCTGTCTCTCTCGGTCTCACTCTGTCTCTCTTTGTCTCTCTCTGTGCCTCTCTCTGTGTCTCTCTCTCTGTCTCTCTCTCTCTCTGTGTCTCTCTCTTTCTCTCTCTCTGTCTGTCTCTGTGACTCTGTCTCTCTCTTTCTCTCTCTCTGTCTCTCTCTGTCTCTATCTATGTCTCTCTCTATCTCTCTCTGTCTCTCCCTGTCTCTCTCTGTCTCTCTGTCTCTCAGTGTCTCTCTCTCTCTCTCTGCATCTCCCTGTCTAGCTCTGTCTCTCTCTGTGTCTCCCTGTGTCTCCCTCTCTATCTCTGTCTCTCTCTGTTTCTCTCTCTGTCTCTCTCTGTCTCTCTCTGTCTCTCTCTCTCTCTGTCTGTCTCTCTGTCTCTCTCTCTGTCTCTCGGTTTCTCTCTCTGTCTCTCTCTGTCTCTCTCTGTCTCTCTCTGTCTCTCTCTGTCTCTATCTCTGTCTCTCTTTCTGTCTCACTCAGTCTATCTCACTCTGTCTCTATCTCTCTCTGTCTCTGTCTCTCTCTTTCTCTCTTTCTGTCCTCTCACTCTCTATGTCTCTCTCTGTCTCACTCTCTGTCTCTCTCTATCCCTATCTCTGTCTCTCTCTGTCTCTCTTTCTGTCTCTCTCACTCTCTCTGTCTTACTCTCTGTCTCTGTCTGTGTCTCTCTCTGTCTCTCTCTATCTCTCTCTGTCTCTTTCTCTATCTCTCTCTGAGTCTCTCTGTCTCTCTCTTTGTCTCTCTGTGTCTCTTTCTGTCTCTCTCTGTCTCTTTCTGTCTCTCTCTGTCTCAATTTCTGTCTCTCTCTGTTTCTCTCTTTGTCTCTCTCTGTCTCTCTCTGTCTCTCTCTCTGTCTCTCTCTGTCTCTCTATGTCTCTCTCCGTATGTCTCTTTCTGTCTCTCTCTGTCGCTCTCTGTCTTTCTCTGTCTCTCTCTCTTTGTCTCTTCTCTGTCTCTTTCTGTCTCTCTCTCTGTCTCTCTATCTGTCTTTCTTTGTCTCTCTCTGTATTTCTATGTCTCTCTATGATTCTCTCTCTGTATCTCTCTGTATCTCTTTGTCTCTCTATGACTCTCTCTGTCTCTCTCGGTCTCTCTCTCTGTCTCTCTCTGTCTCTCTCTCTGTTGCTCTCTGTCTCTCTCTATGTCTCTCTCTATCCCTATCTCTGTCTCTCTCTGTCTCTCTCTGTCTCTCTGTGTCTCTGTCTCTCTCTGCTCTCTCTCTGTCTCTCTCTGTGTCTCTGTCTCTCTCTTTCTCTCTCTCTGTCTCTCTCTCTCTCTATTTATGTCTCTCTCTGTCTCTCTCTCTGTCTCTCCCCGTCTCTCTGTCTCTTTGTCTCTCTATGTCTCTCTCTGTCTCTTTCTGTCTCTCTCTGTCTCAATCTCTGTCTCTCTCTGTTTTTCTATTTGTCTCTCTCTGTCTCTCTTTGTCTCTCTCTTTAGGTCTCTTTCTGTCTCTCTCTGTCGCTCTCTGTCTTTTTCTGTCTCTCTCTGTCTCTCTCTCTTTGTCTCTTTTCTGTCTCTGTCTGTTTCTCTCTGTCTCTCTCTGTCTCTCTCTCTCTTTCTTTGTTTCTCTCTGTATTTCTATGTCTCTCTATTTCTCTCTCTCTATCTTTCTGTCTTTGTCTCTCTTTGTATCTCTCTGTCTCTCTCTGTCTCTCTCTCTGTCTCTCGCTGTCTCTCTCTCTGTCACTCTCTGTCTCTCTCTATGTCTCTCTCTATCCCTATCTCTGTCTCTCTCGGACTCACTCTGTCTCTCTCTGTCTCTCTCTGTGTCTCTCTCTGTCTCTCTCTCTGTCTCTCTCTCTGTGTCTCTCTCTCTGTCTGTCTCCGTGTCTCTGTCTCTCTCTTTCTCTCTCTCTGTCTCTCTCTGTCTCTATCTATGTCTCTCTCCTTCTCTCTCTCTGTCTCTCCCTGTCTCTCTCTGTCTCTCTGTCTCTCAATGTCTCTCTCTGTCTCTCTCTCTGTATCTCTCTGTCTAGCTCTTTCTCTCATGTGTCTCCCTGTGTCTCCCTCTCTATCTCTGTCTCTCTCTGTTTCTCTCTCTGTCTCTGTCTCTCTCTCTCTGTCTCTCTGTCTCTCTGTCTCTCTCTCTCTGTCTCTCTCTATTTCTCTCTTTGTCTCTCTGTGTCTCTTTCTGTCTCTCTCTGTCTCTCTCTGTCTCTCTGTCTCTCTCTGTCTCTTTCTGTCTCCTTCTGTCTCAATTTCTGTCTCTCTCTGTTTCTCTCTTTGTCTCTCTCTGTATCTCTCTGTCTCTCTCTATGTCTCTCTCTGTCTCTTTATGTATCTCTCTGTATGTCTCTTTCTGTCTCTCTCTGTCGCTCTCTGTCTTTCTCTGTCTCTCTCTCTTTGTCTCTTTTCTGTCTCTGTCTGTCTCTCTCTCTGTTTCTCTCTGTCTGTCTCTGTCTTTCTTTGTCTCTCTCTGTATTTCTAGGTCTCTCTATGTCTCTCTCTCTGTATCTCTCTGTCTCTCTTTGTCTCTCTGTCTCTCTCTCTGTCTCTCTTTGTCTCTCTCTGTTGCTTTCTGTCTCTCTCTATGTCTCTCTCTATTCCTATCTCTGTCTCTCTGTCTCTCTCTGTCTCTCTCTGTCTCTCTGTGTCTCTCTCTGTGTCTCTTTTTGCTCTCTCTGTCTCTCTCTGTGTCTCCCTCTTCCTCTTTCTCTCTCTCTATCTCTCTCTGTCTCTATTTATGTCTCTCTCTGTCTCTCTCTCTGTCTCTCTCTGTCTCTCTCTGTCTCTTTGTCTCTCTATGTCTCTCTCTGTCTCTTTCTGTCTCTCTCTCTGTCTCAATCTCTGTCTCTCTCTGTTTCTCTATTTGTCTCTCTCTGTCTCTCTCTGTCTCTCTCTATATCTCTCTCTGTCTCTCTTTGTCTCTCTCTTTAGGTCTCCTTCCGTCTCTCTCTGTCGCTCTCTGTCTTTCTCTGTCTCTCTCAGTCTCTCTCTCTTTGTCTCTTTTCTGTCTCTGCCTGTTTCTCTCTCTGTCTCTCTCTGTCTTTCTTTGTTTCTCTCTTTATTTCTATATCTCTCTATTTCTCTCTCTCTCTATCTTTCTGTCTCTCTTTGTCTCTCTTTGTCTCTCTCTTTCTCTCTCTCTGTCTCTTTCTGTCTCTCTCTCTGTCGCTCTCTGTCTCTCTCTATGTCTCTCTCTATCCCTATCTCTGTCTCTCTCGGTCTCTCTTTCTCTCTCTGTCTCTCTCTGTGTCTCTCTCTGTCTCTCTGTCTCTCTATGTCTCTCTCTGTCTCTCTCTCTGTATCTCTCTGTCTAGCCCTGTATCTCTCTGTGTCTCCCTCTCTATCTCTTTCTCTCTCTGTCTCTCTCTGTTTCTCTCTCTGTCTCTCTCTGTCTCTCTCTGTCTCTCTCTATATCTCTCTCTGTCTCTCTTTGTCTCTCTCTTTAGGTCTCCTTCCGTCTCTCTCTGTCGCTCTCTGTCTTTCTCTGTCTCTCTCAGTCTCTCTCTCTTTGTCTCTTTTCTGTCTCTGCCTGTTTCTCTCTCTGTCTCTCTCTGTCTTTCTTTGTTTCTCTCTTTATTTCTATATCTCTCTATTTCTCTCTCTCTCTATCTTTCTGTCTCTCTTTGTCTCTCTTTGTCTCTCCCTTTCTCTCTCTCTGTCTCTTTCTGTCTCTCTCTCTGTCGCTCTCTGTCTCTCTCTATGTCTCTCTCTATCCCTATCTCTGTCTCTCTCGGTCTCTCTTTCTCTCTCTGTCTCTCTCTGTGTCTCTCTCTGTCTCTCTGTCTCTCTATGTCTCTCTCTGTCTCTCTCTCTGTATCTCTCTGTCTAGCCCTGTATCTCTCTGTGTCTCCCTCTCTATCTCTTTCTCTCTCTGTCTCTCTCTGTTTCTCTCTCTGTCTCTCTCTGTCTCTCTCTGTCTCTCTCTGTATCTCTCTGTGTCTCTCTCTGTCTCTCTCTCTGTCTCTCTCTGTGTCTCTCGCTCTGTCTCTCTCTGTGTCTCTGTCTCTCTCTTTCTCTGTCTCTGTCTTTCTCTGTCTCTCCCTGTCTTTCTCTCTTTGTCTCTTTTCTGTCTCTGTCTGTCTCTGTCTCTCTCTGGCTCTCTCTCTGTCTTTCTTTGTCTCTATCTGTATTTCTATGTCTCTCTATGTCCCTCTCTCTGTATCTCTCTGTCTCTCTATGTCTCTCTCTGTCTCTCTCTGTCTCTCTCTCAGTCAATCTCTGTCTCTCTCTATGTCTCTCTCTATCCCTATCTCTGTCTCTCTGTGTCTCTCTCTCTCTGTGTCTCTCTCTGTCTCTCTCTGTCTCTATCTCTGTCTCTCTTTCTGTCTCACTCAGTCTATCTCACTCTGTCTCTAACTCTCTCTGTCTCTGTCTCTCTCTTTCTCTCTCTGTCTCTCTCTGTCTCTATCTATGTCTCTCTCCTTCTCTCTCTCTGTCTCTCTCTCTGTCTGTCCCTGTCTCTCTCTGTCTCTCTGTCTTTCTCTGTCTCTTTCTGTGTCTCTGTCTCAATCTCTGTCTCTCTCTGTTTCTCTCTTTGTCTCTCTCTGTCTCTCTCAGTCTCTCTCTATGTCTCTCTCTATCTCTCTATGTCTCTCTCTGTAGGTCTCTTTCTGTCTCTCTCTCTCTCTCTGTCTTTCTCTGTCTCTCTCTGTCTCTCTCTCTTTGTCTCTTTTCTGTCTCTGTCTGTCTCTCTCTGTGTTTCTCTCTGTCTGTCTCTGTCTTTCTTTGTCTCTCTCTGTATTTTTATGTCTCTCTATGTCTCTCTCTCTGTATCTCTCTGTCTCGCATTGTTTCTCTTTGTCTTTCTCTGTCTCTCTCTCTGTCTCTCTCTCTATCGCTTTCTGTCTCTCTCTATGTCTCTCTCTATCCCTATCTCTGTCTCTCTGGGTCTCACTCTGTCTCTCTCTGTCTCTCTCTGTGTCTCTCTCTGTCTCTCTCTCTCTGTTTCTCTCTCTGTGTCTCTCTCTGTCTATCTCTGTCTGTCTCTGTGACTCTGTCTCTCTCTTTCTCTCTCTCTGTATCTCTCTGTCTCTATCGTTGTCTCTCTCTGTCTCTATCTCTGTCTCTCCCTGTCTCTCTCTGTCTCTCTGTCTCTCAATGTCTCTCTCTGTCTCTCTCTGTATCTCTCTGTCTAGCTCTGTCTCTCTCTGTGTCTCCCTGTGTCTCCCTCTCTATCTCTGTCTCTCTCTGTTTCTCTCTCTGTCTCTCTCTGTCTCTCTCTGTCTCTCTCTGTCTCTCTCTCTCTCTCTCTCTGTCTCTCTGTCCCTCTCTCTGTCTCTCACTCATTCTCTCTCTCTGTCTCTCTGTTTCTCTCTCTGTCTCTCTCTGTCTCTCTCTGTCTCTCTCTGTCTCTCTCTGTCTCTATCTATGTCTCTCTCTGTCTCTCTCTGTCTCTCCCTGTCTCTCTCTGTCTCTCAATGTCTCTCTCTGTCTCTCTCTCTGTATCTCTCTGTCTCTCCCTGTCTCTCTCTGTCTCTCAATGTCTCTCTCTGTCTCTCTCTCTGTATCTCTCTGTCTAGCTCTGTCTCTTTCTGTGTCTCCCTGTGTCTCCCTATCTATCTCTGTCTCTCTTGGTTTCTCTCTCTGTCTCTCTCTTTCTCTCTCTCTTTCGATCTCTGTCTCTCTCCATGTCTCTCTCTATCCCTATCTCTGTCTCTCTCGGTCTCACTCCGTCTCTCTCTGTCTCTCTCTGTCTCTCTCTCTGTCTCTCTCTCTCTGTCTCACTCTCTGTGTCTCTCTCTGTTTCTCTCTGTCTGTCTCTGTGTCTCTGTCTCTCTCTTTCTCTCTCTCTGTCTCTCTCTGTCTCTATCTATGTCTCTCTCTGTCTCTCTCTGTCTCTCCCTGTCTCTCTCTGTCTCTCAATGTCTCTCTCTGTCTCTCTCTCTGTATCTCTCTGTCTAGCTCTGTCTCTCTCTGTGTCTCCCTGTGTCTCCCTCTCTATCTCTGTCTCTCTCTGTTTCTCTCTCTGTCTCTCTCTGTCTCTCTCTGTCTCTCTCTCTGTCTCTCTGTTTCTCTCTCTCTCTGTCTCTCTCTGTCTCTCTCTCTGTCTCTCTCTGTCTCTTTCTCTGTCTCTCTTTCTGTCTCACTCAGTCTATCTCACTCTGTCTCTATCTCTCTCTGTCTCTGTCTCTCTCTTTCTCTCTTTCTGTCTCTCTCACTCTCTATGTCTCTCTCTGTCTCTCTTTCTGTCTCTCTCTATCCCTATCTCTGTCTCTCTCTGTCTCTTTTTCTGTCTCTCTCACTCTCTCTCTGTCTTACTCTCTGTCTCTCTCTGTGTCTCTCTCTGTCACTCTCTATCTTTCTCTGTCTCTTTCTCTCTCTCTCTCTGTCTCTCTGTCTCTCTCTTTGTCTCTCTGTGTCTCTTTCTGTCTCTCTCTGTCTCTTTCTGTCTCTCTCTGTCTCTTTCTGTCTCTCTCTGTCTCAATTTCTGTCTCTCTCTGTTTCTCTCTTTGTCTCCCTCTGTCTCTGTCTGTCTCTCTCTATGTCTCTCTCTGTCTCTCTATGTCTCTCTATGTATGTCTCTTTCTGTTTCTCTCTGTCGCTCTCTGTCTTTCTCTGTCTCTCTCTGTCTCTCTCTCTGTCGCTCTCTGTCTCTCTCTATGTCTCTCTCTATCCCTATCTCTGTCTCTCTCTGTCTCTCTCTGTCTCTATCTGTCTCTCTCTCTCTCTGTGTCTCTCTCTGTGTCTCTCTCTTTCTCTCTCTCTGTCTCTCTCTGTCTCTATTTATTTCTCTCTCTGTCTCTCTCTCTGTCTCTCCCTCTCTCTCTCTGACTCTTTGTCTCTCTATGCCTCTCTCTGTCTCTTTCTGTCTCTCTCTGTCTCAATCTCTGTCTCTCTCTGTTTCTCTATTTGTCTCTCTCTGTCTCTCTCTGTCTCTCTCTATATCTCTCTCTGTCTCTCTTTGTCTCTCTCTGTAGGTCTCTTTCTGTCTCTCTCTGTCGCTCTCTGTCTTTCTCTGTCTCTCTCTGTCTCTCTCTCTTTGTCTCTTTTCTTTCTCTGTCTGTTTTTCTCTCTGTCTCTCTCTGTCTTACTTGTTTCTCTCTGTATTTCTATGTCTCTCTATTTCTCTCTCTATATATATTTCTGTCTCTCTTTGTCTCTCTTTGTCTCTCTCTGTCTCTCTCTGTCTCTCTCTCTGTCTCTCTCTGTCTCTCTCTCTGTCGCTCTCTGTCTCTCTCTATGTCTCTCTCTATCCATATCTCTGTCTCTCTCGGTCTCTCTGTCTCTCTCTGTCTCTCTCTGTGTCTCTCTCTGTCTCTCTGTCTCTCTATGTCTCTCTCTGTCTCTCTCTGTATCTCTCTGTCTAGCTCTGTCTCTCTCTGTGTCTCCCTGTGTCTCCCTCTCTATCTCTGTCTCTCTCTGTCTCTCTCTGTTTCTCTCTCTGTCTCTCTCTGTCTCTCTCTGTATCTCTCTGTGTCTCTCTCTGTCTCTCTCTCTGTCTCTCTCTGTGTCTCTCTCTCTGTCTCTCTCTTTCTCTCTCTCTGTCTCTCTCTGTCTCTCTCAGTCTCTCTCTCTGTCTCTCTCTGTCTCTCTCTCTGTCGCTCTCTGTCTCTCTCTATGTCTCTCTCTATCCCTATCTCTGTCTCTCTCGTTTTCACTCTGTCTCTCTCTGTCTCTCTCTGTGTCTCTCTCTGTCTTTCTCTCTGTCTCTCTCTGTGTCTCTCTCTGTCTCTGTCTCTGTCTGTCTCTGTGTCTCTGTCTCTCTCTTTCTCTCTCTCTGTCTCTCTCTGTCTCTATCTATGTCTCTCTCTGTCTCTCTCTCTGTCTCTCCCTGTCTCTCTCTGTCTCTCAATGACTCTCTCTGTCTCTCTCTCTGTATCTCTCTGTCTAGCTCTGTCTCTCTCTGTGTCTCCCTGTGTCTCCCTATTTATCTCTGTCTCTCTCGGTTTCTCTCTCTGTCTCTCTCTGTCTCTCTCTGTCTCTCTCTCTTTCGCTCTCTGTCTCTCTCTATGTCTCTCTCTATCCCTAACTCTGTCTCTCTCGGTCTCACATTGTCTCTCTCTGTCTCTCTGTGTCTCTCTCTGTCTCTCTCTCTCTGTCTCTCTCTCTGTGTCTCTCTCTGTTTCTCTCTGTCTGTCTCTGTGTCTCTGTCTCTCTCTTTCTCTCTCTCTGTCTCTCTCTGTCTCTATCTATGTCTCTCTCTGTCTCTCTCTCTGTCTCTCCCTGTCTCTCTCTATTTGTCTCTTTTCTGTCTCTGTCTGTTTCTCTCTCTGTCTCTCTCTGTCTCTCTTTGTCTTTCTTTGTTTCTCTCTGTATTTCTATGTCTCTCTATTTCTCTCTCTCTATCTTTCTGTCTCTCTTTGTCTCTCTTTGTCTCTTTCTGTCTCTCTCTGTCTCTCTCTCTGTCGCTCTCTATCTCTCTCTATGTCTCTCTCTATCCCTATCTCTGTCTCTCTCGGGTTCACTCTGTCTCTCTCTGTCTCTCTCTGTGTCTCTCTCTGTCTTTCTCTCTGTCTCTCTCTCTGTCTCTGTCTCTGTCCGTCTCTGTGTCTCTGTCTCTCTCTTTCTCTCTCTCTGTCTCTCTCTGTCTCTATCTATGTCTCTCTCTGTCTCTCTCTCTGTCTCTCCCTGTCTCTCTCTGTCTCTCAATGTCTCTCTCTGTCTCTCTCTCTCTGTATCTCTCTGTCTAGCTCTGTCTCTCTCTGTGTCTCCCTGTGTCTCCCTCTCTATCTCTGTCTCTCTCTGTTTCTCTCTCTGTCTCTCTCTGTCTCTCTCTGTCTCTCTCTGTCTCTCTGTCTCTGTCTGTCTCTCTGTCTGTCTCTCTCTGTCTCTCTCTCTGTCTCTCTCTGTCTCTCTTTCTGTCTCACTCAGTCTATCTCACTCTGTCTCTATCTCTCTCTGTCTCTGTCTCTCTCTTTCTCTCTTTCTGTCTCTCTCACTCTCTATGTCTCTCTCTGTCTCTCTTTCTGTCTCTCTCTGTCTCTTTTTCTGTCTCTCTCACTCTCTCTCTGTCTTACTCTCTGTCTCAATCTGTGTCTCTCTCTGTCTCTCTCTATCTTTCTCTGTCTCTTTCTCTCTCTCTCACTGTCTCTCTGTCTCTCTCTTTCTATCTCTCTCTGTCTCTCTCTGTCTCTCTCTGTGTCTCTCTCTGTCTTTCTCTCTGTCTCTCTCTTTGTGTCTCTCTCTGTCTCTGTCTCTGTCTGTCTCTGTGTCTCTGTCTCTCTCTTTCTCTCTCTCTGTCTCTCTCTGTCTCTATGTCTCTATCTGTCTCTCTCTCTGTCTCTCCCTGACTCTCTCTGTCTCTCTGTCTCTCAATGACTCTCTCTGTCTCTCTCTCTGTATCTCTCTGTCTAGCTCT
>NW_028227276.1:8460058-8462558 GCF_978045245.1 Mus caroli
TCTGTCTCTGTCTCTGTCTGTCTCTGTGTCTCTGTCTCTCTCTTTCTCTCTCTCTGTCTCTCTCTGTCTCTCTCTTTCTCTCTCTCTGTCTCTCTCTGTCTCTATCTATGTCTCTCTCCTTCTCTCTCTCTGTCTCTCCCTGTATCTCTCTGTCTCTCTGTCTCTCAATGTCTCTCTCTGTCTCTCTCTCTGTATCTCTCTGTCTAGCTCTGTCTCTCATGTGTCTCCCTGTGTCTCCCTCTCTATCTCTGTCTCTCTCTGTTTCTCTCTCTGTCTCTCTCTGTCTCTCCCTGTCTCTCTCTGTCTCTCTGTCTCTCAATGTCTCTCTCTGTCTCTCTCTGTATCTCTTTGTCTAGCTCTGTCTCTCTCTGTGTCTCCCTGTGTCTCCCTCTCTATCTCTGTCTCTCTCTGTTTCTCTCTCTGTTTCTCTCTCTGTCTCTCTCTGTCTCTCTCTCTCTCTGTCTCTCTCTCTCTCTGTCTCTCTCTCTCTGTCTCTCTCTTTCTCTCTTTGTCTCTCTCTGTCTCTCTCTCTCTCTGTCTCTCTCTCTGTGTCTCTCTCTGTCTCTGTCTCTGTCTGTCTCTGTGTCTCTGTCTCTCTCTGTCTCTCTCTCTGTCGCTCTCTGTCTCTCTCTATGTCTCTCTCTATCCCTATCTCTGTCTCTCTCATTTTCACTCTGTCTCTCTCTGTATCTCTCTGTGTCTCTCTCAGTCTTTCTCTCTGTCTCTCTCTCTGTGTCTCTCTCTGTCTCTGTCTCTGTCTGTCTCTGTGTCTCTGTCTCTCTCTTTCTCTCTCTCTGTCTCTCTCTGTCTCTATCTATGTCTCTCTCTGTCTCTCTCTCTGTCTCTCCCTGTCTCTCTCCGTCTCTCTGTCTCTCAATGACTCTCTCTGTCTCTCTCTCTGTATCTCTCTGTCTAGCTCTGTTTCTCTCTGTGTCTCCCTGTGTCTCCCTATTTATCTCTGTCTCTCTCGGTTTCTCTCTCTGTCTCTCTCTGTCTCTCTCTGTCTCTCTCTGTCTCTCTCTCTTTCGCTCTCTGTCTCTCTCTATGTCTCTCTCTATCCCTATCTCTGTCTCTCTCGGTCTCACATTGTCTCTCTCTGTCTCTCTCTGTGTCTCTCTCTGTCTCTCTCTCTCTGTCTCTCTCTCTGTGTCTCTCTCTGTTTCTCTCTGTCTGTCTCTGTGTCTCTGTCTCTCTCTTTCTCCTTCTCTGTCTCTCTCTGTCTCTATCTATGTCTCTCTCTGTCTCTCTCTCTGTCTCTCCCTGTCTCTCTCTGTCTCTCAATGTCTCTCTCTGTCTCTCTCTCTGTATCTCTCTGTCTAGCTCTGTCTCTTTCTGTGTCTCCCTGTGTCTCCCTCTCTATCTCTGTCTCTCTCTGTTTCTCTCTCTGTCTCTCTCTGTCTCTCTGTCTCTCTCTGTCTCTCTCTTTGTCTCTCTGTTTCTCTCTCTGTCTCTCTCTGTCTCTCTCTGTCTCTCTCTCTGTCTCTCTCTGTCTCTTTCTCTGTCTCTCTTTCTGTCTCACTCAGTCTATCTCACTCTGTCTCTATCTCTCTCTGTCTCTGTCTCTCTCTTTCTGTCTTTCTGTCTCTCTCACTCTCTATGTCTCTCTCTGTCTCTCTTTCTGTCTCTCTCTATCCCTATCTCTGTCTCTCTCTGTCTCTTTTTCTGTCTCTCTCACTCTCTCTCTGTCTTACTCTCTGTCTCAATCTGTGTCTCTCTCTGTCTCTCTCTATCTTTCTTTGTCTCTTTCTCTCTCTCTCTCTGTCTCTCTGTCTCTCTCTTTGTCTCTCTGTGTCTCTTTCTGTCTCTCTCTGTCTCTT
The DNA here is from genome assembly GCF_978045245.1 of Mus caroli. Taxonomy (NCBI): domain Eukaryota; kingdom Metazoa; phylum Chordata; class Mammalia; order Rodentia; family Muridae; genus Mus; species Mus caroli. The sequence continues at coordinate 8,461,876 of NW_028227276.1, forward strand.
TCTTTCTCTCTCTGTCTCTTTCTGTCTCTCTCTGTCTCAATTTCTGTCTCTCTCTTTTTCTCTCTTTGTCTCCCTCTGTCTCTGTCTGTCTCTCTCTATGTCTGTCTCTGTCTCTCTATGTCTCTCTATGTATGTCTCTTTCTGTCTCTCTCTGTCGCTCTCTGTCTTTCTCTGTCTCTCTCTGTCTCTCTCTCTTTGTCTCTTTTCTGTCTCTGTCTGTCTCTCTCTCTGTCTCTCTCTGTGTCTCTCTCTGTCTTTCTTTGTCTCTCTCTGTATTTCTATGTCTCTCTATGTCTCTCTCTCTGTATCTCTCTGTCTCTCTTTGTCTCTCTCTGTCTCTCTCTGTCTCTCTGAGTCTCTCTCTCTGTCTCTCTCTGTCTCTCTCTCTGTCGCTCTCTGTCTCTCTCTATGTCTCTCTCTATCCTTATCTCTGTCTCTCTCTGTCTCTCTCTGTCTCTCTCTCTCTCTGTTTCTCTCTCTGTGTCTCTCTCTGCTCTCTCTCTGTCTCTCTCTGTGTCTCTGTCTCTCTCTTTCTCTCTCTCTGTCTCTCTCTGTCTCTATTTATTCCTCTCTCTGTCTCTCTCACTGTCTCTCCCTGTCTCTCTCTGTCTCTTTGTCTCTCTATGTCTCTCTCTGTCTCTTTCTGTCTCTCTCTGTCTCAATCTCTGTCTATCTCTGTTTCT
>NW_028227276.1:8524158-8552158 GCF_978045245.1 Mus caroli
AGAGGGAGACATAGAGAGAGACAGAGAGAGACAAAGAGAGAAACAGAGAGAGACAGAAATTGAGACAGAGAGAGACAGAAAGAGACAGAGAGAGACAGAAAGAGACAGAGAGAGACAGAAAGAGACACAGAGAGACAAAGAGAGAGACAGAGAGAGACAAAGAGAGATAGAGAAAGAGACAGAGAGATAGAGAGAGACAGAGAGAGACACAGAGAGAGACAGATAGTAAGACAGAGAGAGTGAGAGAGACAGAAAGAGAGACAGAGAGAGACAGAGATAGGGATAGAGAGAGACAGAGAGTGAGACAGAGAGAGACATAGAGAGTGAGAGAGACAGAAAGAGAGAAAGAGAGAGACAGAGACAGAGAGAGATAGAGACAGAGTGAGATAGACTGAGTGAGACAGAAAGAGAGACAGAGAAAGAGACAGAGAGAGACAGAGAGAGAGACAGAGAGAGACAGAGAGAGAGAGAGAAACAGAGAGACAGAGAGAGAGACAGAGAGAGACAGAGAGAGACAGAGAGAGAAACAGAGAGAGACAGAGATAGAGAGGGAGACACAGGGAGACACAGAGAGAGACAGAGCTAGACAGAGAGATACACAGAGAGACAGAGAGAGACATTGAGAGACAGAGAGAGACAGGGAGAGACAGAGAGAGAGACAGAGAGAGACATAGATAGAGACAGAGAGAGACAGAGAGAGAGAAAGAGAGAGACAGAGACACAGACACAGACAGAGAGAAACAGAGAGAGACACAGAGAGTGAGACAGAGAGAGAGAGACAGAGAGAGAGACAGAGAGAGACAGAGAGAGACGGAGTGAGACCGAGAGAGACAGAGATAGGGATAGAGAGAGACATAGAGAGAGACAGAGATCGAAAGAGAGAGAGACAGAGAGAGACAGAGAGAGAAACCAAGAGAGACAGAGATAGATAGGGAGACACAGGGAGACACAGAGAGAGACAGAGCTAGACAGAGAGATACAGAGAGAGAGACTGAGAGAGTCATTGAGAGACAGAGAGACAGAGAGAGACAGGGAGAGACAGAGAGAGAGACAGAGAGAGACATAGAGACAGAGAGAGACAGAGAGAGAGAAAGAGAGAGACAGAGACACAGAGACAGACAGAGACAGAGAGAGACACAGAGAGGGAGACAGAGAGAAAGACAGAGAGAGACACAGAGAGAGACAGAGAGAGACAGAGGGAAACCGAGAAGACAGAGATAGGGATAGAGAGAGACATAGAGAGAGACAGAGAGCGACAGAGAGAGAGACAGAGAGAGACACAGAGAGAGACAGAGAGAGACAGAGAGAGACAAAGAGAGACAAAGAGAGACAGAAAGATAGAGAGAGATAGAAATAGAGAGACATAGAAATACAGAGAGAAACAAAGAAAGACAGAGAGAGACAGAGAGAGAAACAGACAGAGACAGAAAAGAGACAAAGAGAGAGAGACAGAGAGAGACAGAGAAAGACAGAGAGCGACACATAGAGACAGAAAGAGACCTAAAGAGAGAGACAAAGAGAGACAGAGAGAGATATAGAGAGAGACAGAGAGAGACAAATAGAAAAACAGAGAGACAGTGATTGAGACAGAGAGAGACAGAAAGAGACAGAGAGAGACATAGAGAGACAAAGAGACAGAGAGAGACAGGGAGAGACAGAGAGAGAGAGACAGAGAGAGACATAAATAGAGACAGAGAGAGACAGAGAGAGAGAAAGAGAGAGTCAGAGACACAGAGAGAGACAGAGAGAGAGCAGAGAGAGACAGAGAGAGACACAGAGAGACAGAGAGAGTCATAGAGAGACAGAGATAGGGATAGAGAGAGACATAGAGGAGACAGAGAGCGACAGAGAGGGAGACAGAGAGAGACAGATAGAGAGACCGAGAGAGACAGAGAGAGACAGAGAGAGACAAAGAGAGACAGAGAGATACAGAGAGAGAGACATAGAGAGACATAGAAATAAGGAGAGAGAGACAAAGAAAGACAGAGAGAGAGACAGAGAGAGACAGAAAGAGAGACATAAAGAGACAGAAAAGAGACAAAGAGAGAGAGACAGAGAGAGACAGAGAAAGACAGAGAGTGACACAGAGAGACAGAAAGAGACATACGGAGAGAGACATAGAGAGACAGAGAGAGACATAGAGAGAGACAGAGAGAGACAGAGAGAGACAAAGAGAGAAACAGAGAGAGACAGAAATTGAGACAGAGAGAGACAGAAAGAGACAGAGAGAGACAGAAAGAGACAGAGAGAGACAGAAAGAGACACAGAGAGACAAAGAGAGAGACAGAGAGAGACAAAGAGAGATAGAGAAAGAGACAGAGAGAGATAGAGAGAGACAGAGAGAGACACAGAGAGAGACAGATAGTAAGACAGAGAGAGTGAGAGAGACAGAAAGAGAGACAAAGAGAGACAGAGATAGGGATAGAGAGAGACAGAGAGTGAGACAGAGAGAGACATAGAGAGTGAGAGAGACAGAAAGAGAGAAAGAGAGAGACAGAGACAGAGAGAGATAGAGACAGAGTGAGATAGACTGAGTGAGAAAGAAAGAGAGACAGAGATAGAGACAGAGAGAGACAGAGAGAGAGACAGAGAGAGACAGAGAGAGACAGAGAGAGAAACAGAGAGACAGAGAGAGAGAATGAGAGAGAGACAGAGAGAGGGACAGAGAGACAGAGAGAGAGAGAGAGAGACAGAGAGAGACAGAGAGAGTCAGAGAGAGACAGAGAGAGAAACAGAGAGAGACAGAGATAGAGAGGGAGACACAGGGAGACACAGAGAGAGACAGAGCTAGACAGAGAGATACAGAGAGAGACAGAGAGAGACATTGAGAGACAGAGAGACAGAGAGAGACAGGGAGAGACAGAGATAGAGACAGAGAGAGACAAAGATAGAGACAGAGAGAGACAGAGAGAGAGAAAGAGAGAGACAGAGTCACAGAGACAGACAGAGATAGACAGAGAGAGACACAGAGAGAGAAACAGAGAGAGAGAGACAGAGAGAGACACAGAGAGAGACAGAGAGAGAAAGAGTGAGACCCAGAGAGACAGAGATAGGGATAGAGTGAGACATAGAGAGAGACAGAAAGCGATAGAGAGAGAGACAGAGAGAGAGACAGAGAAAGACAAAGAGAAACAATGCGAGACAGAGAGATACAGAAAGAGAGACATAAAGAGACATAGAAATACAGAGAGAGACAAAGAAAGACAGAGACAGACAGAGAGAAACACAGAGAGAGACAGACAGAGACAGAAAAGAGACAAAGAGAGAGAGACAGAGAGAGACAGAGAAAGACAGAGAGAGAGAGAGAGACAGAAAGAGACCTACAGAGAGAGACATAGAGAGATAGAGAGAGACATAGAGAGAGACTGAGAGAGACAGAGAGAGACAAAGAGAGAAACAGAGAGAGACAGAGATTGAGACAGAGACACAGAAAGAGACAGAGAGAGACAGAGAGACAGAGAGAGACAGGGACAGACAGAGAGAGAGACAGAGAGAGAGAAAGAGAGAGACATAGATAGAGACAGAGAGAGACAGAGAGAGAGAGAAAGAGAGAGACAGAGACAGAGAGAGTTAGAGACAGAGTGAGATAGACTGAGTGAGACAGAAAGAGAGACAGAGATAGAGACAGAGAGAGACAGAGAGAGACACAGAGAGAGAGAGACACAGAGAGACAGAGATAGGGATAGAGAGAGACATAGAGAGAGACAGAGATTGACTGAGAGAGAGACAGAGAGAGACAGAGAGAGACAGAGAGAGACATAGAGAGACAGAGAGATACAGAGAGAGGGACATAGAGAGACATAGAAATACAGATAGAGACAAAGAAAGACAGAGAGAGAGCCAGAGAGAGACAGAGACAGACAGAGACAGAAAAGAGACAAAGAGAGAAAGACAGGGAGAGACAGAGAAAGACAGAGACAGAGAAAGAGAGAGACAGAGACACAGAGAGAGACAGAGCGAGAGACACAGAGAGAGACAGAGAGAGAGACAGAGAGAGACACAGAGAGATACAGAGAGAGACAGAGAGAGACAGATAGAGACAGAGAGAGAAACAGAGAGAGACAGAGAGAGAAAGAGATAGATAGGGAGACACAGAGAGAGAGCTAGACAGAGAGATACAGAGAGAGAGACAGAGTGAGACATAGAGAGACAGAGAGACAGAGAGAGACACAGAGAGAGACAGAGAGAGAAAGAGAGACCGAGAGAGACAGAGATAGGGATAGAGAGAGACATAGAGAGAGACAGAGAGCTACAGAGAGAGAGACAGAAAGAGACAGAGAGAGAGAAAGAGAGAGACAAAGAGAGACAAAGAGAGACAGAAAGATAGAGAGAGAAATAGAGAGATATAGAAATAAAGAGAGAAACAAAGAAAGACAGAGAGAGACAGAGAGAGAAACAGACAGAGACAGAAAAGAGACAAAGAGAGAGAGACTGAGAGAGACAGAGAAAGACAGAGAGCGACAGAGAGAGACGGAAGGAGACCTAAAGAGAGAGACAAAGAGAGACAGAGAGAGATATAGAGAGAGACAGAGAGAGACAGAGAGAGACAAATAGAGAAACAGAGAGAGACAGAGATTGAAACAGAGAGAGAGACAGAAAGAGACAGATAGAGACATAGAGAGACAAAGAGACAGAGAGAGACAGGGAGAGACAGAGAGAGAGACAGAGAGAGACATAAATAGAGACAGAGAGAGATAGAGAGAGAGAAAGAGGAAGACGGAGACACAGAGAGAGACAGAGAGAGCAAAAAGAGACACAGAGAGAGACACAGAGAGACATAGAGAGACAGAGAGAGACAGAGAGACAGAGATAGGAATAGAGAGAGACATAGAGAGAGACAGAAAGCAACAGAGAGAGAGACAAAGAGAGACAGAGAGAGAGACAGAGAGACAAAGAGAGACAGAGAGATACAGAGAGAGAGACATAGAGAGACCTAGAAATACAGAGAGAGACAAAGAAAGACAGAGACAGACAGAGAGAAACAGAGAGAGAGACAGACAGAGACAGAAAAGAGACAAAGAGAGAGAGACAGAGAGAGACAGAGAAAGACAGAGAGCGACAGAGAGAGACAGAAAGAGACATACAGAGAGAGACATAGAGAGACAGAGAGAGACATAGAGAGAGACAGAGAGAGACAGAGAGAGACAAAGAGAGAAACAGAGAGAGACAGAAATTGAGACAGAAGGAGACAGAAAGAGACAGAGAGAGACAGAGAGACAGAGAGAGACAGAGAGAGACAGAAAGAGACACAGAGAGACAAAGAGAGAAATAGAGAGAGACAGAGAGAGAGACAGAGAGACAGAGAGACAGAGAGAGAGAGAGAGAGACAGAGAGAGAAACAGAGAGAGACAGAGATAGAGAGGGAGACACAGGGAGACACATGAGAGAAAGAGCTAGACAGAGAGATACAGAGAGAGAGACAGAGAGAGACATTGAATGACAGAGAGACAGAGAGAGACAGGGAGAGACAGAGAGAGAGAAGGAGAGAGACATAGATAGAGACAGAGAGAGACAGAGAGAGAGAAAGAGAGAGACAGAGACACAGAGACAGACAGAGAGAGAGACACAGAGAGAGAGACAGAGAGAGAGACACAGAGAGAGACAGAGAGAGACAGAGTGAGTCCGAGAGAGACAGAGATAGGGATAGAGAGAGACATAGAGAGAGACAGAGAGTGACAGAGAGAGAGACAGCGAGAGACAGAGAGAGAGACAGAGAGATACAAAGAGAAACAAAGAGAGACAGAAAGATAGAGAGAGAGAAATAGAGAGACATAGAAATACAGAGAGAAACAAAGAAAGAGAGAGAGAGACAGAGAGAGACAGAGAGAAACAGACAGAGACAGAAAAGAGACAAAGAGAGAGAGACAGAGAGAGACAGAAAAAGACAGAGAGCGACAGAGAGAGACAGAAAGAGACCTAAAGAGAGAGACAAAGAGAGACAGAGAGAGACAAATAGAAAAACAGAGTGAGACAGAGATTGAGACAGAGAGAGACAGAAAGAGACAGAGAGAGACATAGAGAGACAAAGAGACAGAGAGACGGGGAGAGACAGAGAGAGAGACAGAGAGAGACATAAATAGAGAGAGAGAGACAGAGAGAGAGAAAGAGAGAGACAGAGACACAGAGAGAGACAGAGAGAGAGCAGATAGAGACAGAGACACAGAGAGACAGAGAGAGACAGAGAGAGACAGAGATAGGGATAGAGAGAGACATAGAGAGAGACAGAGAGCAACAGAGAGAGAGACAGAGAGAGACAGAGAGAGAGACCGAGAGAGACAGAGAGAGTCATAGAGAGACAAAGAGATACAGAGAGATACAGAGAGAGAATCATAGAGAGACATAGAAATACAGAGAGAGACAAAGAAAGACAGATAGAGAGACAGAGAGAGACAGAGAGAGAGACAGAAAGAGACAGAGAAGAGACAAAGAGAGAGAGACAGAGAGAGACAGAGAAAGACAGAGAGCGACAGAGAGAGACAGAAAGAGACTTACGGAGAGAGACAGAGAGAGACAGAGAGAGACAGAGAGAGAGACAGAGAGAGACAGAGAGAGACAAAGAGAGAAACAGAGAGAGACAGAAATTGAGACAGAGAGAGACAGAAAGAGACAGAGAGAGACAGAAAGAGACAGAGAGAGACAGAAAGAGACACAGAGAGACAAAGAGAGAGACAGAGAGACTCAGAGAGAGATAGAGAAAGAGACAGAGAGAGATAGAGAGAGACAGAGAGAGACACAGACAAAGACAGAGAGTAAGACAGAGAGAGTGAGAGAGACAGAAAGAGAGACAGAGAGAGACAGAGATAGGGATAGAGAGAGACAGAGAGTGAGACAGAGAGAGACATAGAGAGTGAGAGAGACAGAAAGAGAGAAAGAGAGAGACAGAGACAGAGAGAGATAGAGACAGAGTGAGATAGACTGAGTGAGACAGTAAGAGAGACAGAGATAGAGACAGAGAGAGACAGAGAGAGACAGAGAGAGACAGAGAGAGACAGAGAGAGAAACAGAGAGACAGAGAGAGAGACAGAGAGACAGACAGAGAGAGAGAGACAGAGAGAGACAGAGAGAGAAACAGAGAGAGACAGAGATAGACAGGGAGACACAGGGAGACACAGAGAGAGACAGAGCTAGACAGGGAGATACAGAGAGAGAGACAGAGAGAGACACTGAGAGACAGAGAGACAGAGAGAGAGACAGAGAGACAGACAGAGAGAGAGAGACATAGATAGAGACAGAGAGAGACAGAGAGAGAGAAAGAGAGAGACAGAGTCACAGAGACAGACAGAGAGAGAGAAAGAGAGAGACACAGAGAGAGAGAGACAGAGAGAGAGACACAGAGAGAGAAAAAGAGAGACAGAGTGAGACCGAGAGAGACAGAGATAGGGATAGAGAGAGACATAGAGAGAGACAGAGAGCGACAGAGAGAGAGACAGTGATAGATAGAGAGAGACAGAGAAAGACAAAGAGAAACAAAGCGAGACAGAGAGATACAGAGAGAGAGAGACATAGAGAGACATAGAAATACAGAGAGAGACTAAGAAAGACAGAGACAGACAGAGAGAAACAGAGAGTAGACAGAGACAGAAAAGAGACAAAGAGAGAGAGACAGAGAAAGACAGAGAGCGACAGAGAGAGACAGAAAGAGACCTACAGAGAGAGACATAGAGAGATAGAGAGAGACATAGAGAGAGACAGAGAGAGACAGAGAGATACAAAGAGAGACAAAGAGAGACAGAAAGATAGAGAGAGAGAAATAGAGAGACATAGAAATACAGAGAGAAACAAAGAAAGACAGAGAGAGACAGAGAGAAACAGACAAAGACAGAAAAGAGACAAAGAGAGAGAGACAGAGAGAGACAGAGAAAGACAGAGAGCGACAGAGAAAGACAGAGAGCGACAGAGAGAGACAGAAAGAGACCTAAAGAGAGAGACAAAGAGAGACAGAGAGAGATATAGAGAGAGACAGAGAGAGACAAATAGAAAAACAGAGAGAGACAGAGATTGAGACAGAGAGAGACAGAAAGAGACAGAGAGAGACATAGAGAGACAAAGAGACAGAGAGAGACAGGGAGAGACAGAGAGAGAGACATAAATAGAAACAGAGAGAGACAGAGAGAGAGAAAGAGAGAGACAGAGACACAGAGAGAGACAGAGAGAGACAAAGAGAGACAGAGAGAGACACACAGAGAGAGAGACACAGAGAGACAGAGATAGGGATAGAGAGAGACATTGAGAGAGACAGAGAGCGACTGAGAGAGAGACAGAGAGAGACAGAGAGAGACATAGAGAGACAGAGAGATACAGAGAGAGAGACATAGAGAGACATAGAAATACAGATAGAGACAAAGAAAGACAGAGAGAGAGCCAGAGAGAGACAGGGACAGACAGAGACAGAAAAGAGACAAAGAGAGAGAGACCGAGAGAGACAGAGAAAGACAGAGAGAGAGAAAGAGAGAGACAGAGACACAGAAAGAGACAGAGAGAGAGACACAGAGAGAGACAGAGAGAGAGACAGAGAGTGACACAGAGAGATACAGAGAGAGACAGAGAAAGAAACAGAGAGAGACAGAGAGAGAAAGAGATAGAGAGGGAGACACAGGGAGACACAGAGAGAGACAGAGCTAGACAGAGAGATACAGAGAGAGACATAGAGAGACAGAGAGACAGAGAGAGACACATAGAGAGACAGAGAGAGACAGAGAGACCGAGAGAGACAGAGATAGGGATAGAGAGAGACATAGAGAGAGACAGAGAGTGACAGAGAGAGAGACAGAGAGAGACAGAGAGAGACAGTGAGAGACAGAGAGAGACAAAGAGAAACAAAGAGAGACAGAAAGATAGAGAGTGAGAGAAATAGAGAGACATAGAAATACAGAGAGAAACAAAGAAAGACAGAGAGAGACAGAGAGAGACAGAGAGAGAAACAGACAGAGACAGAAAAGAGACAAAGAGAGAGAGACTGAGAGAGACAGAGAAAGACAGAGAGCGACAGAGAGAGACAGAAAGAGACCTACAGAGAGAGGCAAAGAGAGACAGAGAGAGAAATAAATAGAGACAGAGAGAGACAGAGAGAGAGAAAGAGAGAGACAGAGACACAGAGGGAGACTGAGATAGAGAAAGAGAGAGACAGAGAGAGACAGAGAGACAGACAGAGAGAGAGACAGAGAGAGACAGAGAGAGACAGAGAGAGAAACAGAGAGAGACAGAGATAGAGAGGGAGACACAGGGAGACACAGAGAGAGACAGAGCTAGACAGGGAGATACAGAGAGAGAGACAGAGAGAGACACTGAGAGACAGAGAGACAGAGAGAGACAGGGAGAGACAGAGAGAGAGATAGAGAGAGACATAGATAGAGACAGAGAGAGACAGAGAGAGAGAAAGAGAGATACAGAGTCACAGAGACAGACAGAGAGAGAGAAAGAGAGAGACACAGAGAGAGAGAGACAGAGAGAGAGACACAGAGAGAGGCACAGAGAGAGACAAAGAGAGACAGAGTGAGACCGAGAGAGACAGAGATAGGGATAGAGAGAGACATAGAGAGAGACAGAGAGCGACAGAGAGAGAGACAGTGATAGATAGAGAGAGACAGAGAAAGACAAAGAGAAACAAAGCGAGACAGAGAGATACAGAGAGAGAGAGACATAGAGAGACATAGAAATACAGAGAGAGACTAAGAAAGACAGAGACAGACAGAGAGAAACAGAGAGTAGACAGAGACAGAAAAGAGACAAAGAGAGAGAGACAGAGAAAGACAGAGAGCGACAGAGAGAGACAGAAAGAGACCTACAGAGAGAGACATAGAGAGATAGAGAGAGACATAGAGAGAGACAGAGAGAGACAGAGAGATACAAAGAGAGACAAAGAGATACAGAAAGATAGAGAGAGAGAAATAGAGAGACATAGAAATACAGAGAGAAACAAAGAAAGACAGAGAGAGACAGAGAGAAACAGACAAAGACAGAAAAGAGACAAAGAGAGAGAGACAGAGAGAGACAGAGAAAGACAGAGAGCGACAGAGAAAGACAGAGAGCGACAGAGAGAGACAGAAAGAGACCTAAAGAGAGAGACAAAGAGAGACAGAGAGAGATATAGAGAGAGACAGAGAGAGACAAATAGAAAAACAGAGAGAGACAGAGATTGAGACAGAGAGAGACAGAAAGAGACAGAGAGAGACATAGAGAGACAAAGAGACAGAGAGAGACAGGGAGAGACAGAGAGAGAGACTGAGAGAGACATAAATAGAGACAGAGAGAGACAGAGAGAGAGAAAGAGAGAGACAGAGACACAGAGAGAGACAGAGAGAGACAAAGAGAGAGACAAAGAGAGACAGAGAGAGACACACAGAGAGAGAGACACAGAGAGACAGAGATAGGGATAGAGAGTGACATAGAGAGAGACAGAGAGCGACTGAGAGAGAGACAGAGAGAGACAGAGAGAGACATAGAGAGACAGAGAGATACAGAGAGAGAGACATAGAGAGACATAGAAATACAGATAGAGACAAAGAAAGACAGAGAGAGAGCCAGAGAGAGACAGGGACAGACAGAGACAGAAAAGAGACAAAGAGAGAGAGACCGAGAGAGACAGAGAAAGACAGAGAGAGAGAAAGAGAGAGACAGAGACACAGAAAGAGACAGAGAGAGAGACACAGAGAGAGACAGAGAGAGAGACAGAGAGAGACACAGAGAGATACAGAGAGAGACAGAGAAAGAAACAGAGAGAGACAGAGAGAGAAAGAGATACAGAGGGAGACACAGGGAGACACAGAGAGAGACAGAGCTAGACAGAGAGATACAGAGAGAGAGACAGAGAGAGACATAGAGAGACAGAGAGACAGAGAGAGACACATAGAGAGACAGAGAGAGACAGAGAGACCGAGAGAGACAGAGATAGGGATAGAGAGAGACATAGAGAGAGACAGAGAGTGACAGAGAGAGAGACAGAGAGAGACAGAGAGAGACAGTGAGAGACAGAGAGAGACAAAGAGAAACAAAGAGAGACAGAAAGATAGAGAGTGAGAGAAATAGGGAGACATAGAAATACAGAGAGAAACAAAGAAAGACAGAGAGAGACAGAGAGAGAAACAGACAGAGAAAGAAAAGAGACAAAGAGAGAGAGACTGAGAGAGACAGAGAAAGACAGAGAGCGACAGAGAGAGACAGAAAGAGACCTACAGAGAGAGACAAAGAGAGACAGAGAGAGATATAGAGAGAGACAGAGAGAGACAGAGAGAGACAAATAGAGAAACAGAGAGAGACAGAGATTGAGACAGAGAGAGACAGAAAGAGACAGAGAGAGACATAGAGAGACAAAGAGACAGAGAGAGACAGGGAGAGACAGAGAGAGAGACAGAGAGAGACACAAATAGAGACAGAGAGAGATAGAGAGAGAGAAAGAGAAAGACAGAGACACAGAGAGTGACAGAGAGAGCAAAGAGAGACACAAAGAGAGACACAGAGAGACAGAGAGAGACAGAGAGAGAGACATAGAAATACAGAGAGAGTCAAAGAAAGACAGAGAGAGAGACAGAGAGAGACAGAGAGAGAGACAGAAAAAGACAGAAAAGAGACAAAGAGAGAGAGAGACAGAGAGAGACAGAGAAAGACAGAGAGCGACAGAGAGAGACAGAAAGGAACATACGGAGAGAGACATAGAGTGACATAGATCGACATAGAGAGAGACAGAGAGAGACAGAGAGAGACAGAGAGAGACAAAGAGAGAAACAGAGAGAGACAGAAATTCAGACAGAGAGAGACAGAAAGAGACAGAGAGAGACAGAAAGAGACAGAGAGAGACAGAGAGAGACAAAAAGAGACACAGAGAGACAAAGAGAGAGACAGAGAGAGACAGAGAGAGATAGAGAAAGAGACAGAGAGAGATAGAGAGAGGCAGAGAGAGACACAGAGAGAGACAGAGAGTGAGACAGAGAGAGAGTGAGAGAGACAGAAAGAGAGACAGAGAGAGACAGAGAGAGACAAAGAGAGAAACAGAGACACAGAGAGCGACAGAGAGAGACAGAAAGAGACCTACAGAGAGAGACAGAGATTGAGACAGAGAGAGACATAGAGAGACAAAGAGAAAGAGAGAGACAGGGAGAGACAGAGAGAGAGACAGAGAGAGACATAAATAGAGACAGAGAGAGACAGAGAGAGAGAAAGAGAGAAACAGAGACAAAGAGAGAGACAGAGAGAGAGCAGAGAGAGACACAGAGAGACAGAGAGATACACAGAGAGACAGAGATAGGGATAGAGAGAGACATAGAGAGAGACAGAGAGCGACTGAGAGAGAGACAGAGAGTTACAGAGAGAGAGACAGAGAGAGACAGAGAGAGAGAGACAGAGAGAGACACAGAGAGAGACAGAGTGAGACCGAGAGAGACAGAGATGGGGATAGAGAGAGACAGAGAGAGACAGAGTAAGACAAAGAGAAACAAAGCGAGACAGAGAGATACAGAGAGAGAGACATAGAGAGACATAGAAATACAGAGAGAGACAAAGAAAGACAGAGACAGACAGAGAGAAACAGAGAGAGAGACAGACAGAGACAGAAAAGAGACAAAGAGAGAAAGACAGAGAGAGACAGAGAAAGACAGAGAGCGACAGAGAGAGACAGAAAGAGACCTACAGAGAGAGACATAGAGAGATAGAGAGAGACATAGAGAGAGACAGAGAGAGACAAAGAGAGAAACAGAGAGAGACAGAGATAGAGACAGAGAGAGACAGAAAGAGACAGAGAGAGACATGGAGAGACAGAGAGACAGAGAGAGAAGGGAAAGACAGAGAGAGAGACAGACACTCCAGAAGAGTGTATAAGGTTCTGGAGAATCTAAATCCCTCTTATGGTCTGCATACAATGTACATAAACACAGCCTCACATACACTTCTAAAAATTTAAAGATGAGTGGGGCCACTGAAAGGGCTCAACAATTAACAGCATTGTCTCCTCTTCCAGAGAACCTGGGATCAACTACCAGCAACTATATTGTGGCCCATCTCCAGTTCCAGGAGATCAGACAGACAGGCAGACAGACAGAGATAAGGATGGCAGGCCTGCCTGGTCTTTCATTTTTTCTTATCCTTTTAAAAAATGTTTATTTATTTATTTATTTATTCATTTATTTATTAGATATAAGTACCCTGTAGCTGCCTTCAGACACTCCAGAAAGGAATGTCAGATTCTGGAGAATCTAAATCCCTCTTATGGTCTGCATATGATGTACATAAACACAGCCTCACATATACTTCTAAAAATTTAAAGATGGGTGGGGCTACTAAAAGGGCTCAACATATAACAGCATTGTCTCCTCTTCCAGAGAACCTGGGATCAACTACCAGCAACTATATGGTGGCCCATCTCCAGTTCCAGAAGATCAGACAGACAGACAGACAGACAGATATTAGGATGGCAGGCCTGCCTGGTCTTTCTTTTCTTCTTATCATTTTTAAAAATGATTATCTATTTATTTATTTATTTATTTATTAGATATAAGTTCACTGTAGCTGTCTTCAGACACTCAAGAAGAGGGTGTCAGATTCTGGAGTATATAAATCCCTCTTATTGTCTGCATATGATGTACATAAACACAGACTCACATTTACTTCCAAAAATTTAAAAATGTGTGGGGCCACTGAAAGGGCTCAACAATTAACAGCATTGTCCCTTTTCCAGAGAACCTGGGATCAACTACCAGCAACTATATGGTGGCCCATCTCCAGTTCCAGAAGATCAGACAGACAGACAGACAGTCAGAGATAAGGATGGCAGTCCTGCTGGTCTTTCTTTCTTTCTTAACTTTTTGAAAAAATGTTTACTTATTTATTTTTTTATTTATTTATTTATTTATTTATTTATTTATTAGATATAAGTACACTGTAGCTGTCTTCAGACACTCCAGAAGAGGGTGTCAGATTCTGGAGAATATAAATCCCTCTTATGGTCTGCATATGATGTACATAAACACAGACTCACATTTACTTCCAAAAATTTAAAGATGTGTGGGGCCACTGAAAGGGTTCAACAATTAACAGCATTGTCTCCTCTTCAGGAGAACCTGGGATCAACTACCAGACACTATATGGTGGCCCATCTCCAGTTCCAGGAGATCAGACAGACAGAGAGTCAGACAGAGTTAAGGATCGCAGGCCTGCCTTGTCTTTATTTTTTTCTTATCATTTTTAAAAAATGATTATTTATTTATTTATTTATTTATTTATTTATGTATTTATTAGATATAAGTACATGGTAGCAGTCTTCAGACACTCCAGAAGAGGGTGTCAGATTCTGGACAATCTAAATCCCTCTTATGGTCTGCAAATGATGTACATAAACACAGCCTCACATATACTTCTAAAAATTTAAAGATGGGTGGGGCCATTTTATGTCTCAAAAATTAACAGCATTGTCTCCTCTTCCAGAGAAACTGGGTTCAACTACCAGCAACTATATGGTGGCCCATTTCCAGTTCCAGGGGATCAGACAGACAGACAGACATACAGACAGATAGAGATAAGGATGGCAGGCCTGCCTGGTCTTTCTTTCATTCTTATCCTTTTAAAGAAATGTTTATTTATTTATTTATTTATGTATTTATTAGATATAAGTACACTGTAGCTGTCTTCAGACACTCAGGAAGAGGGTGTCAGATTCTGGAGAATCTAAATCCCTCTTATGGACTGCATATGATGTACATAAGCACAGACTCACAATTACTTCCAAAAATTTAAAGATGTGTGGGGCCACTGAAAGGGCTCAACAATTAACAGCATTGTCTCCTCTTTCAGAGAACCTGGGATCAACTACCAGCAACTATATGGTGGCCCATCTCCAGTTCCAGGGATTCAGATAGACAGACAGACAGACAGAAGAGATAAGGATCACAGGCCTGCCTGTTCTTTCTTTCTTTCTTTCTTTCTTTCTTATCCTTTTAAAATGTTTATTTGTTTATTTATTTATTTATTTATTTATTTATTTATTAGATTTAAGTACACTGTAGCTGTCTTCAGAAACTCAGGAAGAGGGTGTCAGATTCTGGAGAATCTAAATCCCTCTTATGGACTGCATATGATGTACATTAACACAACCTCACATATACTTCTCAAAATTTAAAGATGGGTGGGGCCACTGAAAGGGCTCAACAATTAACAGCATTATGCCCTCTTCCAGAGAACCTGGGATCAACTACCAGCAACTATATGGTGGCCCATCTCCAGTTCCCGGGTATCACACAGACAGACAGACAGACTAGGATGGCAGGCCTGCCTGGTTTTTCTTTCTTTCTTATTCTTTTTAAAACATGTTTCTTTCTTTCTTTCTTTCTTTCTTTCTTTCTTTCTTTCTTTATTTATTTATTTATTTATTTATTTATTAGATATAAGTACACTGTAGATGTCTTCAGACACTCCAGAAGAGGGTATCAGTTTCTGGAGAATCTAAATCCCTCTTATGGTCTGCATACAATGTACATAAACACAGCCTCACATATACTTCTAAAAATTTAAAGATGGGTGGGGCCACTGAAAGGGCTCAACAATTAACAGCATTGTCTCCTCTTCCAGAGAACCTGGGATCAACTACCAGCAACTATATGGTGGCCCATCTCTAGTTCCAGGGGATCAGACAGACAGACTGACAGACAGAGATAAGGATGGCAGGCCTACCTTGTCTTTTTTTCCTTCTTATCCTTTTAAAAAATGTTTATTTATTTATTTATTTATGTATTTATGTATTTATTAGATATAAGTACACAGTAGCTGTCTTCAGACACTCCAGAAGAGGGTGTCAGATTCTGGAGAATCTAAATCCCTCTTATGGTCTTCATATGATGTATATAAACACAGCCTCACATATGCTTCTAAAAATTTAAAGATGGGTGGGGCCACTTAAAGGGCTCAACAAATAACAGCATTGTCTCCTCTTCCAGAGAACCTGGGATCAACTACCAGCAAAAATATGGTGGCCCATCTCCAGTTTCAGGGGATCAGACAGACAGACAGACAAACAGACAAGGATGGCAGGCCTGCTTGGTTTTTATTTCTTTCTTATCCTTTTTAAAACATGTTTATTTATTTATTTATGTATTTATTAATTATAAGTACACTCTAGTTGTCTTCAGACACTCCAGAAGAGGGTGTCAGATTCTGGAGAATCTAAATCCCTCTTATGGTCTGCATATGATGTACATAAACACAGCCTCACAAATACTTCCAAAAATTTAAAGATGGGTGGGGCCACTGAAAGGGCTCAAAAATTAACAGCATTGTCTCCTCTTGCAGAGAAACTGGGATCAACTACCAGCAACTATATGGTGGCGCATCTCCAGTTCCAGGGTATCAGACAGACAGACAGATAGACAGAAATAAGGATGGCAGGCCTTCCTGGTCTTTCTTTTTTTCTTATCCTTTTTAAAATATTTATTTATTTATTTATGTATTTATTAGATATAAGTACACTATAGCTGTCTTCAGACACTCCAGAAGAGGGTGTCAGATTCTGAAGAATATAAATACCTCTTATGGTCTGCATATGATGTACATAAACACAGACTCACATTTACTTCAAAAAATTTAAAAATGTGTGCGGCCACTGAAAGGGCTCAACAATTAACAGCATTGTCTCCTCTTCCAGAGAACCTGGGATCAACTACTAGCAACTATATGGTGGCCCATCTCCAGTTCCAGGGGATCAGACAGACAGACAGACAGTCAGAGATAAGGATGGCAGGCCTGCCTGTTCTTTCTTTCTTTCTTATCCTTTTAAAAAATGTTTATTTATTTATTTATTTATTTATTTATGTATTAATTAGATATAAGTACACTGTAGCTGTCTTCAGACACTCCAGAAGAGGGTGTAAGATTCTGGAGAATCTAAATCCCTCTTATGTTCTGCATATGATGTACATAAACATAGCCTCACATATACTCTAAAAATTTAAAGATGGCTGAGGCCACTGAAAGGGCTCAACAATTAACAGCATTGTCTCCTCTTCCAGAGAACCTGGGATCAACTATCAGCAACTATATGGTGGCCCATCTTTAGTTCCCGGGGATCAGACAGACCCAGAGACAGAGATAAGGATGGCAGGCCTGCCAGTTCTTTCTTTCTTTCTTATCCTTTTTAAAAAATGTTTATTTATTTATTTTATTTATTTATTTATTAGATATAAGTACACTGTAGCTGTCTTCAGACACTCCAGAAGAGGGTGTCAGATTCTCGAGAATCTAAATCCCTCTTATGGTCTGCATATGATGTACATAAACACAGCCACACATACACCTCTAAAAATTTAAAGATCAGAGGGGCCACTGAAAGGGCTCAACAATTAACAGCATTGTCCCCTCTTCCAGAGAACCTGGGAACAACTACCAGCAACTATATTGTGGCCCATCTCCAGTTCCAGGAGATCAGAAAGACAGACGTACAGACAGACAGGGATAAGGATCGCAGGCCTGCCTGGTCTTTCTTTTTTTCTTATCCTTTTAAAAAATGTTTATTTATTTATTTATTTATTTATTTATTTATTTATTTATTTATTAGATATAAGTACACTGTAGCTGTCTTCAGACACTCCAGAAGAGGGTGTCAGATTCTGGAGAATCTAAATCCCTCTTATGGTCGGCATATGATGTACATAAACACAGCCTCACAAATACCTCTAAAAATTTAAAGATGGGATGGGCCACTGAAAGGGCTCAAAAATTAACAGCATTATCTCCTCTTCCAGAGAACCTGGGATAAACTACCAGCAACTATATGGTGGCCCATCTCCAGTTCCAGGGGATCTGACAGATAGACAGACAGACAGACAGACAGACAAGGTGGCAGGCCTGCCTGGTCTTTCTTTTTTCTTATCCTTTTTAATAATGTTTATTTATTTATTCATTAATTTATTAGATATAAGTACACTGTAGCTTTCTTCAGACACTCCAGAAGAGGGTGTCAGATTCTGGAGAATATAAATCCCTCTTATGGTCTGCATATGATGTACATAAACACAGACTCACATTTACTTCCAAAAATTTAAAGATGTGTGCGGCCACTGAAAGGGCTCAACAATTAACAGCATTGTCTCCTCTTCCAGAGAACCTGGGATCAACTACCAGCAACTATATGGTGGCCCATCTCCAGTTCCAGGGGATCAGACAGACAGAAAGGCATTCAGAGATAAGGATGGCAGGCCTGCCTGGTCTTTCTTTCTTACTTATCCTTTTGAAAAAATGTTTACTTATTTATTTATTTATTTATTTATTTATTTATTTATTTATTTATTTATTTATTTATTTATTAGATATAAGTACACTGTAGCTTTCTTCAGACACTCCAGAAGAGGGTGTCAGATTCTGGAGAATTTAAATCACTCTTATGGTCTGCATATGATGTATATAAACACAGCCTCACATATACTTCTAAAAATATAAAGATGGGTGGGGCCTCTGAAAGCGCTCAACAATTAACAGCATTTTCTCCTCTTCCAGAGAACCTGGGATCAACTACCAGCAACTATATGGTGGCCCATCTCCAGTTCCAGGGGATCAGACAGAGAGACAGACACAGACAGAGATAAGGATGGCAGGCCTGCCTGTTGAGGCCCGCCCGCGGTCCACAACACGAACGGTTCACTGAGAATGGCAGTTCCCTGCAAAGAGAGGAAACTAGATGGGGCGGAAGAAAAGAATGAAGCCAGGACAACAAGTTCTGATTGAGGCTCAATTTAATATTTCCAGACACTCAGTTTATAAAGGAAGGGGGAGGGAACCCAATTTCCCGCCCAGTAACTCAGGGTCCAGTAGCAGGACGAACACGTGTGTGACTCCAGGCAGCAGAGGCAGGTTCCAGCAGTGGGCGTGGCAGGACGAATGAGCCTGTAGCTCCACCCTTGAGCAGGCAGGTTCCAGGCTGGGGGGAAGGGAGGCCACACCTGCCTGTTCTTTCTTTCTTTCTTATCCTTTTAAAACATGTTTATTGATTTATGTATTTATTTATTTATTTATTTATTTATTTATTTATTTATTTATTTATTTATTTATTAGATATAAGTACACTGTAGCTGTCTTCAGACACGCCAGAAGAGGGTGTCAGATTCTGGAGAATCTAAATCCCTCTTATGGTCTGCATATGATGAACATAAACACAGCCTCACATATACTTCTAAAAATTTAAAGGTGGCTGAGGCCACTGAAAGGGCTCAACAATTAACAGCATTGTCTCCTCTTCCAGGGAACCTGGGATCAACTATCAGCAACTATATGGTGGCCCATCTCCAGTTCCCGGGTATCAGACAGACAGACAGACAGACAGGAATAAGGATCGCAGGCCTGCCTGGTCTTTCTTTTTTTCTTATCCTTTTAAAAAATGTTTATTTATTTATTAATTTATTTATTTATGTATTTATTAGATATAAGTACACTGTAGCTGTCTTCAGACACTCCAGTAGAGGGTGTCAGATTCTGAAGAATCTAAAACCATCTTATGGTCTGCATATGATGTACATAATCACAGCCTCAGATATACTTCCAAAAATTTAATGAAGGGTGGGGCCACTGAAAGGGCTCAACAATTAACAGCATTATGTCCTCTTCCAGAGAACCTGGGATCAACTACCAGTAACTATATGGTGGCTCATCTCCAGTTCCCAGGGATCAGACAGACAGACAGACAGACAAACAGAGATATGGATGGCAGGCCTGCCTGGTCTTTCTTTTTTTCTTAGCCTTTTTAAAAATGTTTATTTATTTATTTATTTATTTATTTATTTATTTATTTATTTATGTATTTATTAGATATAAGTACACTGTAGCTGTCTGCAGACACTCCAGAAGAGGGTGTCAGATACTGGAGAATCTAAATCCCTCTTATGGTCTGCATATGATGTACATAAACACAGCCTCACATACAATTCTAAAAATTTAAAGATGGGTGGGACCATTGAAAGGGCTCAACAATTAACATCATTGTCTCCTCTTCCAGAGAACCTGGGATCAACTTCCAGCAACTATATGGTGGCCCATCTGTATTTCCAGGGTATCAGACAGACATACAGACAGACAGAGATAAGGATGGCTGGCCTGCCAGGTCTTTCTTTCTTACTTATCCTGTTTAAAAAAAGTTTGTTTATTTATTTATTTATTTATTTATTTATTTATTTATTTATGTATTTATTAGACATAAGTACACTGTAGCTGTCTTCAGACAGTCCAGAAAAGGGTGTCAGATTCTGGAGAATCTAAATCCCTCTTATGGTCTGCATATGATGTACATAAACACAGTCTCACATATACTTCTAAACATTTAAATATGGGTGGGGCCACTGAAAGGGCTCAACAATTAACAGCATTGTCTCCTCTTCCAGAGAACCTGGGAAAAACTAACAGCAAATATATGGTGTCCCATATCCAGGTCCAGAGGTTCAGACAGACAGACAGACAGACAGAGATAAGGATTGCAGGCCTGCCTGATTTTTCTTTCTTTCTTACTTATCCTTTATAAAAAAATGTTTATTTATTTTTTAATTTATTTATTTATGTATTTATTAGATATAAGTAGACTGTAGCTGTCTTCAGACACTCCAGTAGACGGTGTCAGATTCTGAAAAATCTAAAACCATCTTCTGGTCTGCATATGATGTACATAAACACAGCCTCAGATATACTTCTAAAAATGTAATGAAGGGTGGGGCCACTAAAAGGGCTCAACAATTAACAGCATTATCTCCTTTTCCACAGAACCTGGGATCAACTACCAGCAACTATATGGTGGCTCATCTCCAGTTCCCAGGGATCAGACAGACAGACAGACACACAGACAGAGATATGGATGGCAGGCCTGCCTGGTCTTTCTTTCTTTCTTATCCTTTTTAAAAAATGTTTATTTATTTATTTATTTATTTATTTATTTATTAGATATAAGTACACTGTAGCTGTTTTTAGATACTCCAGAAGATGGTGTCAGTTTCTGTAGAATCTAAATCCCTCTTATAATCTGCATATGATGTACATAAACACAGCCTAACATACAGTTCTAAATATTTAAAGATGGGTGGGGCCATTGAAAGGGATCAACAATGAACAGCATTGTCTCCTCTTCCAGAGAACCTCGGCTCAACTACCAGCAACTATATGGTGGCCCATCTCCAGTTCCAGGGGATCAGACAGACAGACAGACAGACAGACAGAGATAAGGATGGCAGGCCTGCCTGGTCTTTCTTTCTTTCTTATCCTTTTGAAAAAATGTTTACTTATTTATTTATTTATTTATGTATTTATTAGATATAAGTACACTGTAGCTGTCTTCAGACACTCCAGAAGAGGGTGTCAGATTCTGGAGAATCTAAATCCCTCTTATGGCCTGCATATGATGTACATAAACACAGACTCACGTATACTTCTAAAAATTTAAAGATGTGTGGGGCCACTGAGAGGGCTCAACAATTAACAGCATTGTCTCATCTTCCAGAGAACCTGGGATCAACTACCAGCAACTATATGGTGGCCCATCTCCAGTTCCAGTGGATCAGAAAGACAGACAGACAGACAGACAGAGATAAGGATGGCAGGCCTGCCTGGTCTTTCTTTATTTCTTATTCTTTATAAAAAATGTTTATTTATTTATTTATTTATTTATTTATTTATTTATTTATTTATTAGATATAAGTACACTGTGTCTGTCTTCAGACACTCCAGAAGAGGGTGTCAGATTCTGGAGAATCTAAATCCCTCTTATGGTCTGCATATGATATACATAAACACAGCCTCACATATACTTCAAAAATTTAAAGATGCATGGGGTCACTGTAAGGGCTCAACAATTAACAGCATTATCTCCTCTTGCAGACAACCTGGGATCAACTACCAGCAACTATATGGTGGCTCATCTCCAGTTCTAGGGGATCAGACAGAAAGACAGACAGACAGACAGAGATAAGGATGGCAGGCCTGCCTGGTTTTTTTTCTTTCTTATCCTTTTTAAAAATGTTTATTTATTTATTTATGTATTTATTAAATATAAGTACACTGTAGCGGTCTTCAGACACTCCAGAAGAGGGTGTCAGATTCTGGAGAATCTAAATCCCTCTTATGGTCTGCATATGATGTACATAAACACAGACTCACATTTACTTCCAAAAATTTAAAGATGTGTGGGGCCACTGAAAGGGCTCAACAATTAACAGCATTGTCTCCTCTTCTAGAGAATCTGGGATCAACTACCAGCAACTATATGGTGGCCCTTCTCCAGTTCCAGGGTATCAGACAGACAGACAGACAGACAGACAGAGATAAGGATGGCAGGCCTGCCTGGTCTTTCTTTCTTTCTTATCCTTTTTAAATAATGTTTATTTATATATTTATTTATTTATTTATTATTTTTTAGATATAAGTACACTGTAGCTATCTTTAGACACTCCAGAAGAGGGTGTCAGATTCTGGAGAATCTAAATCCCTCTAACGATCTGCATATGATGTATATAAACACAGCCTCACATTTTCTTCTAAAAATTTAAAGATGGGTGTGGCTTGGAATAAGATGAGTAACCCTGAAAAAGTCAAAAAATGAAAAATCACACTGTAGGACTTGGAATATGGTGAGAAACCCTGAAAAAGTCGAAAAATGAGAAAATCATGCAGTAGTACCTGGAATATGGTGAGAAACACTGAAAAAGTCTTAAAATGAGAATATCACACTCTAGGACTTGGAATATGGTGAGAAACCTTGAAAATGTCGAAAAATGAGAAAATCATGCATTAGGACCCAGAATATGGTGAGAAACCCTGAAAAAAAGTCAAAAAATAAGAAAATCACGCAGTAGGACCTGGAAGCTGGTGAGAAACCCTGAAAAAGTCGAAAAATGAGAAAATCAATCTGTAGGATCTGGAATATGTTGAGAAACCCTAAAAATTCGAAAAAAGCAAAAATCACACTCTAGGACTTGGAATATGTTGAGAAACCCTGAAAAAGTCAAAAAATGAGAAAATCACACTGTAGGACTTGGAATATGGTGAGAAACACTGAAAAAGTCGAAAAATGAGAAAATCACACTGTAGGACTTGGAATATGGTGAGAAACCCTGAAAAGGTCGAAAAATGAGAAAATCACGCAGTAGGACCTGGGATTTGGTGAGAAACACTGAAAAAGTCTTAAAATAGAAAATCACACTGTAGTACTTGGAATATGGTGAAAAATACTGAAAAAGTCTTAAAATGAGAAAATCACACCGTAGGACCTGGAATATGGTGAGAAACCCTGAAAAAGTCAAAAAATGAGAAAAATCACACTGTAGTACATGGAATATGGTGAGAAACTCTGAAAAAGTCGCAAATTATAAAATGACAGTGTAGGACCTGGAATATGTTGAGAAAAACTGAAATATTCAAAAATGAGAAAATGACAATGTAGAACCTGGAATACCGTAAGAAACCCTGAAAAAGTTAAAAAATGAGAAAATCACACTCTAGGACTGGAATATGGTGAGAAACCCTGAAACATCGAAAAATGAGAAAATCATGTAGTAGGACCCAGAATATGGTGAGAAATCCTGAAAAAAGTCGAAAAATGAGAAAATCACGCAGTAGGACCTGGAAGCTGGTGAGAAACCCTGAAAAAGTCGAAAAATGAGAAAATCAAACTGTAGGACCTGGAATATGTTGAGAAACCCTGAAAAATTCGAAAAAGGCAAAAATCACACTCTAGGACTTGGAATATAATGAGAAACCGTGAAAAAGTCAAAAAATAAAAAAATCACACTGTAGTACCTGGAATATTTTGAGAAACACTAAAAAAGTTTAAAATGAGAAAATCACCCAGTAGGACCTGGAAAGTGGTGAGAAACCTTGAAAGAGTTGAAAAATAAGAAAATCAAACTTGTAGTACATGCAATATGGTGACAAACCCTGAAAAAGTCGAAAAATGAGAATATCACACTCTAGGACTTGGAATATGATGAGAAACCCTGAAAAAGTCAAAAAATGAGAAAATCACACTTTAGGACTTGGAATATGGTGAGAAACCCTGAAAAAGTCGAAAAATGAGAAAATAATGCACTAGGACCCAGAATATGATGAGAAACACAGAAAAAGTCTTAAAATGAGAAAATCACACTGTAGTACCTGGAATATTTTGAGAAACACTAAAAAAGTTTAAAATGAGAAAATCACCCAGTAGGACCTGGAAAGTGGTGAGAAACCTTGAAAGAGTTGACAAATAAGAAAATCAAACTTGTAGTACATGCAATATGGTGACAAACCCTGAAAAAGTCGAAAAATGAGAATATCACACTCTAGGACTTGGAATATGATGAGAAACCCTGAAAAAGTCAAAAAATGAGAAAATCACACTTTAGGACTTGGAATATGGTGAGAAACCCTGAAAAAGTCGCAAATTATAAAATGACAGTGTAGGACCTGGAATATGTTGAGAAAAACTGAAATATTCAAAAATGAGAAAATGACAATGTAGAACCTGGAATACCGTAAGAAACCCTGAAAAAGTTAAAAAATGAGAAAATCACACTCTAGGACTGGAATATGGTGAGAAACCCTGAAACATCGAAAAATGAGAAAATCATGTAGTAGGACCCAGAATATGGTGAGAAATCCTGAAAAAAGTCGAAAAATGAGAAAATCACGCAGTAGGACCTGGAAGCTGGTGAGAAACCCTGAAAAAGTCGAAAAATGAGAAAATCAAACTGTAGGACCTGGAATATGTTGAGAAACCCTGAAAAATTCGAAAAAGGCAAAAATCACACTCTAGGACTTGGAATATAATGAGAAACCGTGAAAAAGTCAAAAAATAAAAAAATCACACTGTAGTACCTGGAATATTTTGAGAAACACTAAAAAAGTTTAAAATGAGAAAATCACCCAGTAGGACCTGGAAAGTGGTGAGAAACCTTGAAAGAGTTGAAAAATAAGAAAATCAAACTTGTAGTACATGCAATATGGTGACAAACCCTGAAAAAGTCGAAAAATGAGAATATCACACTCTAGGACTTGGAATATGATGAGAAACCCTGAAAAAGTCAAAAAATGAGAAAATCACACTTTAGGACTTGGAATATGGTGAGAAACCCTGAAAAAGTCGAAAAATGAGAAAATAATGCACTAGGACCCAGAATATGATGAGAAACACAGAAAAAGTCTTAAAATGAGAAAATCACACTGTAGTACCTGGAATATTTTGAGAAACACTAAAAAAGTTTAAAATGAGAAAATCACCCAGTAGGACCTGGAAAGTGGTGAGAAACCTTGAAAGAGTTGACAAATAAGAAAATCAAACTTGTAGTACATGCAATATGGTGACAAACCCTGAAAAAGTCGAAAAATGAGAATATCACACTCTAGGACTTGGAATATGATGAGAAACCCTGAAAAAGTCAAAAAATGAGAAAATCACACTTTAGGACTTGGAATATGGTGAGAAACCCTGAAAAAGTCGAAAAATGAGAAAATAATGCACTAGGACCCAGAATATGATGAGAAACACAGAAAAAGTCTTAAAATGAGAAAATCACACTGTAGGACCTGGAATATGGTAAGAAACTCTGAAAATGTCGAAAAATGAGAAAATGACACTGTAGGAGCTGGAATATGGTGAGAAGTCATGAAAGTCAAAAAAAAAAAAAAGAAATACACACTTGTAGGACTTGCAATATGGTGAGAGACCCTGAAAAAGTCTTAAAATGAGAAAATCACACTGTAGGACTTGGGATATGGTGAGAAACCCTGAAAAAGTCGAAAAATTAGAAAATCAAACTGTAGGAACTGGAATATGCTGAGAATCCCTGAAAAATTCGAAAAATGCGAAAATCACACTCTAGGACTTGGAATATGATGAGAAACCCTGAAAAATTCAAAAAATGAGAAAATCACACTGTAGTACCTGGTATATGGTGAGAAACACTAAAAGAGTATTAAAATGAGAAAATCACACAGTAGGACCTGGAATATGGTGAGAAACCCTGAAAAAGTCCAAAAATAAGAAAATAAAACTTGTAGTACATGCAATATGGTGAGAAACACTGAAAAAGTCGAAAAATGAGAATATCACACTCTAGGACTTGGAATATGGTGAGAAACTCTGAAAAAGTCAAAAAATGAGAAAATCACCCTGTAGGACTTGGAATATGGTGAGAAACCCTGAAAAAGTCAACAAATGAGAAAAATCACACTGTAGTACATGGAATATGGTGAGAAACTCTGAAAAAGTCGCAAATAAGAAAATGACAGTGTAGGACCTGGAATATGTTGAGAAAACCTGAAATATTAAAAAATGATAAAATGACAATGTAGAACCTGGAATAAGGTAAGAAACCCCGAAAAATTTAAAAAAAGAGAAAATCACACTGTAGGACCTGGAATATGGTGAGAAACACTGAAAAAGTCAAAAAATAAGAATATCACACTCTAGGACTTGGAATATGGTGAGAAACCTGAAAAAGTCAAAACATGAGAAATTCATGCAGTAGGACCCAGAATATGGTGAGAAACCCTGAAAGAAGTCGGAAAAAGAGAAAATCACGCAGTAGGACCTGGAAGCTAGTGAGAAACCCTGAAAAAGAGGAAAAATGAGAATAACAAACTGTAGGACCTGGAATATGTTGAGAAACCCTGAAAAATTCGAAAAAAAGCAAAAATCACACTCTAGGACTTGGAATGTGATGAGAAACCCTGAAAAAGTAAAAAAATGAGAAAATCACACTGTAGTACCTGGAATATGGTGAGAAACCCTGAAAAAGTCTTAAAATGAGAAAATCACACTGTAGGACTTGGAATAAGATGAGAAACCCTAAAAAAGTCGAAAAATGAGAAAAATACACTGAAGGAGTTGGAATATGTTGAGAAACCCTGAAAAAGTCTAAAAATGAGAAAATCACACTGTAGGACCTGGAATATAATGAGAAACTCTGAAAATTCTAAAAAGAGAAAATCACACTTTAGGACTTGGAATATGATGAGAAACCCTGAAAAAGTCAAAAAATGAGAAAATCACACTGCAGTACCTGGAATATGGTGAGAAACCCTGAAAAAGTCTAAAAATGAGAAAATCAAACAGTAAGACCTGGAATATGGTGAGAAACCCTGAAAGATCAAAAATAAGAAAATCAAACTTGTAGTACCTGCAATATGTTGAGAAACCCTTCAAAAGGCAAAAAATGAGAAAATCACAATATAGGACTTGGAATAAGATGAGAAACCGTGAAAAAGACCAAAAAATGACAAAAACACACTGTAGGAGCTGGAATATGGTGAGAAACCCTGAAAAAGTCCAAAAATAAGAAATTCACACTTGTAGGACCTGCAATATGGCGAGAAACCCTGAAAAAGTCGAAAAATGAGAAAATCACACTGTAGGACTTGGAATAAGATGAAACACCCTGAAAAAGTCAAAAAATGAGAAAATTTCACTGTAGGACTTGGAATAAGATGAGAAACCATGAAAAAGTTGAAAAATGAGAAAATCACAATGTAGAAGATGGAATATGGTGAGCAATCCTGAAAAAGTCTTAAAATGAGAAAATCACACTCTAGGACCTGGAATATGGTGAGAAACTGAAAATGTCGAAAAATAAGAAATTCACACTTGTAGGACCTGCAATATGGTGAGAAACCCTGAAAAAGTCAAAAAATGAGAAAATCACACTGTAGGACTTGGAATAAAATGAGAAACCGTGAAAAAGACAAAAAATGACAAAAGTACACGGTAGGAGATGGAATATGGAGAGAAACCGTTAAAAATTAGAAAAATAAGATATACACACTTGTAGGACAGGCAATATGGTGAGAGACCCTGAAATAGTCTTAAAATGAGAAAAATCACACTGTAGTACCTGGAATATGGTGAGAAACCCTGAAAAAGTCCAAAAATAAGAAATTCACACGTGTAGGACCTGCAATATGGTGAGAAACCCTGAAAAAGTCGAAAAATGAGAAAATCACACTGTAGGACTTGGAATAAGATGAGACACCCTGAAAAAGTCAAAAAATGAGAAAATTTCACTGTAGGACTTGGAATAAG
>NW_028227276.1:8552258-8574758 GCF_978045245.1 Mus caroli
TAAGACTTTTTCAGGGTCTCTCACCATATTGCAAGTCCCTACAAGTGTGTATTCTTTTTTTTTTTTTTTTTTGACTTTTTCAGGACTTCTCACCATATTCCAGCTCCTACAGTGTCATTTTCTCATTTTTCGACATTATCAGGGTTTCTTACCATATTCCAGGTCTTACAGTGTGATTTTCTCATTTTAAGACTTTTTCTGTGTTTCTCATCATATTCTGGGTCCTAGTGCATGATTTTCTCATTTTTCGACTTTTTCAGGGTTTCTCACCATATTGCAGGTCCTACATGTGTGAATTTCTTATTTTTGCACTTTTTCAGGGTTTCTCACCATATTCCAGCTCCTACAGTGTGTTTTTGTCTTTTTTTGTCTTTTCACGGTTTCTCATCTTATTCCAAGTCCTATATTCTGATTTTCTCATTTTTTGCCTTTTCCAGTGTTTCTCACCATATTGCAGGTACTACAAGTTTGATTTTCTTATTTTTGATCTTTCAGGGTTTCTCACCATATTCCAGGTCTTACTGTTTGATTTTCTCATTTTTAGACTTTTTCAGGGTTTCTCACCATATTCCAGGTACTACAGTGTGATTTTCTCATTTTTTTGACTTTTTCAGGGTTTCTCATCATATTCCAAGTTCTAGAGTGTGATTTTCTCTTTTTTCGACTTTTTCAGAGTTTCTCACCATATTCCAGGTCCTACAGTGTGATTTTCTCATTTTAAGATTTTTCAGGGTTTCTCAACATATTCCAACTCCTTCAGTGTATTTTTCTCATTTTTCGACTTTTTTAGGTTTTCTCATCTTATTCCAAGTCCTACAGTGTGATTTTCTCATTTTAAGACTTTTTCAGGGTTTCTCAACATATTCCAGGTCCTACAGTGTGATTTTCTCATTTTTTGACTTTTTCAGGGTTTCTCACCATATTGGAGGTTCTACAAGTGTGATTTCCTTATTTTTCGACTTTTTCAGGGTTTGCTCACCATATTCCAGCGTCTACAGTGTATTTTTCTCATTTTTTGACTTTTTCACGGTTTCTCATCATATTCTAAATCCTACAGTGTGATTTTCTCATTTTTGGAATTTTTCAGGGTTTCTCACCATATTGCAGGTACTACAAGTTTGATTTTCTTATTTTTCGACTGTTTCAGTGTTTCTCACAATATTGTAGGTTTAACTGTGTGATTTTCTCATTTTGAGACTTTTTCAATGTTTCTCACCATATTCCAGCTACTACAGACTGATTTTCTCATTTTTGACTTTTTCAGGGTTTCTCATCATATTCCAAGTCCTAGAGTGTGATTTTTCCAATTTTTCGCCTTTTTCAGAGTTTCTCACCATATTCCAGGTTCCACAGTGTGATTTTCTCATTTTTTGACTTTTTCAGGATTGCTCACCATATTCCATCTTCTACATTGTGATTTTTTCATTTTTCAACTTTTTCAGGGTTTCTCATCTTATTCCAAGTCCTACAGTGTGATTTTCTCATTTTTCGACTTTTTCAGGGTTTCTCACCATATTGCAGGTCCTACACGTGTGAATTTCTTATTTTTGGACTTTTTCAGGGTTTCTCACCATATTCCAGGTACTACAGTGTGATTTTTCTCATTTTAAGACTATTTCAGGGTCTCTCACCATATTGCCTGTCCTACAAGTGTGTATATCTTATTTTTCTAATTTTTAACGGTTTTCTCTCCATATTCCATCTCCCTACCGTGTACTTTTGTCATTTTTTGTCTTTTTCACGGTTTCTCATTTTATTCCAAGTCCTACAGGGTGATTTTCTCATTTTTTGACTTTTTCAGGGTTTCTCACCATATTGCAGGTCCTACAAGTGTGAATTTCTTATTTTTCGACATTTTCAGTTTCTCACCATATTCCAGTTCCTAGAGTGTGATTTTCTCATTTTAAGACTTTTTCAGGATTGCTCACCATATTCCATCTTCTACATTGTGATTTTCTCATTTTTCAACTTTTTCAGGGTTTCTCATCTTATTCCAAGTCCTACAGTGAAATTTTCTCATTTTTTGACTTTTTCAGGGTGTTTCATCTTATTCCAAGTCCTACAGTGTGATTTTCTCATTTTCGACTTTTCAGGGTTTCTCGCCATATTGCAGGTCCTACAAGTGTGAATTTCTTATTTTTGGACTTTTTCAGGGTTTCTCACCATATTCCAGCTCCTACAGTGTGTTTTTGTCATTTTTTTGGTCTTTTTCACGGTTTCTCATCTTATTCCAAGTCCTATATTGTGATTTTCTCATTTTTTGCCTTTTGAAGGGTTTCTCACCATATTGCAGGTACTACAAGTTTGATTTCTTATTTTTGATCTCTCAGGGTTTCTCACCATATTCCAGGTCTTACTGTTTGATTTTCTCATTTTTAGACTTTTTCAGGGTTTCTCATCATATTCCAGGTACTGCAGTGTGATTTTCTCATTTTTTTGACTTTTTTCAGGGTTTCTCATCATATTCCAAGTCCTAGAGTGTGATATTCTCTTTTTAGAATTTTCAGAGTTTCTCACCATATTCCAGGTCCTACAGTGTGATTTTCTCATTTTAAGACTTTTTCAGGGTTTCTCAACATATTCCAACTCCTTCAGTGTATTTTTCTCATTTTTCGACTTTTTTAGGGTTTCTCATCTTATTCCAAGTCCTACAGTGTGATTTTCTCATTTTAAGACTTTTTCAGGGTTTCTCACCATATTCCAGGTACTACAGTGTGATTTTCTCATTTTTTTACTTTTTCAGGGTTTCTCATCACATTCCAAGTCCTAGAGTGTGATTTTTGCTTTTTTTCGAATTTTTCAGGGGTTTCTCAACATATTCCAGGTCCTACAGTTTGTTATTCTCATTTTCCTCTTTTTCAGGGTTTCTCACTAGCTTCCAATTCCTACTGCGTGATTTTCTCATTTTCCGACTTCTTTCAGGGTTTCTCACCATATTCTGGGTCCTACTGCATGAATTTCTCATGTTTTGACTTTTTCAGGTTTCTCACCATATTCCAAGTCCTAGAGTGTGATATTCTTATTTTTTGACTTTTTCAGTGTTTCTCACCATATTCCAGGTCCTACAGTGTGATTTTCTCTTTTTTTAAATTTTTCGGGGTTTCTTACCTTATTCAGGTTCTACATTGTCATTTTATCATTTTTTAATATTTCAGGTTTTCTCAACATATTCCAGGTCCTACACTGTCATTTTCTTATTTGCGACTTTTTCAGAGTTTCTCACCATATTCCATGTACTACAGTGTGATTTTTCTCATTTGTTGACTTTTTCAGGGTTTCTCACCATATTCCAAGTCCTACAGGGTGATTTTCTCATTTTTTGACTTTTTCAGGGTTTCTCACCATATTGGAGGTTCTACAAGTGTGATTTCCTTATTTTTCGACTTTTTCAGGGTTTACTCACCATATTCCAGCGTCTACAGTGTATTTTTCTCATTTTTGACTTTTCACGGTTTCTCATCATATTCTAAATCCTACAGTGTGATTTTCTCATTTTTGGAATTTTTCAGGGTTTCTCACCATATTGCAGGTACTTTAAGTTTGATTTTCTTATTTTTCGACTGTTTCAGTGTTTCTCACAATATTGTAGGTTTAACTGTGTGATTTTCTCATTTGAGACTTTTTCAATGTTTCTCACCATATTCCAGCTACTACAGACTGATTTTCTCATTTTTGACTTTTTCAGGGTTTTCTCATCATATTCCAAGTCCTAGAGTATGATTTTTCCCAATTTTTCGCCTTTTTCAGAGTTTCTCACCATATTCCAGGTTCCACAGTGTGATTTTCTCATTTTTTGACTTTTTCAGGATTGCTCACCATATTCCATCTTCTACATTGTGATTTTTTCATTTTTCAACTTTTTCAGGGTTTCTCATCTTATTCCAAGTCCTACAGTGAAATTTTCTCATTTTTTGACTTTTTCAGGGTGTCTCATCTTATTCCAAGTCCTACAGTGTGATTTTCTCATTTTTCGACTTTTTCAGGGTTTCTCACCATATTGCAGGTCCTACACGTGTGAATTTCTTATTTTTGGACTTTTTCAGGGTTTCTCACCATATTCCAGGTACTACAGTGTGATTTTTCTCATTTTAAGACTATTTCAGGGTCTCTCACCATATTGCCTGTCCTACAAGTGTGTATATCTTATTTTTCTAATTTTTAACGGTTTCTCTCCATATTCCATCTCCTACCGTGTACTTTTGTCATTTTTTGTCTTTTTCACGGTTTCTCATTTTATTCCAAGTCCTACAGGGTGATTTTCTCATTTTTTGACTTTTTCAGGGTTTCTCACCATATTGCAGGTCCTACAAGTGTGAATTTCTTATTTTTCGACATTTTCAGTTTCTCACCATATTCCAGTTCCTAGAGTGTGATTTTCTCATTTTAAGACTTTTTCAGGATTGCTCACCATATTCCATCTTCTACATTGTGATTTTCTCATTTTTCAACTTTTTCAGGGTTTCTCATCTTATTCCAAGTCCTACAGTGAAATTTTCTCATTTTTTGACTTTTTCAGGGTGTTTCATCTTATTCCAAGTCCTACAGTGTGATTTTCTCATTTTTCGACTTTTTCAGGGTTTCTCGCCATATTGCAGGTCCTACAAGTGTGAATTTCTTATTTTTGGACTTTTTCAGGGTTTCTCACCATATTCCAGCTCCTACAGTGTGTTTTTGTCATTTTTTGGTCTTTTTCACGGTTTCTCATCTTATTCCAAGTCCTATATTGTGATTTTCTCATTTTTTGCCTTTTGAAGGGTTTCTCACCATATTGCAGGTACTACAAGTTTGATTTTCTTATTTTTGATCTCTCAGGGTTTCTCACCATATTCCAGGTCTTACTGTTTGATTTTCTCATTTTTAGACTTTTTCAGGGTTTCTCACCATATTCCAGGTACTACAGTGTGATTTTCTCATTTTTTGACTTTTTCAGGGTTTCTCATCATATTCCAAGTTCTAGAGTGTGATTTTCTCTTTTTAGAATTTTCAGAGTTTCTCACCATATTCCAGGTCCTACAGTGTGATTTTCTCATTTTAAGACTTTTTCAGGGTTTCTCAACATATTCCAACTCCTTCAGTGTATTTTTCTCATTTTTCGACTTTTTTAGGGTTTCTCATCTTATTCCAAGTCCTACAGTGTGATTTTCTCATTTTAAGACTTTTTCAGGGTTTCTCACCATATTCCAGGTACTACAGTGTGATTTTCTCATTTTTTTACTTTTTCAGGGTTTCTCATCACATTCCAAGTCCTAGAGTGTGATTTTTGCTTTTTTTCGAATTTTTCAGGGTTTCTCAACATATTCCAGGTCCTACAGTTTGTTATTCTCATTTTTCCTCTTTTTCAGGGTTTCTCACTAGCTTCCAATTCCTACTGCGTGATTTTCTCATTTTCCGACTTCTTTCAGGGTTTCTCACCATATTCTGGGTCCTACTGCATGAATTTCTCATGTTTTGACTTTTTCAGGTTTCTCACCATATTCCAAGTCCTAGAGTGTGATATTCTTATTTTTTGACTTTTTCAGTGTTTCTCACCATATTCCAGGTCCTACAGTGTGATTTTCTCTTTTTTTAAATTTTTCGGGGTTTCTTACCTTATTCCAGGTTCTACATTGTCATTTTATCATTTTTTAATATTTCAGGTTTTCTCAACATATTCCAGGTCCTACACTGTCATTTTCTTATTTGCGACTTTTTCAGAGTTTCTCACCATATTCCATGTACTACAGTGTGATTTTTCTCATTTGTTGACTTTTTCAGGGTTTCTCACCATATTCCAAGTCCTACAGGGTGATTTTCTCATTTTTTGACTTTTTCAGAGTTTCTCACCATATTCCAAGTCCTAGAGTGTGATATTCTCATTTTTCGACTTTTTCAGTGTTTCTCACCATATTGCATGTACTACAAGTTTTATTTTCTTATTTTTGGACTTTTTCAGGGTTTCTCACCATATTCCAGGTCCTACTGTGTGATTTTCTCATTTTAATACTCTTTTAGTGTTTCTCACCATATACCAGGTACTACAGTGTGATTTTCTCATTTTTTGAATTTTTCAGGGTTTCTCATCATATTCCAAGTCCTAGAGTGTGATTTTCGCATTTTTCGAATTTTTCAGGGATTCTCAGCATATTCCAGTTCCTACAGTTTGATTTTCTAATTTTTCGACTTTTTCAGGGTTTCTCACCATATCCCAAGTCCTACAGTGTGATTTTCTCATTTTAAGACTTTTTCAGGGTCTCTCACCATATTGCAAGTCCTACAAGTGTGTATTTCTTTTTTTTTTTTTTGACTTTCATGACTTCTTACCATATTCCAGCTCCTACAGTGTCATTTTCTCATTTTTCGACATTTTCAGAGTTTCTTACCATATTCCAGGTCCTACAGTGTGATTTTATCATTTTAAGACTTTTTCTGTGTTTCTCATCATATTCTGGGTCCTAGTGCATTATTTTCTCATTTTTCGACTTTTTCAGGGTTTCTCACCATATTCCAAGTCCTAAAGTTTGATTTTCTCATTTTTTGACTTTTTCAGGGTTTCTCATCATATTCCAAGTCCTAGAGTGTGATATTCTCATTTTTCGACTTTTTCAGGGTTTGTCACCATATTGCATGTACTACAAGTTTGATTTTCTTATTTTTCAACTCTTTCAAGGTTTCTCACCACTTTCCAGGTCCTACTGGGTGATTTTCTCATTTTAAACTTTTGTAGTGTTTCTCAAAATATTCCAGGTACTACAGTGTGATTTTTTTATTTTTTTACTTTTTCACGGTTTCTCATCATATTCCAAGTCCTAGAGTGTGATTTTTGCCTTTTTCGAATTTTTCAGGGTTTCTCAACATATTCCAGGTCCTACAGTTTGATTTTCTCATTTTTCGACTTTTTCAGAGTTTCTCACCAGCTTCCAGGTCCTACTGCGTGATTTTCTCATTTTAAGACTTTTTCAGTATTTTTCACCATATTCCAAG
The DNA here is from genome assembly GCF_978045245.1 of Mus caroli. Taxonomy (NCBI): domain Eukaryota; kingdom Metazoa; phylum Chordata; class Mammalia; order Rodentia; family Muridae; genus Mus; species Mus caroli. Next base: position 8,559,219 of record NW_028227276.1, read on the forward strand.
TACTACAGTGTGATTTTCTATTTTAAGACTTTTTCAGTGTTTCTCACCAAATCCCAGGTCCTACTGCGTGATTTTCTCATTTTTCGACCTTTTCAGGGTTTCTCACCATATTCCAAGTCCTACAGTGTGATTTTCTCATTTTTCGACTTTTTCAGTGTTTCTGACCATATTCCAAGTCCTACAGTGTGATTTTCTCATTTTTTGACTTTTTCAGGGTTTCTCAACATATTCCAAGTCCTAGAGTGTGATTTTTGCTTTTTTCGAATTTTTCAGGGTTTCTCAACATATTCCAGATCCTACAGATTGATTTTCTCATTTTTCGACTTTTTCAGGGTTTCTCACCAGCTTCCAGGTCCTACTGCGTGATTTTCTTATTTTTGACTTTTTTTCAGGGTTTCTCACCATATTCTGGGTCCTACTGCATGATTTTCTCATTTTTCGACATTTTCAAGGTTTCTCACCATATTCCAAGTCCTACAGTGTGATTTTTCATTTTTTGACTTTTTCAGGGTTACTCATCTTATTCCAAGCCACACCCATCTTTAAATTTTTAGAAGAAAATGTGAGGCTGTGTTTATATACATCATATGCAGATCGTTAGAGGGATTTAGATTCTCCAGAATCTGACACCCTCTTCTGGAGTGTCTAAAGATAGCTACAGTGTACTTATATCTAATAAATAAATAAATAAATAAATAAATAAATAAATAAATAAATAAATATATAAATAAACATTATTTAAAAAGGATAAGAAAGAAAGAAAGACCAGGCAGGCCTGCCATCCTTATCTCTGTCTGTCTGTCTGTCTGTCTGTCTGATACCCTGGAACTGGAGAAGGGCCACCATATAGTTGCTGGTAGTTGATCCCAGATTCTCTAGAAGAGGAGACAATGCTCTTAATTGTTGAGCCCTTTCAGTGGCCCCACACATCTTTAAATTTTTGGAAGTAAATGTGAGTCTGTGTTTATGTACATCATATGCAGACCATAAGAAGGATTTAGATTCTCCAGAATCTGACACCCTCTTCTGGAGTGTCTGAAGACCGCTACAGTGTACTTATATTTAATAAATACATAAATAAATAAATAAACATTTTTAAAAAGGATAAGAAAGAAAAAAAACCAGGCAGGCCTGCCATCCTTATCTCTGTCTGTCTGTCTGTCTTTCTGTCTGATCCCCTAGAACTGGAGAGGAGCCACCATATAGTTGCTGGTAGTTGATCCCAGGTTGTCTGCAAGAGGAGATAATGCTGTTAATTGTTGAGCCCTTACAGTGACCCCATGCATCTTTAAATTTTTTAAGTATATGTGAGGCTGTGTTTATGTATATCATATGCAGACCATAAGAGGGATTTAGATTCTCCAGAATCTGACACCCTCTTCTGGTGTGTCTGAAGACAGACACAGTGTACTTATATCTAATAAATAAATAAATAAATAAATAAATAAATAAATAAATAAATAAACATTTTTTATAATGAATAAGAAATAAAGAAAGACCAGGCAGGCCTGCCATCCTTATCTCTGTCTGTCTGTCTGTCTGTCTTTCTGATCCACTGGAACTGGAGATGGGCCACCATATAGTTGCTGGTAGTTGATCCCAGGTTCTCTGGAAGATGAGGCAATGCTGTTAATTGTTGAGCCCTCTCAGTGGCCCCACACATCTTTAAATTTTTAGAAGTATACGTGAGTCTGTGTTTATGTACATCATATGCAGGCCATAAGAGGGATTTAGATTCTCCAGAATCTGACACCCTCTTCTGGAGTGTCTGAAGACAGCTACAGTGTACTTATATCTAATAAATACATAAATAAATAAATAAATAAGTAAACATTTTTTCAAAAGGATAAGAAAGAAAGAAAGACCAGGCAGGCCTGCCATCCTTATCTCTGTCTGTCTGTCTGTCTGTCTGTCTCATCCCCTGGAACTGGAGATGGGCCACCATATAGTTGCTGGTAGTTGAGCCGAGGTTCTCTGGAAGAGGAGACAATGCTGTTCATTGTTGTGCCCTTTCAATGGCCCCACCCATCTTTAAATATTTAGAACTGTATGTTAGGCTGTGTTTATGTACATCATATGCAGATTATAAGAGGGATTTAGATTCTACAGAAACTGACACCATCTTCTGGAGTATCTAAAAACAGCTACAGTGTACTTATATCTAATAAATAAATAAATAAATAAATAAATAAATAAACATTTTTTAAAAAGGATAAGAAAGAAAGAAAGACCAGGCAGGCCTGCCATCCATATCTCTGTCTGTGTGTCTGTCTGTCTGTCTGATCCCTGGGAACTGGAGATGAGCCACCATATAGTTGCTGGTAGTTGATCCCAGGTTCTGTGGAAGAGGAGATAATGCTGTTAATTGTTGAGCCCTTTTAGTGGCCCCACCCTTCATTAAATTTTTAGAAGTATATCTGAGGCTGTGTTTATGTACATCATATGCAGACCAGAAGATGGTTTTAGATTTTTCAGAATCTGAAACCGTCTACTGGAGTGTCTGAAGACAGCTACAGTCTACTTATATCTAATAAATACATAAATAAATAAATTAAAAAATAAATAAACATTTTTTTATAAAGGATAAGTAAGAAAGAAAGAAAATTCAGGCAGGCCTGCAATCCTTATCTCTGTCTGTCTGTCTGTCTGTCTGAACCTCTGGACCTGGATATGGGACACCATATATTTGCTGTTAGTTTTTCCCAGGTTCTCTGGAAGAGGAGACAATGCTGTTAATTGTTGAGCCCTTTCAGTGGCCCCACCCATATTTAAATGTTTAGAAGTATATGTGAGGCTGTGTTTATGTACATCATATGCAGACCATAAGAGGGATTTAGATTCTCCAGAATCTGACACCCTTTTCTGGACTGTCTGAAGACAGCTACAGTGTACTTATGTCTAATAAATACATAAATAAATAAATAAATAAATAAATAAATAAATAAATAAACAAACATTTTTTAAACAGGATAAGTAAGAAAGAAAGACCTGGCAGGCCAGCCATCCTTATCTCTGTCTGTCTGTATGTCTGTCTGATACCCTGGAAATACAGATGGGCCACCATATAGTTGCTGGAAGTTGATCCCAGGTTCTCTGGAAGAGGAGACAATGATGTTAATTGTTGAGCCCTTTCAATGGTCCCACCCATCTTTAAATTTTTAGAATTGTATGTGAGGCTGTGTTTATGTACATCATATGCAGACCATAAGAGGGATTTAGATTCTCCAGTATCTGACACCCTCTTCTGGAGTGTCTGCAGACAGCTACAGTGTACTTATATCTAATAAATACATAAATAAATAAATAAATAAATAAATAAATAAATAAATAAATAAACATTTTTAAAAAGGATAAGAAAAAAAGAAAGACCAGGCAGGCCTGCCATCCATATCTCTGTTTGTCTGTCTGTCTGTCTGTCTGTCTGATCCCTGGGAACTGGAGATGAGCCACCATATAGTTACTGGTAGTTGATCCCAGGTTCTCTGGAAGAGGACATAATGCTGTTAATTGTTGAGCCCTTTCAGTGGCCCCACCCTTTATTAAATTTTTGGAAGTATATCTGAGGCTGTGTTTATGTACATCATATGCAGACCATAAGATGGTTTTAGATTCTTCAGAATCTGACACCCTCTACTGGAGTGTCTGAAGACAGCTACAGTGTACTTATATCTAATAAATACATAAATAAATAAATTAATAAATAAATAAACATTTTTTAAAAGGATAAGAAAAAAAGAAAGACCAGGCAGGCCTGCGATCCTTATCCCTGTCTGTCTGTCTGTCTGTCTGATACCCGGGAACTGGAGATGGGCCACCATATAGTTGCTGATAGTTGATCCCAGGTTCCCTGGAAGAGGAGACAATGCTGTTAATTGTTGAGCCCTTTCAGTGGCCTCAGCCACCTTTAAATTTTTAGAAGTATATGTGAGGCTGTGTTTATGTTCATCATATGCAGACCATAAGAGGGATTTAGATTCTCCAGAATCTGACACCCTCTTCTGGCGTGTCTGAAGACAGCTACAGTGTACTTATATCTAATAAATAAATAAATAAAGAAAGAAAGAAATAAAGAAATAAATAAATACATAAATCAATAAACATGTTTTAAAAGGATAAGAAAGAAAGAAAGAACAGGCAGGTGTGGCCTCCCTTCCCCCCAGCCTGGAACCTGCCTGCTCAAGGGTGGAGCTACCGACTCATTCGTCCTGCCACGCCCACTGCTGGAACCTGCCTCTGCTGCCTGGAGTCACACACGGGTTCGTCCTGCTACTGGACCCTGAGTTACTTGGCGGGAAATTGGGTTCCCTCCCCCTTCCTTTATAAACTGAGTGTCTGGAAATATTAAATTGAGCCTCGATCAGAACTTGTTGTCCTGGCTTCATTCTTTTCTTCCACCCCGTCTAGTTTCCTCTCTTTGCAGGGAACTGCCATTCTCAGTGAACCGTTCGTGTTGTGGACCGCGGGCGGGCCGCAACAGTTGGCGCCAGAACTGGGACCTGAAGAATGGCAGAGGGATGTTAAGAGAAACGACTGCTGTGTGGAGCTCCACAAGAAAGGAAAGAATCTTCGTATCGGAGGAGCATCGGAGCAACGGACAGGTACACATGCTAGCGCTAGCCTAAAAAATTTCAGTTTTGTAAAGTGTTGCTGAGGATGCGGTAGGATACGAATCAAGTTTGAAACAGTGCTGACCCAACACTGGTTCTGCTTTGGGTCAGCAGTTCGTAAATCAGAACTAGATATGGAGACAGGCGGTGTGCCGCAGCTTTTTAGAAAGCTGCTTAGGTGGAAGAAGGAAGGGTTCAAAGTCAGAAATCTTTTAGATAAGATAGATAGCTGTTGTCCATGGTTCAAAGAAGAAGAAACGATAGATTGTGGAACCTGGGAGAAAGTTGGTGAGGCCCTGAAGCGAGTTAAAGTTTGAGATTAAGCTTCAGAGGCTGAGTCTCTTAAGATATTTCTAGTTTAGATAATGATTAATGTGGTTCCTATCCTAAATAGTAAAATTTAAGATAAGATATAAAGCAATGCCTCTTTATTAAAGCGTTAAAGCTTGCTTTAATAGGTATTCATAGGTATTAATTGATATCCAAACTTCGTAATATGATAGTAATGCTTCTAATATTGATTTTAACAGTGATAAATTGTTTTAAACATAGGTTTTGCTTTCCCAAAGTTATAGGTATTATCCTAACCTTGCACAAAAACTTAAAATTTATGGTTAAAACTGCCATTGTTCCATTGACTGCAGCTTGCAGTTTGATTGCAAATTTAAGATTGATGCTCAGATTAAAAAGTATTTTACCTTTGAGTCAATACAGGGCTCTGGGCAGTCCCAGAGCGGCTTGTGGCCTTTTCTTTTGTTTTGCAAACAATGCCTAAAAAAGTTTTTCCCTGTGTTCAAGAAAATTTCTTTTTAACAGTGTTACAGATCTATTCAGATGTTTAAAATAATGCTTAAATTCAAAGATTTTTGCTTCTAGTAAACTGGTAATCACTAGAAAATTTTGCCTCTACGTATGGCTAATATAGCTTTACATTATGTAAGAAAAATGTTTATTGTTTCTGCTTCTTTACAAGAAGCCAAAAGTTTTAATCTTTCAGTATATATTGTTTCCTAAGTGAAAAGTATTTTATTAACTAATGCTTCTCAAGGGAAGTTTACCTTAAATCCTTGCTCTCACCCAAAAGATTCAGAGACAGTATCCTTTTATTATTTAGTGTTTTAGTTTACTACAAAAGGTTTTACAAAAAATAAAGAAAGCTTTTATAATTGTTGTTAATTGGTAATTAAAAATTAGTTGTGCCCAAGACAATTCTTTGGCCAAAAAAAACACATTATTGTAAAGTCATTTTTCTCATCCTCCCAGCCGATCGTTGGCCACGTGGGCCCAACTAGCTGCTGTGGAGCGGAGTCTTAAGACACACAGTTGCCCCTATTCCAGCACAAATAATCTGGTTGTGTGCTGTAGATAGTGTTTTAAAATGCTGAACAATCAAACCTTAATTTATATATTGATAGTCAATGCTGCATCTCTGAGCTCATAATTACTTAAAATTGTTCATCCCTCAGATACTATTAATTCTCAAATTTACAATTGCTTATACATATTTTTAGTTAATAAATAAATAAATTATGCACGTGTGACTCTTAATAACTTTTCTAGCCTTCTAGTTACAACCGTTCCTTAAGAAAAATAATTGAAAGTGCAATTAGTCACTGCCCCTTTACAGCCAAATATTTAAAATGTTTTGTCCAAAAAGTTATTAATTCAAAAGGTTAGATATTGTAAAATTTTAAACTTTAACCTCTTAAAAGACAAAAGAGAGAAATTGTATCCCCATATATACTATTTAGTGCATTTCCATGCACACTATTTAAAACATACCTTTATTTTCAAAATTTGAGATTAAAATGTCAAATTTAATAAATGCTTTTTAGTATCTTAAAAGGGTCTACTTATTGGCTTATAGATTGATCCTAAAACAGCTACCTTATTAAGAAAAGGAAAAAACAGGTTCTCTCCACAGAACTCTACAAAAGCATATTGGTAATTCGTGTGCTGAGCTGACAGGTAAGTTAACTCAGTGTCCTGATTAAAAGGACTAAAAGATTAAATTCATGTTTTAGATCCATCCTTGCTTGTCATTTTTCCAGTTTAGACTAGCTTCTAGCCTTTTAACTTTATAACAATAGTACATCAGAGACTGTATATTCAGACTTAGTAAAATTAGTCATTTAATAGAGTCATAATGATTTTTCACTCTTCTTCAGTGTGACCAGCCATTCTAACTCAATCTTAGACTGGTCTAATATTCAGTCCAATTATTAGAGATTCCTATATTCTAAATTACCTAACAAAGTTAATTCAGAGCGTTTCCCCCAAGGTCACCAAAGGCTCACCTTGCCTTTACCTTATTTGTCCTAAACTTTTTGCAAACTGACATTAAAGGTCAGTCTGCAGCAGAACGCCACTGGCACCCAGTTACTTCTAATTCTTATGCATTGGTAAAATGGAAGGACGCCCTGACTAATAAATGGAAGGGTCCAGATCCAGTTCTAATCTGGGGAAGAGGCTCGGTTTGTGTTTTTTCACGAGATGAAGATAAAGCACAGTGGCTACCAGAGAGATTAATTCGTCAGGTAAACACAGATTCTGTCTCTTCTCGTAAGTATCATTCTAAAGACTAAAATTCCTCTTGTGCTGGGAGTGGAAGCTCTCAAAAAACACTGTTTCCTCTGAGCCAATTCCCCTACAAGAGGCCGGAGATTAACTTTAGCTTTACAATTTGCATCTAAATAAAGTACCTTGACTTCTCCAAACAGAAAATTTACATTGCTACACTCTCATTGTTTAGAATTCTTCCTTCTCTCAAGCAGGTCAATCTACATTCTCCGGTTCTCCGCCCCGCCCCTACGAGCAAACAGGTGGTATTGCTAATCTCCCTTCCAAGGACATCCCAGCATGTGGCTTTTCAGTCTAAGATAGGATTTAGATTTAACAGGAGAGCTAGGGAAGTAAAAATTTCATATATATTTACAAAGATTAGTTCTTATTTTAATAGAAATAGGCTTAGTCCCTTAGCTGGCCTCTGGCTTTTCACCCTTGCTGTTACTGCAAGGTGTCCTTAGTTCCTCAGGCTACTGGAAATAACAGGGATGAAGAGGAAAGACTTTCAGCTCCTATTTTAACCAAAATTAATGGTGTTAATACTGACATAGTTCTTGTCTAGGCCTTGCTAAATCTGAGGTTGACAAGTCTCATATAGAGACCTCGCAATAACTCAGAATTGCGCTACTGATTCATAATCATATGAATACGGTATGGGTACCGCTTGGCGCAGGAGATTACTGCGGAGGGAAGGTCCAGTTTGACCGTTTCTGAGTTCCCTGTGCGACACACCTGATTTGAAAGAGGTTGGTATCTGACTCCAGCTAAAAACCAAAAATACTTAAGGCTCTGCCTCCCGTCCCCAAAAGATACCAAGAGCCACAGATGTGGGTTGTTATAACGCCCACGGGAGGAATCAGGTCAATGTCCACCCAAGTCAAGGTTTAAGGCCCACTCATCTATGGATGAAAAAAATCATTTGATCACCTCTGTTAAGCATTGCCTATTTAAACTTAATTAATAGGGGGGAGAGAGATTGGAGACCTTGCTGTTGTAAGAGCAGGCCCTTCACTGCCTCCCACCCAAAAAATAAAAAAGCCAATTGGCCTTGTACTAGGAGCCAGCCAGTCTTAACCCCTTCTCCCTGTCCCCCTGCCTTTCACCCAAAATTGTGGATAATTTTCAGCTCAGTGTTATTCTAAAATTGTTTAGTTAAACTCAGCCAGGGTTCCAACGCCCTACTTAAAATGTAAACAGGTAGCTACCTATTCAGCACTAATTAGCATTATAAAGTCAGAGCCTACAGCCCAGTGCTGCTATTCAGTCAGTACTTTTAAGACAGTCTCAGCCAGATACAGTTTTTACTTTAGCCCTAGGAACTCAGGCAGAACTATTGAACATAGATAATTTTTCTGCCACAGGCCACCCCCTTTTTTTTATTTTTGTTTTGTTATCTAATGGGGGGAAATGTGGCCTCCCTTCCCCCCAGCCTGGAACCTGCCTGCTCAAGGGTGGAGCTACCGGCTCATTCGTCCTGCCACGCCCACTGCTGGAACCTGCCTCTGCTGCCTGGAGTCACACACGTGTTCATCCTGCTACTGGACCCTGAGTTACTGGGTGGGAAATTGGGTTCCCTCCCCCTTCCTTTATAAACTGAGTGTCTGGAAATATTAAATTGAGCCTCAATCAGAACTTGTTGTCCTGGCTTCATTCTTTTCTTCCGCCCCATCTAGTTTCCTCTCTTTGCAGGGAACTGCCATTCTCAGTGAACCGTTCGTGTTGTGGACCGCGGGCGGGCCTCAACAGGCAGGCCTGCCATCCTTATCTCTGTCTGTGTCTGTCTCTCTGTCTGATCCCCTGGAACTGGAGATGGGCCACCATATAGTTGCTGGTAGTTGATCCCAGGTTCTCTGGAAGAGGAGAAAATGCTGTTAATTGTTGAGCGCTTTCAGCGGCCCCACCCATCTTTATATTTTTAGAAGTATATGTGAGGCTGTGTTTATATACATCATATGCAGACCATAAGAGTGATTTAAATTCTCCAGAATCTGACACCCTCTTCTGGAGTGTCTGAAGAAAGCTACAGTGTACTTATATCTAATAAATAAATAAATAAATAAATAAATAAATAAATAAATAAATAAATAAATAAGTAAACATTTTTTCAAAAGGATAAGTAAGAAAGAAAGACCAGGCAGGCCTGCCATCCTTATCTCTGAATGCCTTTCTGTCTGTCTGATCCCCTGGAACTGGAGATGGGCCACCATATAGTTGCTGGTAGTTGATCCCAGGTTCTCTGGAAGAGGAGACAATGCTGTTAATTGTTGAGCCCTTTCAGTGGCCGCACACATCTTTAAATTTTTGGAAGTAAATGTGAGTCTGTGTTTATGTACATCATATGCAGACCATAAGAGGGATTTATATTCTCCAGAATCTGACACCCTCTTCTGGAGTGTCTGAAGAAAGCTACAGTGTACTTATATCTAATAAATTAATGAATAAATAAATAAACATTATTAAAAAGGATAAGAAAAAAGAAAGACCAGGCAGGCCTGCCACCTTGTCTGTCTGTCTGTCTGTCTGTCTATCTGTCAGATCCCCTGGAACTGGAGATGGGCCACCATATAGTTGCTGGTAGTTTATCCCAGGTTCTCTGGAAGAGGAGATAATGCTGTTAATTTTTGAGCCCTTTCAGTGGCCCATCCCATCTTTAAATTTTTAGAGGTATTTGTGAGGCTGTGTTTATGTACATCATATGCAGACCATAAGAGGGATTTAGATTCTCCAGAATCTGACACCCTCTTCTGGAGTGTCTGAAGACAGCTACAGTGTACTTATATCTAATAAATAAATAAATAAATAAATAAATAAATAAATAAATAAATAAATAAATAAACATTTTTTAAAAGGATAAGAAAAAAAGAAAGACCAGGCAGGCCTGCGATCCTTATCCCTGTCTGTCTGTACGTCTGTCTGTCTGATCTCCTGGAACTGGAGATGGGCCACAATATAGTTGCTGGTAGTTGTTCCCAGGTTCTCTGGAAGAGGGGACAATGCTGTTAATTGTTGAGCCCTTTCAGTGGCCCCTCTGATCTTTAAATTTTTAGAGGTGTATGTGTGGCTGTGTTTATGTACATCATATGCAGACCATAAGAGGGATTTAGATTCTCGAGAATCTGACACCCTCTTCTGGAGTGTCTGAAGACAGCTACAGTGTACTTATATCTAATAAATAAATAAATAAAATAAATAAATAAACATTTTTTAAAAAGGATAAGAAAGAAAGAAAGAACTGGCAGGCCTGCCATCCTTATCTCTGTCTCTGGGTCTGTCTGATCCCCGGGAACTAAAGATGGGCCACCATATAGTTGCTGATAGTTGATCCCAGGTTCTCTGGAACAGGAGACAATGCTGTTAATTGTTGAGCCCTTTCAGTGGCCTCAGCCATCTTTAAATTTTTAGAAGTATATGTGAGGCTATGTTTATGTACATCATATGCAGAACATAAGAGGGATTTAGATTCTCCAGAATCTTACACCCTCTTCTGGAGTGTCTGAAGACAGCTACAGTGTACTTATATCTAATTAATACATAAATAAATAAATAAATAAATAAATAAATAAATAAATAAATAAACATTTTTTAAAAGGATAAGAAAGAAAGAAAGAACAGGCAGGCCTGCCATCCTTATCTCTGACTGTCTGTCTGTCTGTCTGATCCCCTGGAACTGGAGATGGGCCACCATATAGTTGCTAGAAGTTGATCCCAGGTTCTCTGGAAGAGGAGACAATGCTGTTAATTGTTGAGCCCTTTCAGTGGCCCCACCCATCTTTAAATTTTTAGAAGTATATGTGAGGCTGTGTTTATGTACATTGTATGCAGACCATAAGAGGGATTTAGATTCTCCAGAAACTGATACCCTCTTCTGGAGTGTCTGAAGACATCTACAGTGTACTTATATCTAATAAATAAATAAATAAAGAAAGAAAGAAAGAAAGAAAGAAAGAAAGAAAGAAAGAAAGAAAGAAACATGTTTTAAAAAGAATAAGAAAGAAAGAAAAACCAGGCAGGCCTGCCATCCTAGTCTGTCTGTCTGTCTGTGTGATACCCGGGAACTGGAGATGGGCCACCATATAGTTGCTGGTAGTTGATCCCAGGTTCTCTGGAAGAGGAGACAATGCTGTTAATTGTTGAGCCCTTTCAGTGGCCCCACCCATCTTTAAATTTTGAGAAGTATATGTGAGGCTGTGTTTATGTACATCATATGCAGTCCATAAGAGGGATTTAGATTCTCCAGAATCTGACACCCTCTTCCTGAGTTTCTGAAGACAGCTACAGTGTACTTAAATCTAATAAATAAATAAATAAATAAATAAATAAATAAATAAACAAATAAACATTTTAAAAGGATAAGAAAGAAAGAAAGAAAGAAAGAACAGGCAGGCCTGTGATCCTTATCTCTTCTGTCTGTCTGTCTGTCTATCTGATTCCCTGGAACTGGAGATGGGCCACCATATAGTTGCTGGTAGTTGATCCCAGGTTCTCTGAAAGAGGAGACAATGCTGTTAATTGTTGAGCCCTTTCAGTGGCCCCACACATCTTTAAATTTTTGGAAGTAATTGTGAGTCTGTGCTTATGTACATCATATGCAGTCCAATAGAGGGATTTAGATTCTCCAGAATCTGACACCCTCTTCCTGAGTGTCTGAAGACAGCTACAGTGTACTTATATCTAATAAATACATAAATAAATAAATAAATAAACATTTCTTTAAAAGGATAAGAATGAAAGAAAGACCAGGCAGGCCTGCCATCCTTATCTCTATCTGTCTGTATGTCTGTCTGTCTGTCTGATCCCCTGGAACTGGAAATGGGCCACCATATAGTTGCTGGTAGTTGAACCCAGTTTCTCTGGAAGAGGAGACAATGCTGTTAATTTTTGAGACATAAAATGGCCCCACCCATCTTTAAATTTTTAGAAGTATATGTGAGGCTGTGTTTATGTACATCATTTGCAGACCATAAGAGGGATTTAGATTGTCCAGAATCTGACACCCTCTTCTGGAGTGTCTGAAGACTGCTACCATGTACTCATATCTAATAAATACATAAATAAATAAATAAATAAATAAATAAATAAATAATCATTTTTTAAAAATGATAAGAAAAAAAGAAAGACAAGGCAGGCCTGCGATCCTTAACTCTGTCTGTCTGTCTGTCTGTCTGATCTCCTGGAACTGGAGATGGGCCACCATATAGTGTCTGGTAGTTGATCCCAGGTTCTCCTGAAGAGGAGACAATGCTGTTAATTGTTGAACCCTTTCAGTGGCCCCACACATCTTTAAATTTTTGGAAGTAAATGTGAGTCTGTGTTTATGTACATCATATGCAGACCATAAGAGGGATTTATATTCTCCAGAATCTGACACCCTCTTCTGGAGTGTCTGAAGACAGCTACAGTGTACTTATATCTAATAAATAAATAAATAAATAAATAAATAAATAAATAAATAAATAAATAAATAAGTAAACATTTTTTCAAAAAGTTAATAAAGAAAGAAAGACCAGCAGGACTGCCATCCTTATCTCTGACTGTCTGTCTGTCTGTCTGATCTTCTGGAACTGGAGATGGGCCACCATATTGTTGCTGGTAGTTGATCCCAGGTTCTCTGGAAAAGGGACAATGCTGTTAATTGTTGAGCCCTTTCAGTGGCCCCACACATTTTTAAATTTTTGGAAGTAAATGTGAGTCTGTGTTTATGTACATAATATGCAGACAATAAGAGGGATTTATATACTCCAGAATCTGACACCCTCTTCTTGAGTGTCTGAAGACAGCTACAGTGAACTTATATCTAATAAATAAATAAATAAATAGATAATCATTTTTTTAAAAATGATAAGAAGAAAAGAAAGACCAGGCAGGCCTGCCATCCTAATATCTGTCTGTCTGTCTGTCTGTCTGATCTTCTGGAACTGGAGATGGGCCACCATATAGTTGCTGGTAGTTGATCCCAGGTTCTCTGGAAGAGGAGACAATGCTGTTATATGTTGAGCCCTTTCAGTAGCCCCACCCATCTTTAAATTTTTAGAAGTATATGTGAGGCTGTGTTTATGTACATCATATGCAGACCATAAGAGGGATTTAGATTCTCCAGAATCTGACATTCCTTTCTGGAGTGTCTGAAGGCAGCTACAGGGTACTTATATCTAATAAATAAATGAATAAATAAATAAATAAATAAACATTTTTTAAAAGGATAAGAAAAAATGAAAGACCAGGCTGGCCTGCCATCCTTATCTCTGTCTGTCTGCCTGTCTGTCTGATCTCCTGGAACTGGAGATGGGCCACAATATAGTTGCTGGTAGTTGATCCCAGGTTCTCTGGAAGAGGAGACAATGCTGTTAATTGTTGAGCCCTTTCAGTGGCCCCACTCATCTTTAAATTTTTAGAAGTGTATGTGAGGCTCTGTTTATGTACATTGTATGCAGACCATAAGAGGGATTTAGATTCTCCAGAACCTTATACACTCTTCTGGAGTGTCTGTCTCTCTCTCTGTCTTTCCCTTCTCTCTCTGTCTCTCTGTCTCTCTATGTCTCTCTCTGTCTCTTTCTGTCTCTCTCTGTCTCTATCTCTGTCTCTCTCTGTTTCTCTCTTTGTCTCTCTCTGTCTCTCTCTATGTCTCTCTCTATCTCTCTATGTCTCTCTCTGTAGGTCTCTTTCTGTCTCTCTCTGTCGCTCTCTGTCTTTCTCTGTCTCTCTCTGTCTTTCTCTCTTTGTCTCTTTTCTGTCTCTGTCTGTCTCTCTCTCTGTTTCTCTCTGTCTGTCTCTGTCTTTCTTTGTCTCTCTCTGTATTTCTATGTCTCTCTATGTCTCTCTCTCTGTATCTCTCTGTCTCGCTTTGTTTCTCTTTGTCTTACTCTGTCTCTCTCTGTCTCTCTCTATCCCCATCTCTGTCTCTCTCGGTCTCACTCTGTCTCTCTCTGTGTCTCTCTCTGTCTCTCTCTCTCTGTCTCTCTCTGTCTCTCTCTCTGTAACTCTCTGTCTCTCTCTCAGTCGCTCTCTGTCTCTCTCTATGTCTCTCTCTATCCCTATCTCTGTCTCTCTGTGTATCTCTCTGTCTCTCTGTGTCTCTCTCTGCTCTCTCTCTGTCTCTCTCTTTGTCTCTGTTTCTCTCTTTCTCTCTCTCTGTCTCTCTCTGTCTCTATTTATGTCTCTCTCTGTCTCTCTCTCTGTCTCTCCCTGTCTCTCTCTTTCTCTTTGTCTCTCTATGTCTCTCTCTGTCTCAATCTCTGTCTCTCTCTGTAGGTCTCTTTCTGTCTCTCTCTGTCGCTCTCTGTGTCTCTGTTTCTCTCTTTGTCTCTCTCTGTCTCTCTCTGTCTCTCTTTCTGTCTCTCTCACTCTCTCTCTGTCTCACTCTCTGTCTCTCTCTGTGTCTCTCTCTGCCTCTCTCTATCTCTCTCTGTCTCTTTCTATATCTCTCTCTGTCTCTCTCTCTCTCTCTCTTTGTCTCTCTGTGTCTCTTTTTGTCTCTCTCTGTCTCTCTCTGTCTCTTTCTGTCTCTCTCTGTCTCTTTCCGTCTCTCTCTGTCTCAATTTCTGTCTCTCTCTGTTTCTCTCTTTGTCTCTCTCTGTCTCTCTATGTCTCTCTCTGTCTCTCTCTATGTCGATCTATGTCACTCTATGTCTCTCTCCGTATGTTCCTTTCTGTCTCTCTCTGTCGCTCTCTGTCTTTCTCTGTCTCTCTCTGTCTCTCTCTCTCTTTGTCTCTTTTCTGTCTCTTTCTGTCTCTCTCTCTGTCTCTCTCTGTCTCTCTCTCTGTCTTTCTTTGTCTCTCTCTGTATTTCTATGTCTCTCTATGTCTCTCTCTCTGTCTCTCTCTGTCTCTCTGTGTCTCTCTTTGTGTCTCTCTTTGCTCTCTCTGTCACTCTCTGTGTCTCTGTCTTTCTCTTTCTCTCTCTCTATCTCTCTCTGTCTCTATTTGTGTCTCTCTCTGTCTCTCTCTCTGTCTCTCCCTTTCTCTCTCTGTCTCTTTGTCTCTCTATGTCTCTCTCTGTCTCTTTCTGTCTCTCTCTGTCTCAATCTCTGTCTCTCTCTGTTTCTCTATTTGTCTCTCTCTGTCTCTCTCTGTCTCTCTCTATATCTCTCTCTGTCTCTCTTTGTCTCTCTCTGTAGGTCTCTTTCTGTCTCTCTCTGTCGCTCTCTGTCTTTCTCTGTCTCTCTCAGTCTCTCTCTCTTTGTCTCTTTTCTGTCTCTGTCTGTTTCTCTCTCTGTCTCTCTCTGTCTCTCTCTGTCTTTCTTTGTTTCTCTCTGTATTTCTATGTCTCTCTATTTCTCTCACTCTCTATCTTTCTGTCTCTCTTTGTTTCTCTTTGTCTCTCTCTGTCTCTAACTGTCTCTCTCTGTCTCTCTCTGTCTCTCTCTCTGTC
>NW_028227276.1:8579758-8584758 GCF_978045245.1 Mus caroli
TATGTCCCTCTCTCTGTATCTCTCTGTCTCTCTATGTCTCTCTCTGTCTCTCTCTGTCTCTCTCTGTCTCTCTCTCAGTCAATCTCTGTCTCTCTCTATGTCTCTCTCTATCCCTATCTCTGTCTCTCTATGTCTCTCTCTCTCTGTGTCTCTCTCTGTTTCTCTCTTTGTCTCTCTCTGTCTCTCTCAGTCTCTCTCTATGTCTCTCTCTATCTCTCTATGTCTCTCTCTGTAGGTCTCTTTCTGTCTCTCTCTCTCTCTCTGTCTTTCTCTGTCTCTCTCTGTTTCTCTCTCTTTGTCTCTTTTCTGTCTCTGTCTGTCTCTCTCTGTCTGTCTCTGTCTTTCTTTGTCTCTCTCTGTATTTCTATGTCTCTCTATGTCTCTCTCTCTGTATCTCTCTGTCTCGCATTGTTTCTCTTTGTCTTTCTCTGTCTCTCTCTCTGTCTCTCTCTCTATCGCTTTCTGTCTCTCTCTATGTCTCTCTCTATCCCTATCTCTGTCTCTCTGGGTCTCACTCTGTCTCTCTCTGTCTCTCTCTGTGTCTCTCTCTGTCTCTCTCTCTCTGTTTCTCTCTCTGTGTCTCTCTCTGTCTATATCTGTCTGTCTCTGTGACTCTGTCTCTCTCTTTCTCTCTCTCTGTTTCTCTCTGTCTCTATCTTTGTCTCTCTCTGTCTCTATCTCTGTCTCTCCCTGTCTCTCTCTGTCTCTCTGTCTCTCAATGTCTCTCTCTGTCTCTCTCTGTATCTCTCTGTCTAGCTCTGTCTCTCTCTGTGTCTCCCTGTGTCTCCCTCTCTATCTCTGTCTCTCTCTGTTTCTCTCTCTGTCTCTCTCTGTCTCTCTCTGTCTCTCTCTGTCTCTCTC
This sequence comes from Mus caroli, assembly GCF_978045245.1. NCBI lineage: Eukaryota > Metazoa > Chordata > Mammalia > Rodentia > Muridae > Mus > Mus caroli. The sequence goes on from NW_028227276.1 coordinate 8,580,620, forward strand.
TCTCTCTGTCTCTCTGTCCCTCTCTCTGTCTCTCTCTCATTCTCTCTCTCTGTCTCTCTGTTTCTCTCTCTGTCTCTCTCTGTCTCTCTCTGTCTCTCTCTCTGTCTCTCTCTGTCTCTATCTCTGTCTCTCTTTCTTTCTCACTCAGTCTATCTCACTCTGTCTCTATCTCTCTCTGTCTCTGTCTCTCTCTTTCTCTCTTTCTGTCTCTCTCACTCTCTATGTCTCTCTCTGTCTCACTCTCTGTCTCTCTCTATCCCTATCTCTGTCTCTCTCTGTCTCTCTTTCTGTCTCTCTCACTCTCTCTGTCTTACTATCTGTCTCTCTCTCTGTCTCTCTCTGTCTCTCTCTATCTCTCTCTGTCTCTTTCTCTATCTCTCTTTGTCTCTCTCTGTCTCTCTCTTTGTCTCTCTGTGTCTCTTTCTGTCTCTCTCTGTCTCTTTCTGTCTCTCTCTGTCTCTTTCTGTCTCTCTCTGTCTCAATTTCTGTCTCTCTCTGTTTCTCTCTTTGTCTCTCTCTGTCTCTCTCTGTCTCTCTCTATGTCTCTCTGTGTCTCTCTATGAATCTCTCCGTATGTCTCTTTCTGTCTCTCTGTGTCACTCTCTGTCTTTCTCTGTCTCTCTCTGTCTTTCTTTGTTTATCTCTGTATTTCTATGTCTCTCTATTTCTATCTCTCTCTATCTTTCTGTCTCTCTTTGTCTCTCTTTGTCTCTCTCTGTCTCTCTCTGTCTCTCTCTCTGTCTCTCTCTGTCTCTCTCTCTGTCGCTCTCTGTCTCTCTCTATGTCTCTCTCTATCCCTATCTCTGTCTCTCTCGGTTTCCCTCTGTCTCTCTCTGTCTCTCTCTGTGTCTCTCTCTGTCTTTCTCTCTGTCTCTCTCTCTGTGTCTCTCTCTGTCTCTGTCTCTGTCTGTCTCTGTGTCTCTGTCTCTCTCTTTCTCTCTCTCTGTCTCTCTCTGTCTCTCTCTGTGTCTCTCTCTGTCTTACTCTCTGTCTCCCTCTCTGTGTCTCTCTCTGTCTCTGTCTGTCTCTGTGTCTCTGTCTCTCTCTTTCTCTCTCTCTGTCTCTCTCTGTCTCTCTCTGTCTCTATGTCTCTCTCTGTCTCTCTCTCTGTCTCTCCCTGTCTCTCTCTGTCTCTCTGTTTCTCAATGACTCTCTCTGTCTCTCTCTCTGTATCTCTCTGTCTAGCTCTGTCTCTCTCTGTGTCTCCCTGTGTCTCCCTATCTATCTCTGTCTCTCTTGGTTTCTCTCTCTGTCTCTCTCTGTCTCTCTCTCTTTCGATCTCTGTCTCTCTCTATGTCTCTCTCTATCCCTATCTCTGTCTCTCTCGGTCTCACTCCGTCTCTCTCTGTCTCTCTCTGTCTCTCTCTCTGTCTCTCTCTCCCTGTCTCACTCTCTGTGTCTCTCTCTGTTTCTCTCTGTCTGTCTCTGTGTCTCTGTCTCTCTCTTTCTCTCTCTCTGTCTCTCTCTGTCTCTATTTATGTCTCTCTCTGTCTCTCTCTCTGTCTCTCCCTGTCTCTCTCTGTCTCTCAATGTCTCTCTCTGTCTCTCTCTCTGTATCTCTCTGTCTAGCTCTGTCTCTCTCTGTGTCTCCCTGTGTCTCCCTCTCTATCTCTGTCTCTCTCTGTTTCTCTCTCTGTCTCTCTGTCTCTCTCTGTCTCTCTCTGTCTCTCTCTGTCTCTTTCTCTGTCTCTCTTTCTGTCTCACTCAGTCTATCTCACTCTGTCTCTATCTCTCTCTGTCTCTGTCTCTCTCTTTCTCTCTTTCTGTCTCTCTCACTCTCAATGTCTCTCTCTGTCTCTCTTTCTGTCTCTCTCTATCCCTATCTCTGTCTCTCTCTGTCTCTTTTTCTGTCTCTCTCACTCTCTCTCTGTCTTACTCTCTGTCTCTCTCTGTGTCTCTCTCTGTCACTCTCTATCTTTCTCTGTCTCTTTCTCTCTCTCTCTCTGTCTCTCTGTCTCTCTCTTTGTCTCTCTGTGTCTCTTTCTGTCTCTCTCTGTCTCTTTCTGTCTCTCTCTGTCTCTTTCTGTCTCTCTCTGTCTCAATTTCTGTCTCTCTCTGTTTCTCTCTTTGTCTCACTCTGTCTCTGTCTGTCTCTCTCTATGTCTCTCTCTGTCTCTCTATGTCTCTCTATGTATGTCTCTTTCTGTTTCTCTCTGTCGCTCTCTGTCTTTCTCTGTCTCTCTCTGTCTCTCTCTCTTTGTCTCTTTTCTGTCTCTGTCTGTCTCTCTCTCTGTCTCTCTCTGTCTCTCTCTCTGTCTTTCTTTGTCTCTCTCTGTATTTCTATGTCTCTCTATGTCTCTGTCTCTCTGTATCTCTCTGTCTCTCTTTGTCTCTCTCTGTCTCTCTCTGTCTCTCTCAGTCTCTCTCTCTGTCTCTCTCTGTCTCTCTCTCTGTCGCTCTCTATGTCTCTCTCTATCCCTATCTCTGTCTCTCTCTGTCTCTATCTGTCTCTATCTGTCTCTCTCTCTCTGTGTCTCTCTCTGTGTCTCTCTCTTTCTCTCTCTCTGTCTCTCTCTGTCTCTATTTATTTCTCTCTCTGTCTCTCTCTCTGTCTCTCCCTCTCTCTCTCTGACTCTTTGTCTCTCTATGCCTCTCTCTGTCTCTTTCTGTCTCTCTCTGTCTCAATCTCTGTCTCTCTCTGTTTCTCTATTTGTCTCTCTCTGTCTCTCTCTGTCTCTCTCTATATCTCTCTCTGTCTCTCTTTGTCTCTCTCTGTAGGTCTCTTTCTGTCTCTCTCTGTCGCTCTCTGTCTTTCTCTGTCTCTCTCTGTCTCTCTCTCTTTGTCTCTTTTCTTTCTCTGTCTGTTTTTCTCTCTGTCTCTCTCTATCTTACTTGTTTCTCTCTGTATTTCTATGTCTCTCTATTTCTCTCTCTATATATATTTCTGTCTCTCTTTGTCTCTCTTTGTCTCTCTCTGTCTCTCTCTGTCTCTCTCTCTGTCTCTCTCTCTGTCGCTCTCTGTCTCTCTCTATGTCTCTCTCTATCCCAATCTTTGTCTCTCTCGGTCTCTCTGTCTCTCTCTGTCTCTCTCTGTGTCTCTCTCTGTCTCTCTGTCTCTCTATGTCTCTCTCTCTGTATCTCTCTGTCTAGCTCTGTCTCTCTCTGTGTCTCCCTGTGTCTCCCTCTCTATCTCTGTCTCTCTCTGTCTCTCTCTGTTTCTCTCTCTGTCTCTCTCTGTCTCTCTCTGTATCTCTCTGTGTCTCTCTCTGTCTCTCTCTCTGTCTCTCTCTGTGTCTCTCTCTCTGTCTCTCTCTGTGTCTCTGTCTCTCTCTTTCTCTCTCTCTGTCTCTCTCTGTCTCTCTCTCTGTTTCTCTCTGTCTCTCTCTGTCTCTCCCTGTCTCTCTCTGTCTCTCTGTCTCTCAATGTCTCTCTCTGTCTCTCTCTGTATCTCTCTGTCTAGCTCTGTCTCTCTCTGTGTCTCCCTGTGTCTCCCTCTCTATCTCTGTCTCTCTCTGTTTCTCTCTCTGTCTCTCTCTGTCTCTCTCTCTGTCTCTCTCTCTCTCTGTCTCTCTCTCTGTCTCTCTCTTTCTCTCTTTGTCTCTCTCTGTCTCTCTCTCTCTGTGTCTCTCTCTGTGTGTCTCTCTCTGTTTCTCTCTGTCTGTCTCTGTGTCTCTGTCTCTCTCTGTCTCTCTCTCTGTCGCTCTCTGTCTCTCTCTATGTCTCTCTCTATCCCTATCTCTGTCTCTCTCGTTTTCACTCTGTCTCTCTCTGTCTCTCTCTGTGTCTCTCTCTGTCTTTCTCTCTGTCTCTCTCTCTGTGTCTCTCTCTGTCTCTGTCTCTGTCTGTCTCTGTGTCTCTGTCTCTCTCTTTCTCTCTCTCTGTCTCTCTCTGTCTCTATCTATGTCTCTCTCTGTCTCTCTCTCTGTCTCTCCCTGTCTCTCTCTGTCTCTCTGTCTCTCAATGACTCTCTCTGTCTCTCTCTCTGTATCTCTCTGTCTAGCTCTGTCTCTCTCTGTGTCTCCCTGTGTCTCCCTATTTATCTCTGTCTCTCTCGGTTTCTCTCTCTGTCTCTCTCTGTCTCTCTCTGTCTCTCTCTCTTTCGCTCTCTGTCTCTCTCTATGTCTCTCTCTATCCCTAACTCTGTCTCTCTCGGTCTCACATTGTCTCTCTCTGTCTCTCTGTGTCTCTCTCTGTCACTC
>NW_028227276.1:8589758-8594758 GCF_978045245.1 Mus caroli
ACTCCGTCTCGCTCTGTCTCTCTCTCTGTCTCTCTCTCTCTGTCTCACTCTCTGTGTCTCTCTGTTTCTCTCTGTCTGTCTCTGTGTCTCTGTCTCTCTCTTTCTCTCTCTCTGTCTCTCTCTGTCTCTATCTATGTCTCTCTCTGTCTCTCTCTCTGTCTCTCCCTTTCTCTCTCTGTCTCTCCCTGTCTCTCTCTTTCTCTCTCTCTGTATCTCTCTGTCTAGCTCTGTCTCTCTCTGTGTCTCCCTGTGTCTCCCTCTCTATCTCTGTCTCTCTCTGTTTCTCTCCCTGTCTCTCTCTGTCTCTCTCTGTCTCTCTCTCTGTCTCTCTGTTTCTCTCTCTGTCACTCTCTGTCTCTCTCTGTCTCTCTCTGTCTCTCTCTCTGTCTCTCTCTGTCTCTTTCTCTGTCTATCTTTCTGTCTCACTCAGTCTATCTCACTCTGTCTCTATCTCTCTCTGTCTCTGTCTCTCTCTTTCTCTCTTTCTGTCTCTCTCACTCTCTATGTCTCTCTCTGTCTCTCTTTCTTTCTCTCTCTCTCTTTCTCTGTCTTTTTCTCTCTCTGTCTCTCTGTCTCTCTCTTTCTCTCTCTCTGTCTCTCTCTGTCTCTCTCTGTGTCTCTCTCTGTCTTTCTCTCTGTCTCTCTCTTTGTGTCTCTCTCTGTCTCTGTCTCTGTCTGTCTCTGTGTCTCTGTCTCTCTCTTTCTATATCTCTGTCTCTCTCTGTCTCTAAGTCTCTCTCTTTCTCTCTCTCTGTCTCTCCCTGTCTCTCTCTGTCTCTCTGTCTCTCAATGACTCTCTCTGTCTCTCTCTGTATCTCTCTGTCTAGCTCTGTCTCTCTCTGTGTCTCCCTGTGTCTCCCTATCTACCTCTGTCTCTCTTGGTTTCTCTCTCTGTCTCTCTCTGTCTCTCTCTCTTTCGATCTCTGTCTCTCTCTATGTCTCTCTCTATCCCTATCTCTGTCTCTCTCGGTCTCACTCCGTCTCTCTCTGTCTCTCTCTGTCTCTCTCTCTCTCTCACTCTCTCTGTCTCACTCTCTGTGTCTCTCTCTGTTTCTCTCTGTCTGTCTCTGTGTCTCTGTCTCTCTCTTTCTCTCTCTCTGTCTCTCTCTGTCTCTATCTATGTCTCTCTCTGTCTCTCTCTCTGTCTCTCCCTGTCTCTCTCTGTCTCTACCTGTCTCTCTCTGTCTCTCTCTCTGTATCTCTCTGTCTAGCTCTGTCTCTCTCTGTGTCTCCCTGTGTCTCCCTCTCTATCTCTGTCTCTCTCTGTTTCTCTCTCTGTCTCTCTCTGTCTCTCTCTGTCTCTCTCTGTCTCTCTGTTTCTCTCTCTGTCTCTCTCTGTCTCTCTCTCTGTCTCTTTCTCTGTCTCTCTTTCTGTCTCACTCAGTCTATCTCACTCTGTCTCTATCTCTCTCTGTCTCCTTCTCTCTCTTTCTCTCTTTCTGTCTCTCTCACTCTCTATATCTCTCTCTGTCTCTCTTTCTGTCTCTCTCTATCCCTATCTCTGTCTCTCTCTGTCTCTTTTTCTGTCTCTCTCACTCTCTCTCTGTCTTACTCTCTGTCTCTCTCTGTGTCTCTCTCTGTCACTCTCTATCTTTCTCTGTCTCTTTCTCTCTCTCTCTCTGTCTCTCTGTCTCTCTCTTTGTCTCTCTGTGTCTCTTTCTGTCTCTCTCTGTCTCTTTCTGTCTCTCTCTGTCTCTTTCTGTCTCTCTCTGTCTCAATTTCTGTCTCTCTCTGTTTCTCTCTTTGTCTCCCTCTGTCTCTGTCTGTCTCTCTCTATGTCTCTCTCTGTCTCTCTATGTCTCTCTATGTATGTCTCTTTCTGTCTCTCTCTGTCGCTCTCTGTCTTTCTCTGTCTCTCTCTGTCTCTCTCTCTTTGTCTCTTTTCTGTCTCTGTCTGTCTCTCTCTGTCTCTCTCTGTCTCTCTCTGTCTTTCTTTGTCTCTCTCTGTATTTCTATGTCTCTCTATGTCTCTCTCTCTCTGTATCTCTCTGTCTCTCTTTGTCTCTCTATGTCTCTCTCTGTCTCTCTCAGTCTCTCTCTCTGTCTCTCTCTGTCTCTCTCTCTGTCGCTCTCTGTCTCTCTCTATGTCTCTCTCTATCCCTATCTCTGTCTCTCTCTGTCTCTATCTGTCTCTCTCTCACTGTGTCTCTCTCTGTGTCTCTCTTTCTCTCTATCTGACTCTCTCTGTCTCTATTTATTTCTCTCTCTGTCTCTCTCTCTGTCTCTCCCTGTCTCTCTCTGACTCTTTGTCTCTCTATGCCTCTCTCTGTATCTTTCTGTCTCTCTCTGTCTCAATCTCTGACTCTCTGTTTCTCTATTTGTCTCTCTCTGTCTCTCTCTGTCTCTCTCTATATCTCTCTCTGTCTCTCTTTGTCTCTCTCTGTAGGTCTCTTTCTGTCTCTCTCTGTCGCTCTCTGTCTTTCTCTGTCTCTCTCTGTCTCTCTTTCTTTGTCTCTTTTCTGTCTCTGTCTGTTTTTCTCTCTGTCTCTCTCTGTCTCTCTCTGTCTTTCTTTGTTTCTCTCTGTATTTCTATGTCTCTCTATTTCTCTCTCTCTCTATCTTTCTGTCTCTCTTTGTCTCTCTTTGTCTCTCTCTGTCTCTCTCTGTCTCTCTCTCTGTCTCTCTCTGTCTCTCTCTCTGTCGCTCTCTGTCTCTTTCTATGTCTCTCTCTATCCCTATCTCTGTCTCTCTCGGTCTCTCTGTCTCTCTCTGTCTCTCTCTGTGTCTCTCTCTGTCTCTCTGTCTCTCTATGTCTCTCTCTGTCTCTCTGTATCTCTCTGTCTAGCTCTGTCTCTCTCTGTGTCTCCCTGTGTCTCCCTCTCTATCTCTGTCTCTCTCTGTCTCTCTCTGTTTCTCTCTCTGTCTCTCTCTGTCTCTCTCTGTCTCTCTCTGTCTCTCTCTGTATCTCTCTGTGTCTCTCTCTGTCTCTCTCTCTGTCTCTCTCTCTGTCTCTCTCTCTGTCTCTCTCTGTGTCTCTGTCTCTCTCTTTCTCTCTCTCTGTCTCTCTCTGTCTCTATCTATGTCTCTCTCTGTCTCTCTCTGTCTCTCCCTGTCTCTCTCTGTCTCTCTGTCTTTCAATGTCTCTCTCTGTCTCTCTCTGTATCTCTCTGTCTAGCTCTGTCTCTCTCTGTGTCTCCCTGTGTCTCCCTCTCTATCTCTGTCTCCCTCTGTTTCTCTCTCTGTCTCTCTCTGTCTCTCTCTCTCTGTCTGTCTCTCTCTGTCTTTCTCTTTCTCTCTTTGTCTCTCTCTGTCTCTCTCTCTCTGTCTCTCTCTCTGTGTCTCTCTCTGTTTCTCTCTGTCTGTCTCTGTGTCTCTGTCTCTCTGTGTCTCTCTCTCTGTCGCTCTCTGTCTCTCTCTATGTCTCTCTCTATCCCTATCTCTGTCTCTCTCGTTTTCACTCTGTCTCATCTGTCTCTCTCTGTGTCTCTCTCTGTCTTTCTCTCTGTCTCTCTCTCTGTGTCTCTCTCTGTCCTTGTCTCTGTCTGTCTCTGTGTCTCTGTCTCTCTCTTTCTCTCTCTCTGTCTCTCTCTGTCTCTATCTATGTCTCTCTCTGTCTCTCTCTCTGTCTCTCCCTGTCTCTCTCTGTCTCTCTGTCTCTCAATGACTCTCTCTGTCTCTCTCTCTGTATCACTCTGTCTAGCTCTGTCTCTCTCTGTGTCTCCCTGTGTCTCCCTATTTATCTCTGTCTCTCTCGGTTTCTCTCTCTGTCTCTCTCTGTCTTTCTCTCTTTTGCTCTCTGTCTCTCTCTATGTCTCTCTCTATCCCTATCTCTGTCTCTCTCGGTCTCACATTGTCTCTCTCTGTCTCTCTGTGTCTCTCTCTGTCTCTCTCTCTCTGTCTCTCTCTCTCTGTCTCTCTCTGTTTCTCTCTGTCTGTCTCTGTGTCTCTGTCTCTCTCTTTCTCTCTTTCTGTCTCTCTCTGTCTCTATCTGTCTCTCTCTCACTGTGTCTCTCTCTGTGTCTCTCTCTTTCTCTCTATCTGACTCTCTCTGTCTCTATTTATTTCTCTCTCTGTCTCTCTCTCTGTCTCTCCCTGTCTCTCTCTGACTCTTTGTCTCTCTATGCCTCTCTCTGTCTCTTTCTGTCTCTCTCTGTCTCAATCTCTGACTCTCTCTGTTTCTCTTTTTGTCTCTCTCTGTCTCTCTCTGTCTCTCTCTCTATCTCTCTCTGTCTCTCTTTGTCTCTCTCTGTAGGTCTCTTTCTGTCTCTCTCTGTCGCTCTCTGTCTTTCTCTGTCTCTCTCTGTCTCTCTTTCTTTGTCTCTTTTCTGTCTCTGTCTGTTTTTCTCTCTGTCTCTCTCTGTCTCTCTCTGTCTTTCTTTGTTTCTCTCTGTATTTCTATGTCTCTCTATTTCTCTCTCTCTCTATCTTTCTGTCTCTCTTTGTCTCTCTTTGTCTCTCTCTGTCTCTCTCTGTCTCTCTCTCTGTCTCTCTCTGTCTCTCTCTCTGTCGCTCTCTGTCTCTTTCTATGTCTCTCTCTATCCCTATCTCTGTCTCTCTCGGTCTCTCTGTCTCTCTCTGTCTCTCTCTGTGTCTCTCTCTGTCTCTCTGTCTCTCTATGTCTCTCTCTGTCTCTCTCTCTGTATCTCTCTGTCTAGCTCTGTCTCTCTCTGTGTCTCCCTGTGTCTCCCTCTCTATCTCTGTCTCTCTCTGTCTCTCTCTGTTTCTCTCTCTGTCTCTCTCTGTCTCTCTCTGTCTCTCTCTGTCTCTCTCTGTATCTCTCTGTGTCTCTCTCTGTCTCTCTCTCTGTCTCTCTGTGTCTCTCTCTGTCTCTCTCTGTGTCTCTGTCTCTCTCTTTCTCTCTCTCTGTCTCTCTCTGTCTCTATCTATGTCTCTCTCTGTCTCTCTCTGTCTCTCCCTGTCTCTCTCTGTCTCTCTCTTTCAATGTCTCTCTCTGTCTCTCTCTGTATCTCTCTGTCTAGCTCTGTCTCTCTCTGTGTCTCCCTGTGTCTCCCTCTCTATCTCTGTCTCCCTCTGTTTCTCTCTCTGTCTCTCTCTGTCTC
>NW_028227276.1:8602258-8607258 GCF_978045245.1 Mus caroli
GTCTCTCTCTATGTCTCCCTCTATCCCTATCTCTGTCTCTCTCATTTTCACTCTGTTCTCTCTGTCTCTCTCTGTGTCTCTCTCTGTCTTTCTCTCTGTCTCTCTCTCTGTGTCTCTCTCTGTCTCTGTCTCTGTCTGTCTCTGTGTCTCTGTCTCTCTCTTTCTCTCTCTCTGTCTCTCTCTGTCTCTATCTATGTCTCTCTCTGTCTCTCTCTCTGTCTCTCCCTTTCTCTCTCCGTCTCTCTGTCTCTCAATGACTCTCTCTGTCTCTCTCTCTGTATCTCTCTGTCTAGCTCTGTCTCTCTCTGTGTCTCCCTGTGTCTCCCTATTTATCTCTGTCTCTCTCGGTTTCTCTCTCTGTCTCTCTCTGTCTCTCTCTGTCTCTCTCTCTTTCGCTCTCTGTCTTTCTCTATGTCTCTCTCTATCCCTATCTCTGTCTCTCTCGGTCTCACATTGTCTCTCTGTGTCTCTCTCTGTGTCTCTCTCTGTCTCTCTCTCTCTGTCTCTCTCTCTGTGTCTCTCTCTGTTTCTCTCTGTCTGTCTCTGTGTCTCTGTCTCTCTCTTTCTCTCTCTCTGTCTCTCTCTGTCTCTATCTATGTCTCTCTCTGTCTCTCTCTCTGTCTCTCCCTGTCTCTCTCTGTCTCTCAATGTCTCTCTCTGTCTCTCTCTCTGTATCTCTCTGTCTAGCTCTGTCTCTTTCTGTGTCTCCCTGTGTCTCCCTCTCTATCTCTGTCTCTCTCTGTTTCTCTCTCTGTCTCTCTCTGTCTCTCTCTGTCTCTCTGTCTCTCTCTGTCTCTCTCTTTGTCTCTCTGTTTCTCTCTCTGTCTCTCTCTGTCTCTCTCTGTCTCTCTCTCTGTCTCTCTCTGTCTCTTTCTCTGTCTCTCTTTCTGTCTCACTCAGTCTATCTCACTCTGTCTCTATCTCTCTCTGTCTCTGTCTCTCTCTTTCTCTCTTTCTGTCTCTCTCACTCTCTATGTCTCTCTCTGTCTCTCTTTCTGTCTCTCTCTATCCCTATCTCCTTTTCTCTCTGTCTCTTTTTCTGTCTCTCTCACTCTCTCTCTGTCTAACTCTCTGTCTCTCTCTGTGTCTCTCTCTGTCTCTCTCTATCTTTCTCTGTCTCTGTCTCTCTCTCTCTATCTCTCTGTCTCTCTCTTTGTCTCTCTGTGTCTCTTTCTGTCTCTCTCTGTTTCTTTCTTTCTATCTCTGTCTCTTTCTGTCTCTCTCTGTCTCAATTTCTGTCTCTCTCTGTTTCTCTCTTTGTCTCCCTCTGTCTCTGTCTGTCTCTGTCTGTCTCTCTATGTCTCTCTATGTATGTCTCTTTCTGTCTCTCTCTGTCGCTCTCTGTCTTTCTCTGTCTCTCTTTCTCTCTCTCTTTGTCTCTTTTCTGTCTCTGTCTGTCACTCTCTCTCTGTCTCTCTCTGTCTCTCTCTCTCTCTTTCTTTGTCTCTCTCTGTATTTCTATGTCTCTCTATGTCTCTCTCTCTGTATCTCTCTGTCTCTCTTTGTCTCTCTCTGTCTCTCTCTGTCTCTCTCTGTCTCTCTCTCTCTCTGTGTCTCTCTCTGTGTCTCTCTCTGCTCTCTCTCTGTCTCCCTCTGTGTCTCTGTCTCTCTCTTTCTCTCTCTCTGTCTCTCTCTGTCTCTATTTATTTCTCTCTCTTTCTCTCTCTCTGTCTCTCCCTGTCTCTCTCTGTCTCTCTCTATCTTTCTCTGTCTCTTTCTCTCTCTCTCTGTCTCTCTGTCTCTCTCTTTGTCTCTCTGTGTCTCTTTCTGTCTCTCTCTGTCTCTGTCTGTTTCTCTCTGTCTCTCTCTGTCTCTCTCTCTCTTTCTTTGTTTCTCTCTGTATTTCTATGTATCTCTATTTCTCTCTCTCTATCTTTCTGTCTCTCTTTGTCTCTCTTTGTATCTCTCTGTCTCTCTCTGTCTCTCTCTGTCTCTCGCTGTCTCTCTCTCTGTCGCTCTCTGTCTCTCTCTATGTCTCTCTCTATCCCTATCTCTGTCTCTCTCGGTCTCACTCTGTCTCTCTCTGTCTCTCTCTGTGTCTCTCTCTGTCTCTCTCTCTCTGTCTCTCTCTCTGTGTCTCTCTCTGTCTCTCTCTGTCTGTCTCTGTGTCTCTGTTTCTCTCTTTCTCTCTCTCTGTCTCTCTCTGTCTCTATCTATGTCTCTCTCCTTCTCTCTCTCTGTCTCTCCCTGTCTCTCTCTGTCTCTCTGTCTCTCAATGTCTCTCTCTGTCTCTCTCTCTGTATCTCTCTGTCTAGCTCTGTCTCTCATGTGTCTCCCTGTGTCTCCCTCTCTATCTCTGTCTCTCTCTGTTTCTCTCTCTGTCTCTCTCTGTCTCTCCCTGTCTCTCTGTCTCTCAATGTCTCTCTCTGTCTCTCTCTGTATCTCTCTGTCTAGCTCTGTCTCTCTCTGTGTCTCCCTGTGTCTCCCTCTCTATCTCTGTCTCTCTCTGTTTCTCTCTCTGTTTCTCTCTCTGTCTCTCTCTGTCTCTCTCTGTCTCTCTCTCTCTGTCTCTCTCTTTCTCTCTTTGTCTCTCTTTGTCTCTCTCTCTCTGTCTCTCTCTCTGTGTCTCTCTCTGTCTCTGTCTCTGTCTGTCTCTGTGTCTCTGTCTCTCTCTCTGTCGCTCTCTGTCTCTCTCTATGTCTCTCTCTATCCCTATCTCTGTCTCTCTCATTTTCACTCTGTCTCTCTCTGTCTCTCTCTGTGTCTCTCTCTGTCTTTCTCTCTGTCTCTCTCTCTGTGTCTCTCTCTGTCTCTGTCTCTGTCTGTCTCTGTGTCTCTGTCTCTCTCTTTCTCTCTCTCTGTCTCTCTCTGTCTCTATCTATGTCTCTCTCTGTCTCTCTCTCTGTCTCTCCCTGTCTCTCTCTGTCTCTCAATGTCTCTCTCTGTCTCTCTCTCTGTATCTCTCTGTCTAGCTCTGTCTCTTTCTGTGTCTCCCTGTGTCTCCCTCTCTATCTCTGTCTCTCTCTGTTTCTCTCTCTGTCTCTCTCTGTCTCTCTGTCTCTCTCTGTCTCTCTCTTTGTCTCTCTGTTTCTCTCTCTGTCTCTCTCTGTCTCTCTCTGTCTCTCTCTCTGTCTCTCTCTGTCTCTTTCTCTGTCTCTCTTTCTGTCTCACTCAGTATCTCACTCTGTCTCTATCTCTCTCTGTCTCTGTCTCTCTCTTTCTGTCTTTCTGTCTCTCTCACTCTCTATGTCTCTCTCTGTCTCTCTTTCTGTCTCTCTCTATCCCTATCTCTGTCTCTCTCTGTCTCTTTTTCTGTCTCTCTCACTCTCTCTCTGTCTTACTCTCTGTCTCAATCTGTGTCTCTCTCTTTCTCCCTCTATCTTTCTCTGTCTCTTTCTCTCTCTCTCTGTCTCTCTGTCTCTCTCTTTGTCTCTCTGTGTCTCTTTCTGTCTCTCTCTGTCTCTTTCTTTCTCTCTCTGTCTCTTTCTATCTCTCTCTGTCTCAATTTCTGTCTCTCTCTGTTTCTCTCTTTGTCTCCCTCTGTCTCTGTCTGTCTCTCTCTATGTCTCTCTCTGTCTCTCTATGTCTCTCTATGTATGTCTCTTTCTGTCTCTCTCTGTCGCTCTCTGTCTTTCTCTGTCTCTCTCTGTCTCTCTCTCTTTGTCTCTTTTCTGTCTCTGTCTGTCTCTCTCTCTGTCTCTCTCTGTCTCTCTCTCTGTCTTTCTTTGTCTCTCTCTGTATTTCTATGTCTCTCTATGTCTCTCTCTCTGTATCTCTCTGTCTCTCTTTGTCTCTCTCTGTCTCTCTCTGTCTCTCTCAGTCTCTCTCTCTGTCTCTCTCTGTCTCTCTCTCTGTCGCTCTCTGTCTCTCTCTATGTCTCTCTCTATCCCTATCTCTGTCTCTCTCTGTCTCTCTCTGTCTCTCTCTCTCTCTGTGTTTCTCTCTGTGTCTCTCTCTGCTCTCTCTCTGTCTCTCTCTGTGTCTCTGTCTCTCTCTTTCTCTCTCTCTGTCTCTCTCTGTCTCTATTTATTCCTCTCTCTGTCTCTCTCACTGTCTCTCCCTGTCTCTCTCTGACTCTTTGTCTCTCTATGTCTCTCTCTGTCTCTTTCTGTCTCTCTCTGTCTCAATCTCTGTCTATCTTTGTTTCTCTATTTGTCTCTCTCTGTCTCTCTCTGTCTCTCTCTATATCTCTCTCCGTCTCTCTTTGTCTCTCTCCCCAGGTCTCTTTCTGTCTCTCTCTGTCGCTCTCTGTCTTTCTCTGTCTCTCTCTGTCTCTCTCTATTTGTCTCTTTTCTGTCTCTGTCTGTTTCTCTCTCTGTCTCTCTCTGTCTCTCTTTGTCTTTCTTTGTTTCTCTCTGTATTTCTATGTCTCTCTATTTCTCTCTCTCTATCTTTCTGTCTCTCTTTGTCTCTCTTTGTCTCTTTCTGTCTCTCTCTGTCTCTCTCTCTGTCGCTCTCTATCTCTCTCTATGTCTCTCTCTATCCCTATCTCTGTCTCTCTCGGGTTCACTCTGTCTCTCTCTGTCTCTCTCTGTGTCTCTCTCTGTCTTTCTCTCTGTCTCTCTCTCTGTCTCTGTCTCTGTCCGTCTCTGTGTCTCTGTCTCTCTCTTTCTCTCTCTCTGTCTCTCTCTGTCTCTATCTATGTCTCTCTCTGTCTCTCTCTCTGTCTCTCCCTGTCTCTCTCTGTCTCTCAATGTCTCTCTCTGTCTCTCTCTCTGTATCTCTCTGTCTAGCTCTGTCTCTCTCTGTGTCTCCCTGTGTCTCTCTATCTCTGTCTCTCTCTGTCTCTCTGTCTCTCTCTGTCTCTCTCTCTGTCTCTCTGTTTCTCTCTCAGTCTCTCTCTGTCTCTCTCTGTCTCTCTCTCTGTCTCTCTCTGTCTCTTTCTCTGTCTCTCTTTCTGTCTCACTCAGTCTATCTCACTCTGTCTCTATCTCTCTCTGTCTCTGTCTCTCTCTTTCTCTCTTTCTGTCTCTCTCACTCTCTATGTCTCTCTCTGTCTCTCTTTCTGTCTCTCTCTATCCCTATCTCTGTCTCTCTCTGTCTCTTTTTCTGTCTCTCTC
>NW_028227276.1:8609758-8614758 GCF_978045245.1 Mus caroli
CTCTCTCTTTCTCTCTCTCTGTCTCTCTCTGTCTCTATCTATGTCTCTCTCCTTCTCTCTCTCTGTCTCTCCCTGTCTCTCTCTGTCTCTCTGTCTCTCAATGTCTCTCTCTGTCTCTCTCTCTGTATCTCTCTGTCTAGCTCTGTCTCTCATGTGTCTCCCTGTGTCTCCCTCTCTATCTCTGTCTCTCTCTGTTTCTCTCTCTGTCTCTCTCTGTCTCTCCCTGTCTCTCTCTGTCTCTCTGTCTCTCAATGTCTCTTTCTGTCTCTCTCTGTCTCTGTCTGTTTCTCTCTGTCTATCTCTGTCTCTCTCTCTCTTTCTTTGTTTCTCTCTGTATTTCTATGTATCTCTATTTCTCTCTCTCTATCTTTCTGTCTCTCTTTGTCTCTCTTTGTATCTCTCTTTCTCTCTCTCTGTCTCTCTCTGTCATATCTATGTCTCTCTCCTTCTCTCTCTCTGTCTCTCCCTGTCTCTCTCTGTCTCTCTGTCTCTCAATGTCTATCTCTGTCTCTCTCTCTGTATCTCTCTGTCTAGCTCTGTCTCTCATGTGTCTCCCTGTGTCTCCCTCTCTATCTCTGTCTCTCTCTGTTTCTCTCTCTGTCTCTCTCTGTCTCTCCCTGTCTCTCTCTGTCTCTCTATCTCTCAATGTCTCTCTCTGTCTCTCTCTGTATCTCTCTGTCTAGCTCTGTCTCTCTTTGTGTCTCCCTGTGTCTCCCTCTCTATATCTGTCTCTCTCTGTTTCTCTCTCTGTTTCTCTCTCTGTCTCTCTCTGTCTCTCTCTGTCTCTCTCTCTCTGTCTCTCTCTCTGTCTCTCTCTTTCTCTCTTTGTCTCTCTCTGTCTCTCTCTCTCTCTGTCTCTCTCTCTGTGTCTCTCTCTGTTTCTCTCTGTCTGTCTCTGTGTCTCTGTCTCTCTCTGTCTCTCTCTCTGTCGCTCTCTGTCTCTCTCTATGTCTCTCTCTATCCCTATCTCTGTCTCTCTCATTTTCACTCTGTTCTCTCTGTCTCTCTCTGTGTCTCTCTCTGTCTTTCTCTCTGTCTCTCTCTCTGTGTCTCTCTCTGTCTCTGTCTCTGTCTGTCTCTGTGTCTCTGTCTCTCTCTTTCTCTCTCTCTGTCTCTCTCTGTCTCTATCTATGTCTCTCTCTGTCTCTCTCTCTGTCTCTCCCTTTCTCTCTCCGTCTCTCAATGACTCTCTCTGTCTCTCTCTCTGTATCTCTCTGTCTAGCTCTGTCTCTCTCTGTGTCTCCCTGTGTCTCCCTATTTATCTCTGTCTCTCTCGGTTTCTCTCTCTGTCTCTCTCTGTCTCTCTCTGTCTCTCTCTCTTTCGCTCTCTGTCTCTCTCTATGTCTCTCTCTATCCCTATCTCTGTCTCTCTCGGTCTCACATTGTCTCTCTCTGTCTCTCTCTGTGTCTCTCTCTGTCTCTCTCTCTCTGTCTCTCTCTCTGTGTCTCTCTCTGTTTCTCTCTGTCTGTCTCTGTGTCTCTGTCTCTCTCTTTCTCTCTCTCTGTCTCTCTCTGTCTCTATCTATGTCTCTCTCTGTCTCTCTCTCTGTCTCTCCCTGTCTCTCTCTGTCTCTCAATGTCTCTCTCTGTCTCTCTCTCTGTATCTCTCTGTCTAGCTCTGTCTCTTTCTGTGTCTCCCTGTGTCTCCCTCTCTATCTCTGTCTCTCTCTGTTTCTCTCTCTGTCTCTCTCTGTCTCTCTCTGTCTCTCTGTCTCTCTCTGTCTCTCTCTTTGTCTCTCTGTTTCTCTCTCTGTCTCTCTCTGTCTCTCTCTGTCTCTCTCTCTGTCTCTCTCTGTCTCTTTCTCTGTCTCTCTTTCTGTCTCACTCAGTCTATCTCACTCTGTCTCTATCTCTCTCTGTCTCTGTCTCTCTCTTTCTCTCTTTCTGTCTCTCTCACTCTCTATGTCTCTCTCTGTCTCTCTTTCTGTCTCTCTCTATCCCTATCTCCTTCTCTCTCTGTCTCTTTTTCTGTCTCTCTCACTCTCTCTCTGTCTAACTCTCTGTCTCTCTCTGTGTCTCTCTCTGTCTCTCTCTATCTTTCTCTGTCTCTGTCTCTCTCTCTCTCTATCTCTCTGTCTCTCTCTTTGTCTCTCTGTGTCTCTTTCTGTCTCTCTCTGTCTCTTTCTTTCTATCTCTGTCTCTTTCTGTCTCTCTCTGTCTCAATTTCTGTCTCTCTCTGTTTCTCTCTTTGTTTCCCTCTGTCTCTGTCTGTCTCTGTCTGTCTCTCTATGTCTCTCTATGTATGTCTCTTTCTGTCTCTCTCTGTCGCTCTCTGTCTTTCTCTGTCTCTCTTTCTCTCTCTCTTTGTCTCTTTTCTGTCTCTGTCTGTCACTCTCTCTCTGTCTCTCTCTGTCTCTCTCTCTGTCTTTCTTTGTCTCTCTCTGTATTTCTATGTCTCTCTATGTCTCTCTCTGTGTCTCTCTCTGTCTCTCTTTGTCTCTCTCTGTCTCTCTCTGTCTCTCTCTGTCTCTCTCTCTCTCTCTCTGTGTCTCTCTCTGTGTCTCTCTCTGCTCTCTCTCTGTCTCCCTCTGTGTCTCTGTCTCTCTCTTTCTCTCTCTCTGTCTCTCTCTGTCTCTATTTATTTCTCTCTCTTTCTCTCTCTCTGTCTCTCCCTGTCTCTCTCTGTCTCTTTGTCTCTCTATGTCTCCCTCTGTCTCTTTCTGTCTCTCTCTCTCTGTCTCTCTCTCTGTGTCTCTCTCTGTTTCTCTCTGTCTGTCTCTGTGTCTCTGTCTCTCTCTTTCTCTCTCTCTGTCTCTCTCTGTCTCTATCTATGTCTCTCTCTGTCTCTCTCTCTGTCTCTCCCTGTCTCTCTCTGTCTCTCAATGTCTCTCTCTGTCTCTCTCTCTGTATCTCTCTGTCTAGCTCTGTCTCTTTCTGTGTCTCCCTGTGTCTCCCTCTCTATCTCTGTCTCTCTCTGTTTCTCTCTCTGTCTCTCTCTGTCTCTCTCTGTCTCTCTGTCTCTCTCTGTCTCTCTCTTTGTCTCTCTGTTTCTCTCTCTGTCTCTCTCTGTCTCTCTCTGTCTCTCTCTCTCTCTCTGTCTCTTTCTCTGTCTCTCTTTCTGTCTCACTCAGTCTATCTCACTCTGTCTCTATCTCTCTCTGTCTCTGTCTCTCTCTTTCTCTCTTTCTGTCTCTCTCACTCTCTATGTCTCTCTCTGTCTCTCTTTCTGTCTCTCTCTATCCCTATCTCCTTCTCTCTCTGTCTCTTTTTCTGTCTCTCTCACTCTCTCTCTGTCTAACTCTCTGTCTCTCTCTGTGTCTCTCTCTGTCTCTCTCTATCTTTCTCTGTCTCTGTCTCTCTCTCTCTCTATCTCTCTGTCTCTCTCTTTGTCTCTCTGTGTCTCTTTCTGTCTCTCTCTGTCTCTTTCTTTCTATCTCTGTCTCTTTCTGTCTCTCTCTGTCTCAATTTCTGTCTCTCTCTGTTTCTCTCTTTGTCTCCCTCTGTCTCTGTCTGTCTCTGTCTGTCTCTCTATGTCTCTCTATGTATGTCTCTTTCTGTCTCTCTCTGTCGCTCTCTGTCTTTCTCTGTCTCTCTTTCTCTCTCTCTTTGTCTCTTTTCTGTCTCTGTCTGTCACTCTCTCTCTGTCTCTCTCTGTCTCTCTCTCTGTCTTTCTTTGTCTCTCTCTGTATTTCTATGTCTCTCTATGTCTCTCTCTCTGTATCTCTCTGTCTCTCTTTGTCTCTCTCTGTCTCTCTCTGTCTCTCTCTCTCTCTCTCTGTGTCTCTCTCTGTGTCTCTCTCTGCTCTCTCTCTGTCTCCCTCTGTGTCTCTGTCTCTCTCTTTCTCTCTCTCTGTCTCTCTCTGTCTCTATTTATTTCTCTCTCTTTCTCTCTCTCTGTCTCTCCCTGTCTCTCTCTGTCTCTTTGTCTCTCTATGTCTCCCTCTGTCTCTTTCTGTCTCTCTCTCTCTGTCTCTCTCTCTGTGTCTCTCTCTGTTTCTCTCTGTCTGTCTCTGTGTCTCTGTCTCTCTCTTTCTCTCTCTCTGTCTCTCTCTGTCTCTATCTATGTCTCTCTCTGTCTCTCTCTCTGTCTCTCCCTGTCTCTCTCTGTCTCTCAATGTCTCTCTCTGTCTCTCTCTCTGTATCTCTCTGTCTAGCTCTGTCTCTTTCTGTGTCTCCCTGTGTCTCCCTCTCTATCTCTGTCTCTCTCTGTTTCTCTCTCTGTCTCTCTCTGTCTCTCTCTGTCTCTCTGTCTCTCTCTGTCTCTCTCTTTGTCTCTCTGTTTCTCTCTCTGTCTCTCTCTGTCTCTCTCTGTCTCTCTCTCTGTCTCTCTCTGTCTCTTTCTCTGTCTCTCTTTCTGTCTCACTCAGTCTATCTCACTCTGTCTCTATCTCTCTCTGTCTCTGTCTCTCTCTTTCTCTCTTTCTGTCTCTCTCACTCTCTATGTCTCTCTCTGTCTCTCTTTCTGTCTCTCTCTATCCCTATCTCCTTCTCTCTCTGTCTCTTTTTCTGTCTCTCTCACTCTCTCTCTGTCTAACTCTCTGTCTCTCTCTGTGTCTCTCTCTGTCTCTCTCTATCTTTCTCTGTCTCTGTCTCTCTCTCTCTCTATCTCTCTGTCTCTCTCTTTGTCTCTCTGTGTCTCTTTCTGTCTCTCTCTGTCTCTTTCTTTCTATCTCTGTCTCTTTCTGTCTCTCTCTGTCTCAATTTCTGTCTCTCTCTGTTTCTCTCTTTGTCTCCCTCTGTCTCTGTCTGTCTCTGTCTGTCTCTGTCTGTCTCTCTATGTATGTCTCTTTCTGTCTCTCTCTGTCGCTCTCTGTCTTTCTCTGTCTCTCTTTCTCTCTCTCTTTGTCTCTTTTCTGTCTCTGTCTGTCACTCTCTCTCTGTCTCTCTCTGTCTCTCTCTCTGTCTTTCTTTGTCTCTCTCTGTATTTCTATGTCTCTCTATGTCTCTCTCTCTGTATCTCTCTGTCTCTCTTTGTCTCTCTCTGTCTCTCTCTGTCTCTCTCTGTCTCTCTCTCTCTCTCTGTGTCTCTCTCTGTGTCTCTCTCTGCTCTCTCTCTGTCT
>NW_028227276.1:8619758-8622258 GCF_978045245.1 Mus caroli
TCTCTGTCTCTCTCTGTCTCTTTCTCTGTCTCTCTTTCTGTCTCACTAAGTCTATCTCACTCTGTCTCTATCTCTCTCTGTCTCTGTCTCTCTCTTTCTCTCTTTCTGTCTCTCTCACTCTCTATGTCTCTCTCTGTCTCTCTTTCTGTCTCTCTCTATCCCTATCTCCTTCTCTCTCTGTCTCTTTTTCTGTCTCTCTCACTCTCTCTCTGTCTAACTCTCTGTCTCTCTCTGTGTCTCTCTCTGTCTCTCTCTGTATCTCTCTGTCTAGCTCTGTCTCTCTTTGTGTCTCCCTGTGTCTCCCTCTCTATATCTGTCTCTCTCTGTTTCTCTCTCTGTTTCTCTCTCTGTCTCTCTCTGTCTCTCTCTGTCTCTCTCTCTCTGTCTCTTTCTCTGTCTCTCTCTTTCTCTCTTTGTCTCTCTCTGTCTCTCTCTCTCTCTGTGTCTCTCTCTGTTTCTCTCTGTCTGTCTCTGTGTCTCTGTCTCTCTCTGTCTCTCTCTCTGTCGCTCTCTGTCTCTCTCTATGTCTCTCTCTATCCCTATCTCTGTCTCTCTCATTTTCACTCTGTTCTCTCTGTCTCTCTCTGTGTCTCTCTCTGTCTTTCTCTCTGTCTCTCTCTCTGTGTCTCTCTCTGTCTCTGTCTCTGTCTGTCTCTGTGTCTCTGTCTCTCTCTTTCTCTCTCTCTGTCTCTCTCTGTCTCTATCTATGTCTCTCTCTGTCTCTCTCTCTGTCTCTCCCTTTCTCTCTCCGTCTCTCTGTCTCTCAATGACTCTCTCTGTCTCTCTCTCTGTATCTCTCTGTCTAGCTCTGTCTCTCTCTGTGTCTCCCTATTTATCTCTGTCTCTCTCGGTTTCTCTCTCTGTCTCTCTCTGTCTCTCTCTCTTTCGCTCTCTGTCTCTCTCTATGTCTCTCTCTATCCCTATCTCTGTCTCTCTCGGTCTCACATTGTCTCTCTCTGTCTCTCTCTGTGTCTCTCTCTGTCTCTCTCTCTCTGTCTCTCTCTCTGTGTCTCTCTCTGTTTCTCTCTGTCTGTCTCTGTGTCTCTGTCTCTCTCTTTCTCTCTCTCTGTCTCTCTCTGTCTCTATCTATGTCTCTCTCTGTCTCTCTCTCTGTCTCTCCCTGTCTCTCTCTGTCTCTCAATGTCTCTCTCTGTCTCTCTCTCTGTATCTCTCTGTCTAGCTCTGTCTCTTTCTGTGTCTCCCTGTGTCTCCCTCTCTATCTCTGTCTCTCTCTGTTTCTCTCTCTGTCTCTCTCTGTCTCTCTCTGTCTCTCTGTCTCTCTCTGTCTCTCTCTTTGTCTCTCTGTTTCTCTCTCTGTCTCTCTCTGTCTCTCTCTGTCTCTCTCTCTGTCTCTCTCTGTCTCTTTCTCTGTCTCTCTTTCTGTCTCACTCACTCTATCTCACTCTATCTCTATCTCTCTCTGTCTCTGTCTCTCTCTTTCTCTCTTTCTGTCTCTCTCACTCTCTATGTCTCTCTCTGTCTCTCTTTCTGTCTCTCTCTATCCCTATCTCCTTCTCTCTCTGTCTCTTTTTCTGTCTCTCTCACTCTCTCTCTGTCTAACTCTCTGTCTCTCTCTGTGTCTCTCTCTGTCTCTCTCTATCTTTCTCTGTCTCTGTCTCTCTCTCTCTCTATCTCTCTGTCTCTCTCTTTGTCTCTCTGTGTCTCTTTCTGTCTCTCTCTGTCTCTTTCTTTCTAT
The DNA here is from genome assembly GCF_978045245.1 of Mus caroli. Lineage (NCBI taxonomy): Eukaryota > Metazoa > Chordata > Mammalia > Rodentia > Muridae > Mus > Mus caroli. The sequence continues at coordinate 8,621,455 of NW_028227276.1, forward strand.
CTCTGTCTCTTTCTGTCTCTCTCTGTCTCAATTTCTGTCTCTCTCTGTTTCTCTCTTTGTCTCCCTCTGTCTCTGTCTGTCTCTCTCTGTCTCTCTATGTCTCTCTATGTATGTCTCTTTCTGTCTCTCTCTGTCGCTCTCTGTCTTTCTCTGTCTCTCTTTCTCTCTCTCTTTGTCTCTTTTCTGTCTCTGTCTGTCTCTCTCTCTCTGTCTCTCTCTGTCTCTCTCTCTGTCTTTCTTTGTCTCTCTCTGTATTTCTATGTCTCTCTATGTCTCTCTCTGTATCTCTCTGTCTCTCTTTGTCTCTCTCTGTCTCTCTCTGTCTCTCTCTGTCTCTCTCTCTCTCTGTGTCTCTCTCTGTGTCTCTCTCTGCTCTCTCTCTGTCTCCCTCTGTGTCTCTGTCTCTCTCTTTCTCTCTCTCTGTCTCTCTCTGTCTCTATTTATTTCTCTCTCTGTCTCTCTCTCTGTCTCTCCCTGTCTCTCTCTGTCTCTTTGTCTCTCTATGTCTACCTCTGTCTCTTTCTGTCTCTCTCTGTCTCAATCTCTGTCTATCTCTGTTTCTCTATTTGTCTCTCTCTGTCTCTCTCTCTCTCTATATCTCTCTCTGTCTCTCTTTGTCTCTCTCTGTAGGTCTCTTTCTGTCTCTCTCTGTCGCTCTCTGTCTTTCTCTGTCTCTCTCTGTCTCTCTCTCTTTGTCTCTTTTCTGTCTCTGTCTGTTTCTCTCTCTGTCTCTCTCTGTCTCTCTCTGTCTTTCTTTGTTTGTCTCTGTATTTCTATGTCTCTCTCTATCTTTCTGTCTCTCTT
>NW_028227276.1:8629758-8632258 GCF_978045245.1 Mus caroli
TGTCGCTCTCTGTCTTTCTCTGTCTCTCTCTGTCTCTCTCCCTTTGTCTCTTTTCTGTCTCTGTCTGTCTCTCTCTCTGTCTCTCTCTGTCTTTCTTTGTCTCTCTCTGTATTTCTATGTCTCTCTATGTCTCTCTCTCTGTATCTCTATGTCTCTCTTTGTCTCTCTCTGTCTCTCTCTGTCTCTCTCAGTCTCTCTCTCTGTCTCTCTCTGTCTCTCTCTCTGTCGCTCTCTGTCTCTCTCTATGTCTCTCTCTATCCCTATCTCTGTCTCTCTCGTTTTCACTCTGTCTCTCTCTGTCTCTCTCTGTGTCTCTCTCTGTCTTTCTCTCTGTCTCTCTCTCAGTGTCTCTCTCTGTCTCTGTCTCTGTCTGTCTCTGTGTCTCTGTCTCTCTCTTTCTCTCTCTCTGTCTCTCTCTGTCTCTATCTATGTCTCCCTCTGTCTCTCTCTCTGTCTCTCCCTGTCTCTCTCTGTCTCTCTGTCTCTCAATGACTCTCTCTGTCTCTCTCTCTGTATCTCTCTGTCTAGCTCTGTCTCTCTCTGTGTCTCCCTGTGTCTCCCTATTTATCTCTGTCTCTCTCGGTTTCTCTCTGTGTCTCTCTCTGTCTCTCTCTGTCTCTCTCTCTTTCGCTCTCTGTCTCTCTCTATGTCTCTCTCTATCCCTAACTCTGTCTCTCTCGGTCTCACATTGTCTCTCTCTGTCTCTCTGTGTCTCTCTCTGTCTCTCTCTCTCTGTCTCTCTCTCTGTGTCTCTCTCTGTTTCTCTCTGTCTGTCTCTGTGTCTCTGTCTCTCTCTTTCTCTCTTTCTGTCTCTCTCTGTCTCTATCTATGTCTCTCTCTGTCTCTCTCTCTGTCTCTCAATGTCTCTCTCTGTCTCTCTCTCTGTATCTCTCTGTCTAGCTCTGTCTCTCTCTGTGTCTCCCTGTGTCTCCCTCTCTATCTCTGTCTCTCTCTGTTTCTCTCTCTGTCTCTCTCTGTCTCTCTCTGTCTCTCTGTCTCTGTCTGTCTCTCTCTCTGTCTCTCAGTTTCTCTCTCTGTCTCTCTCTGTCTCTCTCTCTGTCTCTCTCTGTCTCTCTTTCTGTCTCACTCAGTCTATCTCACTCTGTCTCTATCTCTCTCTGTCTCTGTCTCTCTCTTTCTCTCTTTCTGTCTCTCTCACTCTCTATGTCTCTCTCTGTCTCTCTTTCTGTCTCTCTCTGTCTCTTTTTCTGTCTCTCTCACTCTCTCTCTGTCTTACTCTCTGTCTCAATCTGTGTCTCTCTCTGTCTCTCTCTATCTTTCTCTGTCTCTTTCTCTCTCTCTCTCTGTCTCTCTGTCTCTCTCTTTCTATCTCTCTCTGTCTCTCTCTGTCTCTCTCTGTGTCTCTCTCTGTCTTTCTCTCTGTCTCTCTCTTTGTGTCTCTCTCTGTCTCTGTCTCTGTCTGTCTCTGTGTCTCTGTCTCTCTCTTTCTCTCTCTCTGTCTCTCTCTGTCTCTATGTCTCTCTCTGTCTCTCTCTCTGTCTCTCCCTGTCTCTCTCTGTCTCTCTGTCTCTCAATGACTCTCTCTGTCTCTCTCTCTGTATCTCTCTGTCTAGCTCTGTCTCTCTCTGTGTCTCCCTGGGTCTCCCTATCTATCTCTGTCTCTCTTGGTTTCTCTCTCTGTCTCTCTCTGTCTCTCTCTCTTTCGATCTCTGTCTCTCTCTATGTCTCTCTCTATCCCTATCTCTGTCTCTCTCGGTCTCACTCCGTCTCTCTCTGTCTCTCTCTGTCTCTCTCTCTCTCTCTCTCTCTCTCTCTGTCTCACTCTCTGTGTCTCTCTCTGTTTCTCTCTGTCTGTCTCTGTGTCTCTGTCTCTCTCTTTCTCTCTCTCTGTCTCTCTCTGTCTCTATCTATGTCTCTCTCTGTCTCTCTCTCTGTCTCTCCCTGTCTCTCTCTGTCTCTACCTGTCTCTCTCTGTCTCTCTCTCTGTATCTCTCTGTCTAGCTCTGTCTCTCTCTGTGTTTCCCTGTGTCTCCCTCTATCTCTGTCTCTCTCTGTTTCTCTCTCTGTCTCTCTCTGTCTCTCTCTCTGTCTCTCTGTTTCTCTCTCTGTCTCTCTCTGTCTCTCTCTCTGTCTCTCTCTGTCTCTTTCTCTGTCTCTCTTTCTGTCTCACTCAGTCTATCTCACTCTGTCTCTATCTCTCTCTGTTTCCTTCTCTCTCTTTCTCTCTTTCTGTCTCTCTCACTCTCTATGTCTCTCTCTGTCTCTCTTTCTGTCTCTCTCTATCCCTATCTCTGTCTCTCTCTGTCTCTTTTTCTGTCTCTCTCACTCTCTCTCTGTCTTACTCTCTGTCTCTCTCTGTGTCTCTCTCTGTCACTCTCTATCTTTCTCTGTCTCTTTCTCTCTCTCTCTCTGTCTCTCTGTCTCTCTCTTTGTCTCTCTCTGTCTCTTTCTGTCTCTCTCTGTCTCTTTCTGTCTCTCTCTGTCTCTTTCTGTCTCTCTCTGTCTCAATTTCTGTCTCTCTCTGTTTCTCTCTTTGTCT
>NW_028227276.1:8634758-8642258 GCF_978045245.1 Mus caroli
CTCTCTGTCTCTCTCTGTCTCTCTCTCTCTCTCTCACTCTCTCTGTCTCACTCTCTGTGTCTCTCTCTGTTTCTCTCTGTCTGTCTCTGTGTCTCTGTCTCTCTCTTTCTCTCTCTCTGTCTCTCTCTGTCTCTATCTATGTCTCTCTCTGTCTCTCTCTCTGTCTCTCCCTGTCTCTCTCTGTCTCTACCTGTCTCTCTCTGTCTCTCTCTCTGTATCTCTCTGTCTAGCTCTGTCTCTCTCTCTGTGTCTCCCTGTGTCTCCCTCTCTATCTCTGTCTCTCTCTGTTTCTCTCTCTGTCTCTCTCTGTCTCTCTCTGTCTCTCTCTCTGTCTCTCTGTTTCTCTCTCTGTCTCTCTCTGTCTCTCTCTCTGTCTCTCTCTGTCTCTTTCTCTGTCTCTCTTTCTGTCTCACTCAGTCTATCTCACTCTGTCTCTATCTCTCTCTGTCTCCTTCTCTCTCTTTCTCTCTTTCTGTCTCTCTCACTCTCTATATCTCTCTCTGTCTCTCTTTCTGTCTCTCTCTATCCCTATCTCTGTCTCTCTCTGTCTCTTTTTCTGTCTCTCTCACTCTCTCTCTGTCTTACTCTCTGTCTCTCTCTGTGTCTCTCTCTGTCACTCTCTATCTTTCTCTGTCTCTTTCTCTCTCTCTCTCTGTCTCTCTGTCTCTCTCTTTGTCTCTCTGTGTCTCTTTCTGTCTCTCTCTGTCTCTTTCTGTCTCTCTCTGTCTCTTTCTGTCTCTCTCTGTCTCAATTTCTGTCTCTCTCTGTTTCTCTCTTTGTCTCCCTCTGTCTCTGTCTGTCTCTCTCTATGTCTCTCTGTGTCTCTCTATGTCTCTCTATGTATGTCTCTTTCTGTCTCTCTCTGTCGCTCTCTGTCTTTCTCTGTCTCTCTCTGTCTCTCTCTCTTTGTCTCTTTTCTGTCTCTGTCTGTCTCTCTCTCTGTCTCTCTCTGTCTCTCTCTGTCTTTCTTTGTCTCTCTCTGTATTTCTATGTCTCTCTATGTCTCTCTCTCTGTGTATCTCTCTGTCTCTCTTTGTCTCTCTATGTCTCTCTCTGTCTCTCTCAGTCTCTCTCTCTGTCGCTCTCTGTCTCTCTCTATGTCTCTCTCTATCCCTATCTCTGTCTCTCTCTGTCTCTATCTGTCTCTCTCTCACTGTGTCTCTCTCTGTGTCTCTCTCTTTCTCTATATCTGACTCTCTCTGTCTCTATTTATTTCTCTCTCTGTCTCTCTCTCTCTGTCTCTCCCTGTCTCTCTCTGACTCTTTGTCTCTCTATGCCTCTCTCTGTCTCTTTCTGTCTCTCTCTGTCTCAATCTCTGACTCTCTCTGTTTCTCTATTTGTCTCTCTCTGTCTCTCTCTGTCTCTCTCTATATCTCTCTCTGTCTCTCTTTGTCTCTCTCTGTAGGTCTCTTTCTGTCTCTCTCTGTCGCTCTCTGTCTTTCTCTGTCTCTCTCTGTCTCTCTTTCTTTGTCTCTTTTCTGTCTCTGTCTGTTTTTCTCTCTGTCTCTCTCTGTCTCTCTCTGTCTTTCTTTGTTTCTCTCTGTATTTCTATGTCTCTCTATTTCTCTCTCTCTCTATCTTTCTGTCTCTCTTTGTCTCTCTTTGTCTCTCTCTGTCTCTCTCTGTCTCTCTCTCTGTCTCTCTCTGTCTCTCTCTCTGTCGCTCTCTGTCTCTTTCTATGTCTCTCTCTATCCCTATCTCTGTCTCTCTCGGTCTCTCTGTCTCTCTCTGTCTCTCTCTGTGTCTCTCTCTGTCTCTCTGTCTCTCTATGTCTCTCTCTGTCTCTCTCTCTGTATCTCTCTGTCTAGCTCTGTCTCTCTCTGTGTCTCCCTGTGTCTCCCTCTCTATCTCTGTCTCTCTCTGTCTCTCTCTGTTTCTCTCTCTGTCTCTCTCTGTCTCTCTCTGTCTCTCTCTGTCTCTCTCTGTATCTCTCTGTGACTCTCTCTGTCTCTCTCTCTGTCTCTCTCTGTGTCTCTCTCTCTGTCTCTCTCTGTGTCTCTGTCTCTCTCTTTCTCTCTCTCTGTCTCTCTCTGTCTCTATCTATGTCTCTCTCTGTCTCTCTCTGTCTCTCCCTGTCTCTCTCTGTCTCTCTGTCTCTCAATGTCTCTCTCTGTCTCTCTCTGTATCTCTCTGTCTAGCTCTGTCTCTCTCTGTGTCTCCCTGTGTCTCCCTCTCTATCTCTGTCTCCCTCTGTTTCTCTCTCTGTCTCTCTCTGTCTCTCTCTCTCTGTCTCTCACTCTCTGTCTTTCTCTTTCTCTCTTTGTCTCTCTCTGTCTCTCTCTCTCTGTCTCTCTCTCTGTGTCTCTCTCTGTTTCTCTCTGTCTGTCTCTGTGTCTCTGTCTCTCTGTGTCTCTCTCTCTGTCGCTCTCTGTCTCTCTCTATGTCTCTCTCTATCCCTATCTCTGTCTCTCTCGTTTTCACTCTGTCTCATCTGTCTCTCTCTGTGTCTCTCTCTGTCTTTCTCTCTGTCTCTCTCTCTGTGTCTCTCTCTGTCCTTGTCTCTGTCTGTCTCTGTGTCTCTGTCTCTCTCTTTCTCTCTCTCTGTCTCTCTCTGTCTCTATCTATGTCTCTCTCTGTCTCTCTCTCTGTCTCTCCCTGTCTCTCTCTGTCTCTCTGTCTCTCAATGACTCTCTCTGTCTCTCTCTCTCTGTATCACTCTGTCTAGCTCTGTCTCTCTCTTTGTCTCCCTGTGTCTCCCTATTTATCTCTGTCTCTCTCGGTTTCTCTCTCTGTCTCTCTCTGTCTCTCTCTCTTTCGCTCTCTGTCTCTCTCTATGTCTCTCTCTATCCCTATCTCTGTCTCTCTCGGTCTCACATTGTCTCTCTATGTCTCTCTGTGTCTCTCTCTGTCTCTCTCTCTCTGTCTCTCTCTCTCTGTCTCTCTCTGTTTCTCTCTGTCTGTCTCTGTGTCTCTGTCTCTCTCTTTCTCTCTTTCTGTCTCTCTCTGTCTCTATCTGTCTCTCTCTCACTGTGTCTCTCTCTGTGTCTCTCTCTTTCTCTCTATCTGACTCTCTCTGTCTCTATTTATTTCTCTCTCTGTCTCTCTCTCTGTCTCTCCCTGTCTCTCTCTGACTCTTTGTCTCTCTATGCCTCTCTCTGTCTCTTTCTGTCTCTCTCTGTCTCAATCTCTGACTCTCTCTGTTTCTCTATTTGTCTCTCTCTGTCTCTCTCTGTCTCTCTCTATATCTCTCTCTGTCTCTCTTTGTCTCTCTCTGTAGGTCTCTTTCTGTCTCTCTCTGTCGCTCTCTGTCTTTCTCTGTCTCTCTCTGTCTCTCTTTCTTTGTCTCTTTTCTGTCTCTGTCTGTTTTTCTCTCTGTCTCTCTCTGTCTCTCTCTGTCTTTCTTTGTTTCTCTCTGTATTTCTATGTCTCTCTATTTCTCTCTCTCTCTATCTTTCTGTCTCTCTTTGTCTCTCTTTGTCTCTCTCTGTCTCTCTCTGTCTCTCTCTCTGTCTCTCTCTGTCTCTCTCTCTGTCGCTCTCTGTCTCTTTCTATGTCTCTCTCTATCCCTATCTCTGTCTCTCTCGGTCTCTCTGTCTCTCTCTGTCTCTCTCTGTGTCTCTCTCTGTCTCTCTGTCTCTCTATGTCTCTCTCTGTCTCTCTCTCTGTATCTCTCTGTCTAGCTCTGTCTCTCTCTGTGTCTCCCTGTGTCTCCCTCTCTATCTCTGTCTCTCTCTGTCTCTCTCTGTTTCTCTCTCTGTCTCTCTCTGTCTCTCTCTGTCTCTCTCTGTCTCTCTCTGTATCTCTCTGTGTCTCTCTCTGTCTCTCTCTCTGTCTCTCTCTGTGTCTCTCTCTCTGTCTCTCTCTGTGTCTCTGTCTCTCTCTTTCTCTCTCTCTGTCTCTCTCTGTCTCTATCTATGTCTCTCTCTGTCTCTCTCTGTCTCTCCCTGTCTCTCTCTGTCTCTCTGTCTCTCAATGTCTCTCTCTGTCTCTCTCTGTATCTCTCTGTCTAGCTCTGTCTCTCTCTGTGTCTCCCTGTGTCTCCCTCTCTATCTCTGTCTCCCTCTGTTTCTCTCTCTGTCTCTCTCTGTCTCTCTCTCTCTGTCTGTCTCTCTCTGTCTTTCTCTTTCTCTCTTTGTCTCTCTCTGTCTCTCTCTCTCTGTCTCTCTCTGTGTGTCTCTCTCTGTTTCTCTCTGTCTGTCTCTGTGTCTCTGTCTCTCTGTGTTTCTCTCTCTGTCGCTCTCTGTCTCTCTCTATGTCTCTCTCTATCCCTATCTCTGTCTCTCTCGTTTTCACTCTGTCTCATCTGTCTCTCTCTGTGTCTCTCTCTGTCTTTCTCTCTGTCTCTCTCTCTGTGTCTCTCTCTGTCCTTGTCTCTGTCTGTCTCTGTGTCTCTGTCTCTCTCTTTCTCTCTCTCTGTCTCTCTCTGTCTCTATCTATGTCTCTCTCTGTCTCTCTCTCTGTCTCTCCCTGTCTCTCTCTGTCTCTCTGTCTCTCAATGACTCTCTCTGTCTCTCTCTCTGTATCTCTCTGTCTAGCTCTGTCTCTCTCTGTGTCTCCCTGTGTCTCTCTATTTATCTCTGTCTCTCTCGGTTTCTCTCTCTGTCTCTCTCTGTCTCTCTCTCTTTCGCTCTCTGTCTCTCTCTATGTCTCTCTCTATCCCTATCTCTGTCTCTCTCGGTCTCACATTGTCTCTCTCTGTCTCTCTGTGTCTCTCTCTGTCTCTCTCTCTCTGTCTCTCTCTCTCTGTCTCTCTCTGTTTCTCTCTGTCTGTCTCTGTGTCTCTGTCTCTCTCTTTCTCTCTTTCTGTCTCTCTCTGTCTCTATCTATGTCTCTCTCTGTCTCTCTCTGTCTCTCCCTGTCTCTCTCTGTCTCTCAATGTCTCTCTCTGTCTCTCTCTCTGTATCTCTCTGTCTAGCTCTGTCTCTCTCTGTGTCTCCCTGTGTCTCCCTCTCTATCTCTGTCTCTCTCTGTTTCTCTCTCTGTCTCTCTCTGTCTCTCTCTGTCTCTCTCTGTCTCTCTGTCTCTCTCTGTCTCTCACTCTGTCTCTCAGTTTCTCTCTCTGTCTCTTTCTGTCTCTCTCTCTGTCTCTCTCTGTCTCTTTCTCTGTCTCTCTTTCTGTCTCACTCAGTCTATCTCACTCTGTCTCTATCTCTCTCTGTCTCTTTCTCTCTCTTTCTGTCTTTCTGTCTCTCTCACTCTCTATGTCTCTCTCTGTCTCTCTTTCTGTCTCTCTCTATCCCTATCTCTGTCTCTCTCTGTCTCTTTTTCTGTCTCTCTCACTCTCTCTCTGTCTTACTCTCTGTCTCAATCTGTGTCTCTCTCTCTCTCTCTCTATCTTTCTCTGTCTCTTTCTCTCTCTCTCTCTGTCTCTCTGTCTCTCTCTTTGTCTCTCTGTGTCTCTTTCTGTCTCTCTCTGTCTCTTTCTTTCTCTCTCTGTCTCTTTCTGTCTCTCTCTGTCTCAATCTGTCTCTCTCTGTTTCTCTCTTTGTCTCCCTCTGTCTCTATGTCTCTCTCTGTCTCTCTATGTCTCTCTATGTATGTCTCTTTCTGTCTCTCTCTGTCGCTATCTTTCTTTCTCTGTCTCTCTCTGTCTCCTTCTCTTTGTCTCTTTTCTGTCTCTGTCTGTCTCTCTCTGTGTCTCTCTCTGTCTCTCTCTCTGTCTTTCTTTGTCTCTCTCTGTATTTCTATGTCTCTCTATGTCTCTCTCTGTATCTCTCTGTCTCTCTTTGTCTCTCTCTGTCTCTCTCTGTATCTCTCAGTCTCTCTCTCTGTCTCTCTCTGTCTCTCTCTCTGTCGCTCTCTGTCTCTCTCTATGTCTCTCTCTATCCCTATCTCTGTCTCTCTCTGTCTCTCTCTGTCTCTCTCTCTCTCTCTGTGTCTCTCTCTGTGTCTCTCTCTGCTCTCTCTGTCTCTCTCTGTGTCTCTGTCTCTCTCTTTCTCTCTCTCTGTCTCTCTCTGTCTCTATTTATTCCTCTCTCTGTCTCTCTCACTGTCTCTCCCTGTCTCTCTCTGTCTCTTTGTCTCTCTATGTCTCTCTCTGTCTCTTTCTGTCTCTCTCTGTCTCAATCTCTGTCTATCTCTGTTTCTCTATTTGTCTCTCTCTGTCTCTCTCTATATCTCTCTCCGTCTCTCTTGTCTCTCTCTGTAGGTCTCTTTCTGTCTCTCTCTGTCGCTCTCTGTCTTTCTCTGTCTCTCTCTGTCTCTCTCTATTTGTCTCTTTTCTGTCTCTGTCTGTTTCTCTCTCTGTCTCTCTCTGTCTCTCTCTGTCTTTCTTTGTTTCTCTCTGTATTTCTATGTCTCTCTGTTTCTCTCTCTCTCTATCTTTCTGTCTCTCTTTGTCTCTCTTTGTCTCTTTCTGTCTCTCTCTGTCTCTCTCTCTGTCGCTCTCTATCTCTCTCTTTGTCTCTCTCTATCCCTATCTCTGTCTCTCTCGGGTTCACTCTGTCTCTCTCTGTCTCTCTCTGTGTCTCTCTCTGTCTTTCTCTCTGTCTCTCTCTCTGTCTCTGTCTCTGTCCGTCTCTGTGTCTCTGTCTCTCTCTTTCTCTCTCTCTGTCTCTCTCTGTCTCTATCTATGTCTCTCTCTGTCTCTCTCTCTGTCTCTCCCTGTCTCTCTCTGTCTCTCAATGTCTCTCTCTGTCTCTCTCTCTGTATCTCTCTGTCTAGCTCTGTCTCTCTCTGTGTCTCCATGTGTCTCCCTCTCTATCTCTGTCTCTCTCTGTCTCTCTGTCTCTCTCTGTCTCTCTCTCTGTCTCTCTCTCTGTCTCTCCCTGTCTCTCTCTGTCTCTCAATGTCTCTCTCTGTCTCTCTCTCTGTATCTCTCTGTCTAGCTCTGTCTCTCTCTGTGTCTCCATGTGTCTCCCTCTCTATCTCAGTCTCTCTCTGTTTCTCTCTCTGTCTCTCTCTGTCTCTCCCTGTCTCTCTCTGTCTCTCTCTGTCTCTCTCTCTGTCTCTCTGTTTCTCTCTCTGTCTCTCTCTGTCTCTCTGTCTCTCTCTCTGTCTCTCTCTGTCTCTTTCTCTGTCTCTCTTTCTGTCTCACTCAGTCTATCTCACTCTGTCTCTATCTCTCTCTGTCTCTGTCTCTCTCTTTCTCTCTTTCTGTCTCTCTCACTCTCTATGTCTCTCTCTGTCTCTCTTTCTGTCTCTCTCTATCCCTATCTCTGTCTCTCTCTGTCTCTTTTTCTTTCTCTCTCACTCTCTCTCTGTCTTACTCTCTGTCTCTCTCTGTCTCTCTCTGTCTCTCTCTATCTTTCTCTGTCTCTTTCTCTGTCTCTCTGTCTCTCTGTCTCTCTCTTTGTCTCTCTGTGTCTCTTTCTGTCTCTCTCTGTCTCTGTCGGTTTCTCTCTGTCTCTCTCTGTCTCTCTCTCTCTTTCTTTGTTTCTCTCTGTATTTCTATGTATCTCTATTTCTCTCTCTATATCTTTCTGTCTCTCTTTGTCTCTCTTTGTATCTCTCTGTCTCTCTCTGTCTCTCGCTGTCTCTCTCTCTGTCGCTCTCTGTCTCTCTCTATGTCTCTCTCTATCCCTATCTCTGTCTCTCTCGGTCTCACTCTGTCTCTCTCTG
>NW_028227276.1:8647258-8649758 GCF_978045245.1 Mus caroli
TCTCTCTGTCTCTCTCTGTCTCTCTGTCTCTCTCTGTCTCTCACTCTGTCTCTCAGTTTCTCTCTCTGTCTCTTTCTGTCTCTCTCTCTGTCTCTCTCTGTCTCTTTCTCTGTCTCTCTTTCTGTCTCACTCAGTCTATCTCACTCTGTCTCTATCTCTCTCTGTCTCTTTCTCTCTCTTTCTGTCTTTCTGTCTCTCTCACTCTCTATGTCTCTCTCTGTCTCTCTTTCTGTCTCTCTCTATCCCTATCTCTGTCTCTCTCTGTCTCTTTTTCTGTCTCTCTCACTCTCTCTCTGTCTTACTCTCTGTCTCAATCTGTGTCTCTCTCTCTCTCTCTCTATCTTTCTCTGTCTCTTTCTCTCTCTCTCTCTGTCTCTCTGTCTCTCTCTTTGTCTCTCTGTGTCTCTTTCTGTCTCTCTCTGTCTCTTTCTTTCTCTCTCTGTCTCTTTCTGTCTCTCTCTGTCTCAATCTGTCTCTCTCTGTTTCTCTCTTTGTCTCCCTCTGTCTCTATGTCTCTCTCTGTCTCTCTATGTCTCTCTATGTATGTCTCTTTCTGTCTCTCTCTGTCGCTATCTTTCTTTCTCTGTCTCTCTCTGTCTCTCTCTCTTTGTCTCTTTTCTGTCTCTGTCTGTCTCTCTCTGTGTCTCTCTCTGTCTCTCTCTCTGTCTTTCTTTGTCTCTCTCTGTATTTCTATGTCTCTCTATGTCTCTCTCTGTATCTCTCTGTCTCTCTTTGTCTCTCTCTGTCTCTCTCTGTATCTCTCAGTCTCTCTCTCTGTCTCTCTCTGTCTCTCTCTCTGTCGCTCTCTGTCTCTCTCTATGTCTCTCTCTATCCCTATCTCTGTCTCTCTCTGTCTCTCTCTGTCTCTCTCTCTCTCTCTCTGTGTCTCTCTCTGTGTCTCTCTCTGCTCTCTCTGTCTCTCTCTGTGTCTCTGTCTCTCTCTTTCTCTCTCTCTGTCTCTCTCTGTCTCTATTTATTCCTCTCTCTGTCTCTCTCACTGTCTCTCCCTGTCTCTCTCTGTCTCTTTGTCTCTCTATGTCTCTCTCTGTCTCTTTCTGTCTCTCTCTGTCTCAATCTCTGTCTATCTCTGTTTCTCTATTTGTCTCTCTCTGTCTCTCTCTATATCTCTCTCCGTCTCTCTTGTCTCTCTCTGTAGGTCTCTTTCTGTCTCTCTCTGTCGCTCTCTGTCTTTCTCTGTCTCTCTCTGTCTCTCTCTATTTGTCTCTTTTCTGTCTCTGTCTGTTTCTCTCTCTGTCTCTCTCTGTCTCTCTCTGTCTTTCTTTGTTTCTCTCTGTATTTCTATGTCTCTCTATTTCTCTCTCTCTCTATCTTTCTGTCTCTCTTTGTCTCTCTTTGTCTCTTTCTGTCTCTCTCTGTCTCTCTCTCTGTCGCTCTCTATCTCTCTCTTTGTCTCTCTCTAACCCTATCTCTGTCTCTCTCGGGTTCACTCTGTCTCTCTCTGTCTCTCTCTGTGTCTCTCTCTGTCTTTCTCTCTGTCTCTCTCTCTGTCTCTGTCTCTGTCCGTCTCTGTGTCTCTGTCTCTCTCTTTCTCTCTCTCTGTCTCTCTCTGTCTCTATCTATGTCTCTCTCTGTCTCTCTCTCTGTCTCTCCCTGTCTCTCTCTGTCTCTCAATGTCTCTCTCTGTCTCTCTCTCTGTATCTCTCTGTCTAGCTCTGTCTCTCTCTGTGTCTCCATGTGTCTCCCTCTCTATCTCTGTCTCTCTCTGTCGCTCTGTCTCTCTCTGTCTCTCTCTCTGTCTCTCTCTCTGTCTCTCCCTGTCTCTCTCTGTCTCTCAATGTCTCTCTCTGTCTCTCTCTCTGTATCTCTCTGTCTAGCTCTGTCTCTCTCTGTGTCTCCATGTGTCTCCCTCTCTATCTCAGTCTCTCTCTGTTTCTCTCTCTATCTCTCTCTGTCTCTCCCTGTCTCTCTCTGTCTCTCTCTGTCTCTCTCTCTGTCTCTCTGTTTCTCTCTCTGTCTCTCTCTGTCTCTCTGTCTCTCTCTCTGTCTCTCTCTGTCTCTTTCTCTGTCTCTCTTTCTGTCTCATTCAGTCTATCTCACTCTGTCTCTATCTCTCTCTGTCTCTGTCTCTCTCTTTCTCTCTTTCTGTCTCTCTCACTCTCTATGTCTCTCTCTGTCTCTCTTTCTGTCTCTCTCTATCCCTATCTCTGTCTCTCTCTGTCTCTTTTTCTGTCTCTCTCACTCTCTCTCTGTCTTACTCTCTGTCTCTCTCTGTCTCTCTCTGTCTCTCTCTATCTTTCTCTGTCTCTTTCTCTGTCTCTCTGTCTCTCTGTCTCTCTCTTTGTCTCTCTGTGTCTCTTTCTGTCTCTCTCTGTCTCTGTCTGTTTCTCTCTGTCTCTCTCTGTCTCTCTCTCTCTTTCTTTGTTTCTCTCTGTATTTCTATGTATCTCTATTTCTCTCTCTATATCTTTCTGTCTCTCTTTGTCTCTCTTTGTATCTCTCTGTCTCTCTCTGTCTCTCGCTGTCTCTCTCTCTGTCGCTC
>NW_028227276.1:8654758-8657258 GCF_978045245.1 Mus caroli
CTCTCTCTGTCTCTCTCTATCTTTCTCTGTCTCTGTCTCTCTCTCTCTATCTCTCTGTCTCTCTCTTTGTCTCTCTGTGTCTCTTTCTGTCTCTCTCTGTCTCTTTCTTTCTATCTCTGTCTCTTTCTGTCTCTCTCTGTCTCAATTTCTGTCTCTCTCTGTTTCTCTCTTTGTCTCCCTCTGTCTCTGTCTGTCTCTGTCTGTCTCTCTATGTCTCTCTATGTATGTCTCTTTCTGTCTCTCTCTGTCGCTCTCTGTCTTTCTCTGTCTCTCTTTCTCTCTCTCTTTGTCTCTTTTCTGTCTCTGTCTGTCACTCTCTCTCTGTCTCTCTCTGTCTCTCTCTCTGTCTTTCTTTGTCTCTCTCTGTATTTCTATGTCTCTCTATGTCTCTCTCTCTGTATCTCTCTGTCTCTCTTTGTCTCTCTCTGTCTCTCTCTGTCTCTCTCTGTCTCTCTCTCTCTCTCTGTGTCTCTCTCTGTGTCTCTCTCTGCTCTCTCTCTGTCTCCCTCTGTGTCTCTGTCTCTCTCTTTCTCTCTCTCTGTCTCTCTCTGTCTCTATTTATTTCTCTCTCTTTCTCTCTCTCTGTCTCTCCCTGTCTCTCTCTGTCTCTTTGTCTCTCTATGTCTCCCTCTGTCTCTTTCTGTCTCTCTCTGTCTCTCTCTCTCTCTCTGTGTCTCTCTCTGTGTCTCTCTCTGCTCTCTCTCTGTCTCCCTCTGTGTCTCTGTCTCTCTCTTTCTCTCTCTCTGTCTCTCTCTGTCTCTATTTATTTCTCTCTCTTTCTCTCTCTCTGTCTCTCTCTGTCTCTCTCTATCTTTCTCTGTCTCTTTCTCTCTCTCTCTGTCTCTCTGTCTCTCTCTTTGTCTCTCTGTGTCTCTTTCTGTCTCTCTCTGTCTCTGTCTGTTTCTCTCTGTCTCTCTCTGTCTCTCTCTCTCTTTCTTTGTTTCTCTCTGTATTTCTATGTATCTCTATTTCTCTCTCTCTATCTTTCTGTCTCTCTTTGTCTCTCTTTGTATCTCTCTGTCTCTCTCTGTCTCTCTCTGTCTCTCGCTGTCTCTCTCTCTGTCGCTCTCTGTCTCTCTCTATGTCTCTCTCTATCCCTATCTCTGTCTCTCTCGGTCTCACTCTGTCTCTCTCTGTCTCTCTCTGTGTCTCTCTCTGTCTCTCTCTCTCTGTCTCTCTCTCTGTGTCTCTCTCTGTCTCTCTCTGTCTGTCTCTGTGTCTCTGTCTCTCTCTTTCTCTCTCTCTGTCTCTCTCTGTCTCTATCTATGTCTCTCTCCTTCTCTCTCTCTGTCTCTCCCTGTCTCTCTCTGTCTCTCTGTCTCTCAATGTCTCTCTCTGTCTCTCTCTCTGTATCTCTCTGTCTAGCTCTGTCTCTCATGTGTCTCCCTGTGTTTCCCTCTCTATCTCTGTCTCTCTCTGTTTCTCTCTCTGTCTCTCTCTGTCTCTCCCTGTCTCTCTCTGTCTCTCTGTCTCTCAATGTCTCTCTCTGTCTCTCTCTGTATCTCTCTGTCTAGCTCTGTCTCTCTCTGTGTCTCCCTGTGTCTCCCTCTCTATCTCTGTCTCTCTCTGTTTCTCTCTCTGTTTCTCTCTCTGTCTCTCTCTGTCTCTCTCTGTCTCTCTCTCTCTGTCTCTCTCTCTCTGTCTCTCTCTTTCTCTCTTTGTCTCTCTTTGTCTCTCTCTCTCTCTGTCTCTCTCTCTGTGTCTCTCTCTGTCTCTGTCTCTGTCTGTCTCTGTGTCTCTGTCTCTCTCTCTGTCGCTCTCTGTCTCTCTCTATGTCTCTCTCTATCCCTATCTCTGTCTCTCTCATTTTCACTTTGTCTCTCTCTGTCTCTCTCTGTGTCTCTCTCTGTCTTTCTCTCTGTCTCTCTCTCTGTGTCTCTCTCTGTCTCTGTCTCTGTCTGTCTCTGTGTCTCTGTCTCTCTCTTTCTCTCTCTCTGTCTCTCTCTGTCTCTATCTATGTCTCTCTCTGTCTCTCTCTCTGTCTCTCCCTGTCTCTCTCTGTCTCTCAATGTCTCTCTCTGTCTCTCTCTCTGTATCTCTCTGTCTAGCTCTGTCTCTTTCTGTGTCTCCCTGTGTCTCCCTCTCTATCTCTGTCTCTCTCTGTTTCTCTCTCTGTCTCTCTCTGTCTCTCTGTCTCTCTCTGTCTCTCTCTTTGTCTCTCTGTTTCTCTCTCTGTCTCTCTCTGTCTCTCTCTGTCTCTCTCTCTGTCTCTCTCTGTCTCTTTCTCTGTCTCTCTTTCTGTCTCACTCAGTCTATCTCACTCTGTCTCTATCTCTCTCTGTCTCTGTCTCTCTCTTTCTGTCTTTCTGTCTCTCTCACTCTCTATGTCTCTCTCTGTCTCTCTTTCTGTCTCTCTCTATCCCTATCTCTGTCTCTCTCTGTCTCTTTTTCTGTCTCTCTCACTCTCTCTCTGTCTTACTCTCTGTCTCAATCTGTGTCTCTCTCTTTCTCCCTCTATCTTTCTCTGTCTCTTTCACTCTCTCTCTGTCTCTCTGTCTCT
>NW_028227276.1:8662258-8664758 GCF_978045245.1 Mus caroli
GTGTCTCCCTGTGTCTCCCTCTCTATCTCTGTCTCTCTCTGTTTCTCTCTCTGTCTCTCTCTGTCTCTCCCTGTCTCTCTCTGTCTCTCTATCTCTCAATGTCTCTCTCTGTCTCTCTCTGTATCTCTCTGTCTAGCTCTGTCTCTCTTTGTGTCTCCCTGTGTCTCCCTCTCTATATCTGTCTCTCTCTGTTTCTCTCTCTGTTTCTCTCTCTGTCTCTCTCTGTCTCTCTCTGTCTCTCTCTCTCTGTCTCTCTCTCTGTCTCTCTCTTTCTCTCTTTGTCTCTCTCTGTCTCTCTCTCTCTCTGTCTCTCTCTCTGTGTCTCTCTCTGTTTCTCTCTGTCTGTCTCTGTGTCTCTGTCTCTCTCTGTCTCTCTCTCTGTCGCTCTCTGTCTCTCTCTATGTCTCTCTCTATCCCTATCTCTGTCTCTCTCATTTTCACTCTGTTCTCTCTGTCTCTCTCTGTGTCTCTCTCTGTCTTTCTCTCTGTCTCTCTCTCTGTGTCTCTCTCTGTCTCTGTCTCTGTCTGTCTCTGTGTCTCTGTCTCTCTCTTTCTCTCTCTCTGTCTCTCTCTGTCTCTATCTATGTCTCTCTCTGTCTCTCTCTCTGTCTCTCCCTTTCTCTCTCCGTCTCTCTGTCTCTCAATGACTCTCTCTGTCTCTCTCTCTGTATCTCTCTGTCTAGCTCTGTCTCTCTCTGTGTCTCCCTGTGTCTCCCTATTTATCTCTGTCTCTCTCGGTTTCTCTCTCTGTCTCTCTCTGTCTCTCTCTGTCTCTCTCTCTTTCGCTCTCTGTCTCTCTCTATGTCTCTCTCTATCCCTATCTCTGTCTCTCTTGGTCTCACATTGTCTCTCTCTGTCTCTCTCTGTGTCTCTCTCTGTCTCTCTCTCTCTGTCTCTCTCTCTGTGTCTCTCTCTGTTTCTCTCTGTCTGTCTCTGTGTCTCTGTCTCTCTCTTTCTCTCTCTCTGTCTCTCTCTGTCTCTATCTATGTCTCTCTCTGTCTCTCTCTCTGTCTCTCCCTGTCTCTCTCTGTCTCTCAATGTCTCTCTCTGTCTCTCTCTCTGTATCTCTCTGTCTAGCTCTGTCTCTTTCTGTGTCTCCCTGTGTCTCCCTCTCTATCTCTGTCTCTCTCTGTTTCTCTCTCTGTCTCTCTCTGTCTCTCTGTCTCTCTCTGTCTCTCTCTTTGTCTCTCTGTTTCTCTCTCTGTCTCTCTCTGTCTCTCTCTTTCTCTCTCTCTGTCTCTCTCTGTCTCTTTCTCTGTCTCTCTTTCTGTCTCACTCAGTCTATCTCACTCTGTCTCTATCTCTCTCTGTCTCTGTCTCTCTCTTTCTCTCTTTCTGTCTCTCTCACTCTCTATGTCTCTCTCTGTCTCTCTTTCTGTCTCTCTCTATCCCTATCTCCTTCTCTCTCTGTCTCTTTTTCTGTCTCTCTCACTCTCTCTCTGTCTAACTCTCTGTCTCTCTCTGTGTCTCTCTCTGTCTCTCTCTATCTTTCTCTGTCTCTGTCTCTCTCTCTCTCTATCTCTCTGTCTCTCTCTTTGTCTCTCTGTGTCTCTTTCTGTCTCTCTCTGTCTCTTTCTTTCTATCTCTGTCTCTTTCTGTCTCTCTCTGTCTCAATTTCTGTCTCTCTCTGTTTCTCTCTTTGTCTCCCTCTGTCTCTGTCTGTCTCTGTCTGTCTCTCTATGTCTCTCTATGTATGTCTCTTTCTGTCTCTCTCTGTCGCTCTCTGTCTTTCTCTGTCTCTCTTTCTCTCTCTCTTTGTCTCTTTTCTGTCTCTGTCTGTCACTCTCTCTCTGTCTCTCTCTGTCTCTCTCTCTGTCTTTCTTTGTCTCTCTCTGTATTTCTATGTCTCTCTATGTCTCTCTCTCTGTATCTCTCTGTCTCTCTTTGTCTCTCTCTGTCTCTCTCTGTCTCTCTCTGTCTCTCTCTCTCTCTGTGTGTCTCTCTCTGTGTCTCTCTCTGCTCTCTCTCTGTCTCCCTCTGTGTCTCTGTCTCTCTCTTTCTCTCTCTCTGTCTCTCTCTGTCTCTATTTATTTCTCTCTCTTTCTCTCTCTGTCTCTCCCTGTCTCTCTCTGTCTCTTTGTCTCTCTATGTCTCCCTCTGTCTCTTTCTGTCTCTCTCTGTCTCAATCTCTGTCTATCTCTGTTTCTCTATTTGTCTCTCTCTGTCTCTCTCTGTCTCTCTCTGTCTCTCTCTATATCTCTCTCTGTCTCTCTTTGTCTCTCTCTGTAGGTCTCTTTCTGTCTCTCTCTGTCGCTCTCTGTCTTTCTCTGTCTCTCTCTGTCTCTCTCTCTTTGTCTCTTTTCTGTCTCTGTCTGTCACTCTCTCTCTGTCTCTCTCTGTCTCTCTCTCTGTCTTTCTTTGTCTCTCTCTGTATTTCTATGTCTCTCTATGTCTCTCTCTCTGTATCTCTCTGTCTCTCTTTGTCTCTCTCTGTCTCTCTCTGTCTCTCTCTGTCTCTCTCTCTCTCTCTCTGTGTCTCTCTCTGTGTCTCTCTCTGCTC
>NW_028227276.1:8672258-8674758 GCF_978045245.1 Mus caroli
TCTGTGTCTCTCTCTGTCTCTCGCTGTCTCTCTCTCTGTCACTCTCTGTCTCTCTCTATGTCTCTCTCTATCCCTATCTCTGTCTCTCTCGGTCTCACTCTGTCTCTCTCTGTCTCTCTCTGTGTCTCTCTCTGTCTCTCTCTCTCTGTCTCCCTCTCTGTGTCTCTCTCTGTCTCTCTCTCTGTCTGTCTCTGTGTCTCTGTCTCTCTCTTTCTCTCTCTCTGTCTCTCTCTGTCATATCTATGTCTCTCTCCTTCTCTCTCTCTGTCTCTCCCTGTCTCTCTCTGTCTCTCTGTCTCTCAATGTCTATCTCTGTCTCTCTCTCTGTATCTCTCTGTCTAGCTCTGTCTCTCATGTGTTTCCCTGTGTCTCCCTCTCTATCTCTGTCTCTCTCTGTTTCTCTCTCTGTCTCTCTCTGTCTCTCCCTGTCTCTCTCTGTCTCTCTATCTCTCAATGTCTCTCTCTGTATCTCTCTGTCTAGCTCTGTCTCTCTTTGTGTCTCCCTGTGTCTCCCTCTCTATCTCTGTCTCTCTCTGTTTCTCTCTCTGTTTCTCTCTCTGTCTCTCTCTGTCTCTCTCTGTCTCTCTCTCTCTGTCTCTCTCTCTCTCTGTCTCTCTCTCTGTCTCTCTCTTTCTCTCTTTGTCTCTCTCTGTCTCTCTCTCTCTCTGTCTCTCTCTCTGTGTCTCTCTCTGTTTCTCTCTGTCTGTCTCTGTGTCTCTGTCTCTCTCTGTCTCTCTCTCTGTCGCTCTCTGTCTCTCTCTATGTCTCTCTCTATCCCTATCTCTGTCTCTCTCATTTTCACTCTGTCTCTCTCTGTCTCTCTCTGTGTCTCTCTCTGTCTTTCTCTCTGTCTCTCTCTCTGTGTCTCTCTCTGTCTCTGTCTCTGTCTGTCTCTGTGTCTCTGTCTCTCTCTTTCTCTCTCTCTGTCTCTCTCTGTCTCTATCTATGTCTCTCTCTGTCTCTCTCTCTCTGTCTCTCCCTTTCTCTCTCTGTCTCTCTGTCTCTCAATGACTCTCTCTTTCTCTCTCTCTCTATCTCTCTGTCTAGCTCTGTCTCTCTCTGTGTCTCCCTGTGTCTCCCTATTTATCTCTGTCTCTCTCGGTTTCTCTCTCTGTCTCTCTCTGTCTCTCTCTCTTTCGCTCTCTGTCTCTCTCTATGTGTCTCTCTATCCCTATCTCTGTCTCTCTCGGTCTCACATTGTCTCTCTCTGTCTCTCTCTGTGTCTCTCTCTGTCTCTCTCTCTCTGTCTCTCTCTCTGTGTCTCTCTCTGTTTCTCTCTGTCTGTCTCTGTGTCTCTGTCTCTCTCTTTCTCTCTCTCTGTCTCTCTCTGTCTCTATCTATGTCTCTCTCTGTCTCTCTCTCTGTCTCTCCCTGTCTCTCTCTGTCTCTCAATGTCTCTCTCTGTCTCTCTCTCTGTATCTCTCTGTCTAGCTCTGTCTCTCTCTGTGTCTCCCTGTGTCTCCCTCTCTATCTCTGTCTCTCTCTGTCTCTCTGTCTCTCTCTGTCTCTCTCTCTGTCTCTCTGTTTCTCTCTCAGTCTCTCTCTGTCTCTCTCTGTCTCTCTCTCTGTGTCTCTCTGTCTCTTTCTCTGTCTCTCTTTCTGTCTCACTCAGTCTATCTCACTCTGTCTCTATCTCTCTCTGTCTCTGTCTCTCTCTTTCTCTCTTTCTGTCTCTCTCACTCTCTATGTCTCTCTCTGTCTCTCTTTCTGTCTCTCTCTATCCCTATCTCTGTCTCTCTCTGTCTCTTTTTCTGTCTCTCTCACTCTCTCTCTGTCTTACTCTCTGTCTCTCTCTGTGTCTCTCTCTGTCTCTCTCTATCTTTCTCTGTCTCTTTCTCTCTCTCTCTGTCTCTCTGTCTCTCTCTTTGTCTCTCTGTGTCTCTTTCTGTCTCTCTCTGTCTCTGTCTGTTTCTCTCTGTCTATCTCTGTCTCTTTCTCTCTTTCTTTGTTTCTCTCTGTATTTCTATGTATCTCTATTTCTCTCTCTCTATCTTTCTGTCTCTCTTTGTCTCTCTTTGTATCTCTCTGTCTCTCTCTCTGTCTCTCTCTCTGTCTCTCGCTGTCTCTCTCTCTGTCACTCTCTGTCTCTCTCTATGTCTCTCTCTATCCCTATCTCTGTCTCTCTCGGTCTCACTCTGTCTCTCTCTGTCTCTCTCTGTGTCTCTCTCTGTCTCTCTCTCTCTGTCTCTCTCTCTGTGTCTCTCTCTGTCTCTCTCTCTGTCTGTCTCTGTGTCTCTGTCTCTCTCTTTCTCTCTCTCTGTCTCTCTCTGTCTCTATCTATGTCTCTCTCCTTCTCTCTCTCTGTCTCTCCCTGTCTCTCTCTGTCTCTCTGTCTCTCAATGTCTCTCTCTGTCTCTCTCTCTGTATCTCTCTGTCTAGCTCTGTCTCTCATGTGTCTCCCTGTGTCTCCCTCTCTATCTCTGTCTCTCTCTGTTTCTCTCTCTGTCTCTCTCTGTCTCTCCCTGTCTCTCTCTGTCTCTCTGTCTCTCAATGTCTCTCT
>NW_028227276.1:8684758-8709758 GCF_978045245.1 Mus caroli
CTTTGTCTCTCTGTTTCTCTCTCTGTCTCTCTCTGTCTCTCTCTGTCTCTCTCTCTGTCTCTCTCTGTCTCTTTCTCTGTCTCTCTTTCTGTCTCACTCAGTCTATCTCACTCTGTCTCTATCTCTCTCTGTCTCTGTCTCTCTCTTTCTCTCTTTCTGTCTCTCTCACTCTCTATGTCTCTCTCTGTCTCTCTTTCTGTCTCTCTCTATCCCTATCTCCTTCTCTCTCTGTCTCTTTTTCTGTCTCTCTCACTCTCTCTCTGTCTAACTCTCTGTCTCTCTCTGTGTCTCTCTCTGTCTCTCTCTATCTTTCTCTGTCTCTGTCTCTCTCTCTCTCTATCTCTCTGTCTCTCTCTTTGTCTCTCTGTGTCTCTTTCTGTCTCTCTCTGTCTTTTTCTTTCTCTCTCTGTCTCTTTCTGTCTCTCTCTGTCTCAATTTCTGTCTCTCTCTGTTTCTCTCTTTGTCTCCCTCTGTCTCTGTCTGTCTCTCTCTGTCTCTCTATGTCTCTCTATGTATGTCTCTTTCTGTCTCTCTCTGTCGCTCTCTGTCTTTCTCTGTCTCTCTTTCTCTCTCTCTTTGTCTCTATTCTGTCTCTGTCTGTCTCTCTCTCTCTGTCTCTCTCTGTCTCTCTCTGTCTTTCTTTGTCTCTCTCTGTATTTCTATGTCTCTCTATGTCTCTCTCTCTGTATCTCTCTGTCTCTCTTTGTCTCTCTCTGTCTCTCTCTGTCTCTCTCAGTCTCTCTCTCTGTCTCTCTCTGTCTCTCTCTCTGTCGCTCTCTGTCTCTCTCTATGTCTCTCTCTATCCCTATCTCTGTCTCTCTCTGTCTCTCTCTGTCTCTCTCTCTCTCTCTCTCTCTCTGTGTCTCTCTCTGTGTCTCTCTCTGCTCTCTCTCTGTCTCCCTCTGTGTCTCTGTCTCTCTCTTTCTCTCTCTCTGTCTCTCTCTGTCTCTATTTATTTCTCTCTCTGTCTCTCTCTCTGTCTCTCCCTGTCTCTCTCTGTCTCTTTGTCTCTCTATGTCTCCCTCTGTCTCTTTCTGTCTCTCTCTGTCTCAATCTCTGTCTATCTCTGTTTCTCTATTTGTTTCTCTCTGTCTCTCTCTGTCTCTCTCTATATCTCTCTCTGTCTCTCTTTGTCTCTCTCTGTAGGTCTCTTTCTGTCTCTCTCTGTCGGTCTCTGTCTTTCTCTGTCTCTCTCTGTCTCTCTCTCTTTGTCTCTTTTCTGTCTCTGTCTGTTTCTCTCTCTGTCTCTCTCTGTCTCTCTCTGTCTTTCTTTGTCTCTGTATTTCTATGTCTCTCTCTATCTTTTCTGTCTCTCTTTGTCTCTCTCTGTCTCTCTCTGTCTCTCTCTCTGTCTCTCTCTCTGTCGCTCTCTGTCTCTCTCTATGTCTCTCTCTATCCCTATATCTGTCTCTCTCGGTTTCACTCTGTCTCTCTCTGTGTCTCTCTCTGTCTTTCTCTCTGTCTCTCTCTGTGTGTCTCTCTCTGTCTCTGTCTCTGTCTGTCTCTGTGTCTCTGTCTCTCTCTTTCTCTCTCTCTGTCTCTCTCTGTCTCTATCTATGTCTCTCTCTGTCTCTCTCTCTGTCTCTCCCTGTCTCTCTCTGTCTCTCAATGTCTCTCTTTGTCTCACTCTCTGTATCTCTCTGTCTAGCTCTGGCTCTCTCTGTGTCTCCCTGTGTCTCCCTCTCTATCTCTGTCTCTCTCTGTTTTTCTCTCTGTCTCTCTCTGTCTCTCTCTGTCTCTCTCTGTCTCTCTGTCTCTCTCTGTCTCTCTCTCTGTCTCTCTGTTTCTCTCTCTGTCTCACTCTGTCTCTCTCTGTCTCTCTCTCTGTCTCTCTCTGTCTCTATCTCTGTCTCTCTTTCTGTCTCACTCAGTCTATCTCACTCTGTCTCTATCTCTCTCTGTCTCTGTCTCTCTCTTTCTCTCTTTCTGTCTCTCTCACTCTCTATGTCTCTCTCTGTCTCTCTTTCTGTCTCTCTCTATCCCTATCTCTGTCTCTCTCTGTCTCTTTTTCTGTCTCTCTCACTCTCTCTCTGTCTTACTCTCTGTCTCTCTCTGTGTCTCTCTCTGTCTCTCTCTATCTTTCTCTGTCTCTTTCTCTCTCTCTCTCTGTCTCTCTGTCTCTCTCTTTGTCTCTCTGTGTCTCTTTCTGTCTCTCTCTGTCTCTGTCTGTTTCTCTCTGTCTCTCTCTCTCTTTCTTTGTTTCTCTCTGTATTTCTATGTCTCTCTATTTCTCTCTCTATCTTTCTCTCTCTTTGTCTCTCTTTGTATCTCTCTGTCTCTCTCTGTCTCTCTCTCTGTCTCTCGCTGTCTCTCTCTCTGTCGCTCTCTGTCTCTCTCTATGTCTCTCTCTATCCCTATCTCTGTCTCTCTCGGTCTCACTCTGTCTCTCTCTGTCTCTCTCTGTCTCTCTCTGTCTCTCTCTCTGTCTCTCTGTCTCTCTCTGTCTCTCTCTGTCTCTCTCTGTCTCTATCTCTGTCTCTCTTTCTGTCTCACTCAGTCTATCTCACTCTGTCTCTATCTCTCTCTGTCTCTGTCTCTCTCTTTCTCTCTTTCTGTCTCTCTCACTCTCTATGTCTCTCTCTGTTTCTCTTTCTGTCTCTCTCTATCCCTATCTCTGTCTCTCTCTGTCTCTTTTTCTGTCTCTCTCACTCTCTCTCTGTCTACTCTCTGTCTCTCTCTGTGTCTCTCTCTGTCTCTCTCTATCTTTCTCTGTCTCTTTCTCTCTCTCTCTGTCTCTCTGTCTCTCTCTTTGTCTCTCTGTGTCTCTTTCTGTCTCTCTCTGTCTCTGTCTCTTTCTCTCTGTCTCTCTCTCTCTTTCTTTGTTTCTCTCTGTATTTCTATGTCTCTCTATTTCTCTCTCTCTATCTTTCTGTCTCTCTTTGTCTCTCTTTGTATCTCTCTGTCTCTCTCTGTCTCTCTCTCTGTCTCGCGCTGTCTCTCTCTCTGTCGCTCTCTGTCTTTCTCTATGTCTCTCTCTATCCCTATCTCTGTCTCTCTCGGTCTCACTCTGTCTCGCTCTGTCTCTCTCTGTGTCTCTCTCTGTCTCTCTCTGTGTCTCTCTCTGTCTCTCTCTCTGTCTGTCTCTGTGTCTCTGTGTCTCTCTTTCTCTCTCTCTGTCTCTCTCTGTCTCTATCTATGTCTCTCTCCTTCTCTCTCTCTGTCTCTCCCTGTCTCTCTCTGTCTCTCTGTCTCTCAATGTCTCTCTCTCTGTATCTCTCTGTCTAGCTCTGTCTCTCATGTGTCTCCCTGTGTCTCCCTCTCTATCTCTGTCTCTCTCTGTTTCTCTCTCTGTCTCTGTCTCTCTCTCTCTCTCTCTGTCTCTCTGTCTCTCTCTCTGTATCTCTCTATTTCTCTCTTTGTCTCTCTGCGTCTCTTTCTGTCTCTCTCTGTCTCTCTCTGTCTCTTTCTGTCTCTCTCTGTCTCTTTCTGTCTCCCTCTGTCTCAATTTCTGTCTCTCTCTATTTTTCTCTTTGTCTCTCTCTGTCTCTCTGTCTCTCTCTATGTCTCTCTCTGTCTCTCTATGTCTCTCTCTGTATGTCTCTTTCTGTCTCTCTCTGTCGCTCTCTGTCTTTCTCTGTCTCTCTCTGTCTCTCTCTCTCTTTGTCTCTTTTCTGTCTCTGTCTGTCTCTCTCTCTGTCTCTCTCTGTCTCTCTCTCTGTCTTTCTTTGTCTCTCTCTGTATTTCTAGGTCTCTCTATGTCTCTCTCTGTATGTCTCTTTCTGTCTCTCTCTGTCGCTCTCTGTCTTTCTCTGTCTCTCTCTGTCTCTCTCTCTCTTTGTCTCTTTTCTGTCTCTGTCTCTGTCTCTGTCTCTCTCTGTCTCTCTCTCTGTCTTTTTTGTCTCTCTCTGTATTTCTAGGTCTCTCTATGTCTCTCTCTCTGTATCTCTCTGTCTCTCTTTGTCTCTCTGTCTCTCTCTCTGTCTCTCTCTCTGTCTGTCTTTGTCTCTCTCTCTGTTGCTTTCTGTCTCTCTCAATGTCTCTCTCTATTCCTATCTCTGTCTCTCTGTCTCTCTCTGTCTCTCTCTGTCTCTCTGTGTCTCTCTCTGTGTCTCTCTTTGCTCTCTCTGTCTCTCTCTGTGTCTCTGTCTTCCTCTTTCTCTCTCTCTATCTCTCTCTGTCTCTATTTATGTCTCTCTCTGTCTCTCTCTCTGTCTCTCCCTGTCTCTCTCTGTCTCTTTGTCTCTCTATGTCTCTCTCTGTCTCTTTCTGTCTCTCTCTCTGTCTCTCTCTGTTTCCCTATTTGTCTCTCTCTGTCTCTCTCTGTCTCTCTCTATATCTCTCTCTGTCTCTCTTTGTCTCTCTCTTTAGGTCTCCTTCCGTCTCTCTCTGTCGCTCTCTGTCTTTCTCTGTCTCTCTCAGTCTCTCTCTCTTTGTCT
Source organism: Mus caroli (assembly GCF_978045245.1). Taxonomy (NCBI): domain Eukaryota; kingdom Metazoa; phylum Chordata; class Mammalia; order Rodentia; family Muridae; genus Mus; species Mus caroli. The sequence goes on from NW_028227276.1 coordinate 8,689,135, forward strand.
CTTTTCTGTCTCTGTCTGTTTCTCTCTCTGTCTCTCTCTGTCTTTCTTATTTTCTCTCTTTATTTCTATGTCTCTCTATTTCTCTCTCTATCTTTCTGTCTCTCTTTGTCTCTCTCTTTCTCTCTCTCTGTCTCTTTCTGTCTCTCTCTCTGTCGCTCTCTGTCTCTCTCTATGTCTCTCTCTATCCCTATCTCTGTCTCTCTCGGTCTCTCTTTCTCTCTCTGTCTCTCTCTGTGTCTCTCTCTGTCTCTCTGTCTCTCTCTCTGTATCTCTCTGTCTAGCTCTGTCTCTCTCTGTGTCTCCCTGTGTCTCCCTCTCTATCTCTTTCTCTCTCTGTCTCTCTCTGTTTCTCTCTCTGTCTCTCTCTGTCTCTCTCTGTCTCTCTCTGTCTCTCTCTGTATCTCTCTGTGTCTCTCTCTGTCTCTCTCTCTGTCTCTCTCTGTGTCTCTCGCTCTGTCTCTCTCTGTGTCTCTGTCTCTCTCTTTCTCTGTCTCTGTCTTTCTCTGTTTCTCCCTGTTTTTCTCTCTTTGTCTCTTTTCTGTCTCTGTCTGTCTCTGTCTCTCTCTGCCTCTCTCTCTGTCTTTCTTTGTCTCTATCTGTATTTTTATGTCTCTCTCTGTTTCTCTCTCTGTCTCTCTCTGTCTCTCTCTGTCTCTCTCTCTCTCTCTGTCTCTCTCTCTGTCTCTCTCTGTGTCTCTCGCTCTGTCTCTCTCTGTGTCTCTGTCTCTCTCTTTCTCTGTCTCTGTCTTTCTCTGTCTCTCCCTGTTTTTCTCTCTTTGTCTCTTTTCTGTCTCTGTCTGTCTCTGTCTCTCTCTGCCTCTCTCTCTGTCTTTCTTTGTCTCTATCTGTATTTTTATGTCTCTCTCTGTTTCTCTCTCTGTCTCTCTCTGTCTCTCTCTGTCTCTCTCTCTCTCTCTGTCTCTCTGTCTCTCTCTCTGTCTCTCTCTCTCTGTCTCTCTGTTTCTCTCTCTGTCTCTCTCTGTCTCTCTCTCTGTCTCTCTCTGTCTCTATCTCTGTCTCTCTTTCTGTCTCACTCAGTCTATCTCACTCTGTCTCTATCTCTCTCTGTCTCTGTCTCTCTCTTTCTCTCTCTCTGTCTCTCTCTGTCTCTATCTATGTCTCTCTCTTTCTCTCTCTCTGTCTCTCTCTCTGTCTGTCCCTGTCTCTCTCTGTCTCTCTGTCTCTCTCTGTCTCTTTCTGTCTCTCTGTCTCAATCTCTGTCTCTCTCTGTTTCTCTCTTTGTCTCTCTCTGTCTCTCTCAGTCTCTCTCTATGTCTCTCTCTATCTCTCTATGTCTCTCTCTGTAGGTCTCTTTCTGTCTCTCTCTCTCGCTCTCTGTCTTTCTCTGTCTCTCTCTGTCTCTCTCTCTTTGTCTCTTTTCTGTCTCTGTCTGTCTCTCTCTGTTTCTCTCTGTCTCACTCTGTCTTTCTTTGTCTCTCTCTGTATTTCAAGGTCTCTCTATGTCTCTCTCTGTATCTCTCTGTCTCTCTTTGTCTCTCTGTCTCTCTTTGTCTCTCTCTCTGTTGCTTTCTGTCTCTCTCTATGTCTCTCTCTATTCCTATCTCTGTCTCTCTGTCTCTCTCTGTCTCTCTCTGTCTCTCTGTGTCTCTCTCTGTGTCTCTCTTTGCTCTCTCTGTCTCTCTCTGTGTCTCTGTCTTCCTCTTTCTCTCTCTCTATCTCTCTCTGTCTCTATTTATGTCTCTCTCTGTCTCTCTCTCTGTCTCTCCCTGTCTCTCTCTGTCTCTTTGTCTCTCTATGTCTCTCTCTGTCTCTTTCTGTCTCTCTCTCTGTCTCAATCTCTGTCTCTCTCTCTGTTTCTCTATTTGTCTCTCTCTGTCTCTCTCTGTCTCTCTCTATATCTCTCTCTGTCTCTCTTTGTCTCTCTCTTTAGGTCTCCTTCCGGCTCTCTCTGTCGCTCTCTGTCTTTCTCTATCTCTCTCCATCTCTCTCTCTTTGTCTCTTTTCTGTCTCTGTCTGTTTCTCTCTCTGTCTCTCTCTGTCTTTCTTTGTTTCTCTCTTTATTTCTATGTCTCTCTATTTCTCTCTCTCTCTATCTTTCTGTCTCTCTTTGTCTCTCTCTTTCTCTCTCTGTTTCTCTTTCTGTCTCTCTCTCTGTCGCTCTCTGTCTCTCTCTATGTCTCTCTCTATCCCTATCTCTGTCTCTCTCGGTCTCTCTTTCTCTCTCTGTCTCTCTCTGAGTCTCTCTCTGTCTCTCTGTCTCTCTATGTCTCTCTCTGTCTCTCTCTCTGTATCTCTCTGTCTAGCTCTGTCTCTCTCTGTGTCTCCCTGTGTCTCCCTCTCTATCTCTTTCTCTCTCTGTCTCTCTCTGTTTCTCTCTGTCTCTCTCTGTCTCTCTCTGTCTCTCTCTGTATCTCTCTGTGTCTCTCTCTGTCTCTCTCTCTGTCTCTCTCTGTGTCTCTCGCTCTGTCTCTCTCTGTGTCTCTGTCTCTCTCTTTCTCTGTCTCTGTCTTTCTCTATCTCTCCATGTCTTTCTATCTTTGTCTCTTTTAAGTCTCTGTCTGTCTCTGTCTCTCTCTGGCTCTCTCTCTGTCTTTCTTTGTCTCTATCTGTATTTCTATGTCTCTCTATGTCTCTCTCTCTGTATCTCTCTGTCTCTCTATGTCTCTCTCTGTCTCTCTCTGTCTCTCTCTGTCTCTCTCTCTGTCTCTCTCTCAGTCGCTCTCTGTCTCTCTCTATGTCTCTCTCTATCCCTATCTCTGTCTCTCTGTGTCTCTCTCTCTGTGTCTCTCTCTGTCTCTCTCTGTCTCTATGTCTCTCTCTGTCTCTCTCTCTCTGTCTCTCTCTGTGTCTCTGTCTATCTCTTTCTCTCTCTCTGTCTCTCTCTGTCTCTATCTATGTCTCTCTCTTTCTCTCTCTCTGTCTCTCTCTCTGTCTGTCCCTGTCTCTCTCTGTCTCTCTGTCTCTCTATGTCTCTCTCTGTCTCTTTCTGTCTCTCTGTCTCAATCTCTGTCTCTCTCTGTTTCTCTCTTTGTCTCTCTCTGTCTCTCTCAGTCTCTCTCTATGTCTCTCTCTATCTCTCTATGTCTCTCTGTAGGTCTCTTTCTGTCTCTCTCTCTCGCTCTCTTCTTTCTCTGTCTCTCTCTGTCTCTCTCTCTCTTTGTCTCTTTTCTGTCTCTGTCTGTCTCTCTCTCTGTTTCTCTCTGTCTGTCTCTGTCTTTCTTTGTCTCTCTCTGTATTTCTATGTCTCTCTATGTCTCTCTCTCTGTATCTCTCTGTCTCGCTTTGTTTCTCTTTGTCTTTCTCTGTCTCTCTCTGTCTCTCTCTCTGTCTCTCTCTGTCTCTCTCTATCGCTCTCTGTCTCTCTCTATGTCTCTCTCTATCCCTATCTTTGTCTCTCTCGGTTTCACTCTGTCTCTCTCTGTCTCTCTCTGTGTCTCTCTCTGTCTCTCTCTCTCTGTTTCTCTCTCTGTGTCTCTCTCTGTCTCTCTCTCTGTCTGTCTCTGTGACTCTGTCTCTCTCTTTCACTCTCTCTGTCTCTCTCTGTCTCTCTCTTTCTCTCTCTCTGTCTCTCTCTGTCTCTATTTATTTCTCTCTCTGTCTCTCTCTCTGTCTCTCCCTGTCTCTCTCTGTCTCTTTGTCTCTCTATGTCTCTCTCTGTCTCTTTCTGTCTCTCTCTGTCTCAATCTCTGTCTATCTCTGTTTCTCTCTTTGTCTCTCTCTGTCTCTCTCTGTCTCTCTCTATATCTCTCTCTGTCTCTCTTTCTCTCTCTCTGTAGGTCTCTTTCTGTCTCTCTCTGTCGCTCTCTGTCTTTCTCTGTCTCTCTCTGTCTCTCTCTTTGTCTCTCTGTGTCTCTTTCTGTCTCTCTCTGTCTCTCTCTGTTTCTTTCTGTCTCTCTCTGTCTCTTTCTGTCTCTCTCTGTCTCAATTTCTGTCTCTCTCTGTTTCTCTCTTTGTCTCTCTCTGTCTCTCTCTGTCTCTCTCTATGTCTCTCTCTGTCTCTCTATGTCTCTCTCCGTATGTCTCTTTCTGTCTCTCTGTGTCGCTCTCTGTATTTCTCTGTCTCTCTCTGTCTCTCTCTCTTTGTCTCTTTTCTGTCTCTTTATGTCTCTCTCTCTGTCTCTCTCTCTGTCTTTCTTTGTCTCTCTCTCCTTATTTCTATGTCTCTCTATGTCTCTCTCTCTGTATCTCTCTGTCTCTTTTTGTCTCTCTCTGTCTCTCTCTGTCTCTCTCGGTCTCTATATCTGTCTCTCTCTGTCTCCCTCTCTGCCGCTCTCTGTCTCTCTCTATTTCTCTCTCTATCCCTATCTCTGTCTCTCTCTGTCTCTCTCTTTATCTGTGTCTCTCTCTGTGTCTCTCTGTCTCTCTCTGTGTCTCTGACTCTCTCTTTCTCTCTCTCTGTCTTTCTCTGTCTCTATTTATGTCTCTCTCTGTCTCTCTCTCTGTCCCTCCCTGTCTCTCTCTGTCTCTTTGTCTCTCTATGTCTCTCTCTGTCTCTTTCTGTCTCTCTCTGTCTCAATCACTGTCTCTCTGTTTTTCTATTTGTCTCTCTCTGTCCCTCTCTATATCTCTCTCTATCTCTCTTTGTCTCTCTCTTTAGGTCTCTTTCTGTCTCTATGTGTCGCTCTCTGTCTTTCTCTGTCTCTCTCTGTCTTTCTTTGTTTCTCTCTGTATTTCTCTGTCTCTCTATTTCTATCTCTCTCTATCTTTCTGTCTCTCTTTGTCTCTCTTTGTCTCTCTCTGTCTCTCTCTGTCTCTCTCTCTGTCTCTCTCTGTCTCTCTCTCTGTCGCTCTCTGTCTCTCTCTATGTCTCTCTCTATCCCTATCTCTGTCTCTCTCGGTTTCACTCTGTCTCTCTCTGTCTCTCTCTGTGTCTCTCTCTGTCTTTCTCTCTGTCTCTCTCTCTGTGTCTCTCTCTGTCTCTGTCTTTGTCTGTCTCTGTGTCTCTGTCTCTCTCTTTCTCTCTCTCTGTCTCTCTCTGTCTCTATGTCTCTCCCTGTCTCTCTCTCTGTCTCTCCCTGTCTCTCTCTGTCTCTCTGTCTCTCAATGACTCTCTCTGTCTCTCTCTCTGTATCTCTCTGTCTAGCTCTGTCTCTCTCTGTCTCCCTGTGTCTCCCTATCTATCTCTGTCTCTCTCGGTTTCTCTCTCTGTCTCTCTCTGTGTCTCTCTCTGTCTCTCTTTCTCTGTCTCACTCTCTGTGTCTCTCTCTGTTTCTCTCTGTCTGTCTCTGTTTCTCTGTCTCTCTCTTTCTCTCTCTCTGTCTCTCTCTGTCTCTATCTATGTCTCTCTCTGTCTCTCTCTCTGTCTCTCCCTGTCTCTCTCTGTATCTCAATGTCTCTCTCTGTCTCTCTCTCTGTATCTCTCTGTCTAGCTCTGTCTCTCTCTGTGTCTCCCTGTGTCTCCCTCTCTATCTCAGTCTCTCTCTGTTTCTCTCTCTATCTCTCTCTGTCTCTCTCTGTCTCTCTCTGTCTCTCTCTCTGTCTCTCTGTTTCTCTCTCTGTCTCTCTCTGTCTCTCTGTCTCTCTCTCTGTCTCTCTCTGTCTCTTTCTCTGTCTCTCTTTCTGTCTCACTCAGTCTATCTCACTCTGTCTCTATCTCTCTCTGTCTCTGTCTCTCTCTTTCTCTCTTTCTGTCTCTCTCACTCTCTATGTCTCTCTCTGTCTCTCTTTCTGTCTCTCTCTAGCCCTATCTCTGTCTCTCTCTGTCTCTTTTTCTGTCTCTCTCACTCTCTCTCTGTCTTACTCTCTGTCTCTCTCTGTGTCTCTCTCTGTCTCTCTCTATCTTTCTCTGTCTCTTTCTCTCTCTCTCTCTCTGTCTCTCTGTCTCTCTGTTTGTCTCTCTGTGTCTCTTTCTGTCTCTCTCTGTCTCTTTCTTTCTCTCTCTGTCTCTTTCTGTCTCTCTCTGTCTCAATTTCTGTCTCTCTCTGTTTCTCTCTTTGTCTCCCTCTGTGTCTGTCTCTCTCTATGTCTCTCTCTGTCTCTCTATGTCTCTCTATGTATGTCTCTTTCTGTCTCTCTCTGTCGCTCTCTGTCTTTCTCTGTCTCTCTCTGTCTCTCTCTCTTTGTCTCTTTTCTGTCTCTGTCTGTCTCTCTCTCTGTCTCTCTCTGTCTCTCTCTCTGTCTTTCTTTGTCTCTCTCTGTATTTCTATGTCTCTCTATGTCTCTCTCTCTGTATCTCTCTGTCTCTCTTTGTCTCTCTCTGTCTCTCTCTGTCTCTCTCAGTCTCTCTCTCTGTCTCTCTCTGTCTCTCTCTCTGTCGCTCTCTGTCTCTCTCTATGTCTCTCTCTATCCCTATCTCTGTCTCTCTCTGTCTCTCTCTGTCTCTCTCTCTCTGTGTCTCTCTCTGTGTCTCTCTCTGCTCTCTCTCTGTCTCTCTCTGTGTCTCTGTCTCTCTCTTTCTCTCTCTCTGTCTCTCTGACTCTATTTATTTCTCTCTCTGTCTCTCTCTCTGTCTCTCCCTGTCTCTCTCTGTCTCTTTGTCTTTCTATGTCTCTCTCTGTCTCTTTCTGTCTCTCTCTGTCTCAATCTCTGTCTATCTCTGTTTCTCTATTTGTCTCTCTCTGTCTCTCTCTGTCTCTCTCTATATCTCTCTCTGTCTCTCTTTCTCTCTCTCTGTAGGTCTCTTTCTGTCTCTCTCTGTCACTCTCTGTCTTTCTCTGTCTCTCTCTGTCTCTCTCTCTTTGTCTCTTTTCTGTCTCTGTCTGTCTCTGTCTCTCTCTGGCTCTCTCTCTGTCTCTCTTTGTCTCTATCTGTATTTCTATGTCTCTCTATGTCTCTCTCTCTGTATCTCTCTGTCTCTCTATATCTCTCTCTGTCTCTCTCTGTCTCTCTCTGTCTCTCTCTGTCTCTCTCTCTGTCTCTCTCTCAGTCGCTCTCTGTCTCTCTCTATGTCTCTCTCTATCCCTATCTCTGTTTCTCTGTGTCTCTCTCTCTGTGTCTCTCTCTGTTTCTCTCTGTCTCTCTCTATGACTCTCTCTGTCTCTCTCTCTGTCTCTCTCTGTGTCTCTGTCTATCTCTTTCTCTCTCTCTGTCTCTCTCTGTCTCTATCTATGTCTCTCTCTTTCTCTCTCTCTGTCTCTCTCTCTGTCTGTCCCTGTCTCTCTCTGTCTCTCTGTCTCTCTATGTCTCTCTCTGTCTCTTTCTGTCTCTCTGTCTCAATCTCTGTCTCTCTCTGTTTCTCTCTTTGTCTCTCTCTGTCTCTCTCAGTCTCTCTCTATGTCTCTCTCTATCTCTCTATGTCTCTCTCTGTAGGTCTCTTTCTGTCTCTCTCTCGCTCTCTGTCTTTCTCTGTCTCTCTCTGTCTCTCTCTCTTTGTCTCTTTTCTGTCTCTGTCTGTCTCTCTCTCTGTCTCTCTCTGTCTCTCTCTCTTTCGCTCTCTGTCTCTCTCTATGTCTTTCTCTATCCCTATCTCTGTCTCTCTCGGTCTCACTCCGTCTCTCTTTGTGTCTCTCTCTGTCTCTCTCTCTCTGTCTCACTCTCTGTGTCTCTCTCTGTTTCTCTCTGTCTGTCTCTGTGTCTCTGTCTCTCTCTTTCTCTCTCTCTAAGTCTCTCTCTGTCTCTATCTATGTCTCTCTCTGTCTCGCTCTCTGTCTCTCCCTGTCTCTCTCTGTATCTCAATGTCTCTCTCTGTCTCTCTCTCTGTATCTCTCTGTCTAGCTCTGTCTCTCTCTGTGTCTCCCTGTGTCTCCCTCTCTATCTCAGTCTCTCTCTGTTTCTCTCTCTGTCTCTCTCTGTCTCTCTCTGTCTCTCTCTGTCTCTCTCTGTCTCTCTCTCTGTCTCTCTGTTTCTCTCTCTGTCTCTCTCTATCTCTCTCTGTCTCTCTCTCTGTCTCTCTCTGTCTCTTTCTCTGTCTCTCTTTCTGTCTCACTCAGTCTATCTCACTCTGTCTCTATCTCTCTCTGTCTCTGTCTCTCTCTTTCTCTCTTTCTGTCTCTCTCACTCTCTATGTCTCTCTCTGTCTCTCTTTCTGTCTCTCTCTATCCCTAGCTCTGTCTCTCTCTGTCTCTTTTTCTGTCTCTCTCACTCTCTCTCTGTCTTACTCTCTGTCTCTCTCTGTGTCTCTCTCTGTCTCTCTCTATCTTTCTCTGTCTCTTTCTCTCTCTCTCTCTTTCTCTCTGTCTCTCTCTTTGTCTCTCTGTGCCTCTTTCTGTCTCTCTCTGTCTCTTTCTGTCTCTCTCTGTCTTTTTTAGTCTCTCTCTGTCTCAATTTCTGTCTCTCTCTGTTTCTCTTTGTCTCCCTCTGTCTCTGTCTGTCTCTCTCTATGTCTCTCTCTGTCTCTCTATGTCTCTCTATATATGTCTCTTTCTGTCTCTCTCTGTCGCTCTCTGTCTTTCTCTGTCTCTCTCTGTCTCTCTCTCTTTGTCTCTTTTCTGTCTCTGTCTGTCTCTCTCTCTGTCTCTCTCTGTCTCTCTCTCTGTCTTTCTTTGTCTCTCTCTGTATTTCTATGTCTCACTATGTCTCTCTCTCTCTGTATCTCTCTGTCTCTCTTTGTCTCTCTCTGACTCTCTCTGTCTCTCTCAGTCTCTCTCTCTGTCGCTCTCTGTCTCTCTCTCTGTCGCTCTCTGTCTCTCTCTATGTCTCTCTCTAACCCTATCTCTGTCTCTCTCTGTCTCTATCTGTCTCTCTCTCTGTGTCTCTCTCTGTGTCTCTCTCTGCTCTCTCTCTGTCTCTCTCTGTGTCTCTGTCTCTCTCTTTCTCTCTCTCTGTCTCTCTCTGTCTCTATTTATTACTCTCTCTGTCTCTCTCTCTCTCTCTCCCTGTCTCTCTCTGACTCTTTGTCTCTCTATGTCTCTCTCTGTCTCTTTCTGTCTCTCTCTGTCTCAATCTCTGTCTCTCTCTGTTTCTCTATTTGTCTCTCTCTGTCTCTCTCTGTCTCTCTCTATATCTCTCTCTGTCTCTCTTTCTCTCTCTCTGTAGGTCTCTTTCTGTCTCTCTCTGTCGCTCTCTGTCTTTCTCTGTCTCTCTCTGTCTCTCTCTTATTGTCTCTTTTCTGTCTCTGTCTGTCTCTGTCTCTCTCTGGCTCTCTCTCTGTCTCTCTTTGTCTCTATCTGTATTTCTATGTCTTTCTATGTCTCTCTCTCTGTATCTCTCTGTCTCTCTATGTCTCTCTCTGTCTCTCTCTGTCTCTCTCTGTCTCTCTCTCTGTCTCTCTCTAGTCGCTCTCTGTCTCTCTCTATGTCTCTCTCTATCTCTATCTCTGTCTCTCTGTGTCTCTCTCTCTCTGTGTCTCTCTCTGTCTCTCTCTGTCTCTCTCTATGTCTCTCTCTGTCTCTCTCTCTGTCTCTCTCTGTGTCTCTGTCTATCTCTTTCTCTCTCTCTGTCTCTCTCTGTCTCTATCTATGTCTCTCTCTTTCTCTCTCTCTGTCTGTCTCTGTCTGTCCCTGTCTCTCTCTGTCTCTCTGTCTCTCTATGTCTCTCTCTGTCTCTTTCTGTCTCTCTGTCTCAATCTCTGTCTCTCTCTTTTTCTCTCTTTGTCTCTCTCTGTCTCTCTCAGTCTCTCTCTATGTCTCTCTCTATCTCTCTATGTCTCTCTCTGTAGGTCTCTTTCTGTCTCTCTCTCGCTCTCTGTCTTTCTCTATCTCTCTCTGTCTCTCTCTCTTTGTCTCTTTTCTGTCTCTGTCTGTCTCTCTCTCTGTTTCTCTCTGTCTGTCTCTGTCTTTCTTTGTCTCTCTCTGTATTTCTATGTCTCTCTATGTCTCTCTCTCTGTATCTCTCTGTCTCGCTTTGTTTCTCTTTGTCATTCTCTGTCTCTCTCTGTCTCTCTCTCTGTCTCTCTCTGTCTCTCTCTCTATCACTCTCTGTCTCTCTCTATCCCTATCTCTGTCTCTCTCGGTCTCACTCTGTCTCTCTCTGTCTCTCTCTGTGTCTCTCTCTGTCTCTCTCTCTCTGTTTCTCTCTCTGTGTCTCTCTCTGTCTCTCTCTCTGTCTGTCTCTGTGACTCTGTCTCTCTCTTTCTCTCTCTCTGTCTCTATCTTTGTCTCTCTCTGTCTCTATCTCTGTCTCTCCCTGTCTGTCTCTGTCTCTCTGTCTCTCAATGTCTCTCTCTGTCTCTCTCTGTATCTCTCTGTCTAGCTCTGTCTCTCTCTGTGTCTCCCTGTGTCTCCCTCTCTATCTCTGTCTCTCTCTGTTTCTCTCTCTGTCTCTCTCTGTCTCTCTCTCTCTCTCTGTATCTCTGTATCTCTCTCTGTCACTCTCTCTCTCTGTTTCTCTCTCTGTCTCTCTCTGTCTCTCTCTGTCTCTCTCTCTGTCTCTCTCTGTCTCTATATCTGTCTCTCTTTCTGTCTCACTCAGTCTATCTCACTCTGTCTCTATCTCTCTCTGTCTCTCTCTTTCTCTCTTTCTGTCTCTCTCACTCTCTATGTCTCTCTCTGTCTCACTCTCGGTCTCTCTCTATCCCTATCTCTGTCTCTCTCTGTCTCTCTTTCTGTCTCTCTCACTCTCTCTGTCTTACTATCTGTCTCTCTCTGTGTGTCTCTCTGTCTCTCTCTATCTCTCTCTGTGTCTTTCTCTATCTCTCTTTGTCTCTCTCTGTCTCTCTCTTTGTCTCTCTGTGTCTCTTTCTGTCTTTCTCTGTCTCTCTCTGTCTCTTTCTGTCTCTCTGTCTCTTTCTGTCTCTCTCTGTCTCAATTTCTGTCTCTCTCTGTTTCTCTCTTTGTCTCTCTCTGTCTCTCTCTGTCTCTCTCTATGTCTCTCTCTGTCTCTCTATGTCTCTCTCCGTATGTCTCTTTCTGTCTCTCTGTGTCGCTCTCTGTCTTTCTCTGTCTCTCTCTGTCTCTCTCTCTTTGTCTCTTTTCTGTCTCTTTATGTCTCTCACTCTGTCTCTCTCTGTCTCTCTCTCTGTCTTTCTTCGTCTCTCTCTCCTTATTTCTATGTCTCTCTATGTCTCTCTCTCTGTATCTCTATGTCTCTCTTTGTCTCTCTCTGTCTCTCTCTGTCTCTCTCGGTCTCTCTATCTGTCTCTCTCTGTCTCCCACTCTGTCGCTCTCTGTCTCTCTCTATGTCTCTCTCTATCCCTATCTCTGTCTCTCTATGTCTTTCTCTGTCTCTCTGTGTCTCTCTCTGTCTCTCTCTGCTCTCTCTCTGTCTCTCTCTGTGTCTCTGACTCTCTCTTTCTCTCTCTCTGTCTCTCTCTGTCTCTATTTATGTCTCTCTCTGTCTCTGTCTCTGTCTCTCCCTGTCTCTCTCTGTCTCAATCACTGTCTCTCTGTTTTTCTATTTGTCTCTCTCTGTCTCTCTCTCTATCTCTCTCTGTCTCTCTTTGTCTCTCTCTTTAGGTCTCTTTCTGTTTCTATCTGTCGCTCTCTGTCTCTCTCTGTCTCTCTCTCTTTGTCTCTTTTCTGTCTCTGTCTGTTTCTCTCTCTGTCTCTCTCTGTCTCTCTCTGTCTTTCTTTGTTTCTCTCTGTATTTCTATGTCTCTCTATTTCTATCTCTCTCTATCTTTCTGTCTCTCTTTGTCTCTCTATGTCTCTCTCTGTCTCTCTCTGTCTCTCTCTCTGTCTCAATCTGTCTCTCTCTCTGTTGCTCTCTGTCTCTCTCTATGTCTCTCTCTATCCCTATCTCTGTCTCTCTCGGTTTCACTCTGTCTCTCTCTGTCTCTCTCTGTGTCTCTCTCTGTCTTTCTCTCTGTCTCTCTCTCTGTGTCTCTCTCTGTCTCTGTCTCTGTCTGTCTCTGTGTCTCTGTCTCTCTCTTTCTCTCTCTCTGTCTCTCTCTGTCTCTCTCTGTGTCTCTCTCTTTCTTTCTCTCTGTCTCTCTCTCTGTGTCTCTCTCTCTCTCTGTCTCTGTCTGTCTCTGTGTCTCTGTCTCTCTCTTTCTCTCTCTCTGTCTCTCTCTGTCTCTATGTCTCTCTCTGTCTCTCTCTCTGTCTCTCCCTGTCTCTCTCTGTCTCTCTGTCTCTCAATGACTCTCTCTGTCTCTCTCTCTGTATCTCTCTGTCTAGCTCTGTCTCTCTCTGTGTCTCCCTGTGTCTCCCTATCTATCTCTGTCTCTCTCGATTTCTCTCTCTGTCTCTCTCTGTCTCTCTCTCTTTCGCTCTCTGTCTCTCTCTATGTCTCTCTCTATCCCTATCTCTGTCTCTCTCGGTCTCACTCCGTCTCTCTCTGTCTCTCTCTGTGTCTCTCTCTGTCTCTCTCTCTCTCTGTCTCACTCTCTGTGTCTCTCTCTGTTTCTCTCTGTCTGTCTCTGTGTCTCTGTCTCTCTCTTTCTCTCTCTCTGTCTCTCTCTGTCTCTATCTCTGTCTCTCTCTGTCTCTCTCTCTGTCTCTCCCTTTCTCTCTCTGTCTCTCAATGTCTCTCACTGTCTCTCTCTCTGTATCTTTCTGTCTAGCTCTTTCTCTCTCTGTGTCTCCCTGTGCCTCCCTCTCTATCTCTGTCTCTCTCTGTTTCTCTCTCTGTCTCTCTCTGTCTCTCTCTCTGTCTCTCTGTTTCTCTCTCTGTCTCTCTCTTTCTCTCTTTGTCTCTCTCTCTGTCTCTCTCTGTCTCTTTCTCTGTCTCTCTCTGTCTCACTCAGTCTATCTCTCTCTGTCTCTATCTCTCTCTGTCTCTGTCTCTCTCTTTCTCTCTTTCTGTCTCTCTCACTCTCTATGTCTCTTTCTGTCTCTCTTTCTGTCTCTCTCTATCCCTATCTCTGTATCTCTCTGTCTCTTTTTCTGTCTCTCTCACTCTCTCTCTGTCTTACTCTCTGTCTCTCTCTGTGTCTCTCTCTGTCTCTCTCTATCTTTCTCTGTCTCTTTCTCTCTATCTGTCTCTCTCTTTGTCTCTCTGTGTCTCTTTCTGTCTCTCTCCTTCTCTGTCTGTTTCTCTCTGTCTCTCTCTGTCTCTCTCTCTCTTTCTTTGTTTCTCTCTGTATTTCTATGTCTCTCTATTTCTCTCTCTCTATCTTTCTGTCTCTCTTTGTCTCTCTTTGTATCTCTCTGTCTCTCTCTGTCTCTCTCTCTGTCTCTCGCTGTCTCTCTCTCTGTCGCTCTCTGTCTCTCTCTATGTCTCTCTATCCCTATCTCTGTCTCTCTCGGTCTCACTCTGTCTCTCTCTGTCTCTCTCTGTGTCTCTCTCTGTCTCTCTCTCTCTGTCTCTCTCTGTCTCTCTCTCTGTCTGTCTATGTGTCTCTGTCTCTCTCTTTCTCTCTCTCTGTCTCTCTCTGTCTCTATGTCTCTCTCCTTCTCTCTCTCTGTCTCTCTCTGTCTCTCTGTCTCTCAATGTCTCTCTCTGTCTCTCTCTCTGTATCTCTCTGTCTAGCTCTGTCTCTCATGTGTCTCCCTGTGTCTCCCTCTCTATCACTGTCTCTCTCTCTTTCTCTCTCTGTCTCTCTCTGTCTCTGTCTCTGTCTCTCTCTCTGTCTCTCTGTCTCTCTCTCTGTCTCTCTCTATTTCTCTCTTTGTCTCTCTGCGTCTCTTTCTGTCTCTCTCTGTCTCTCTCTGTCTCTTTCTGTCTCTCTCTGTCTCTTTCTGTCTCCCTCTGTCTCAATTTCTGTCTCTCTCTGTTTCTCTCTTTGTCTCTCTCTGTCTCTCTCTGTCTCTCTCTATGTCTCTCTCTGTCTCTCTATGTCTCTCTCTGTATGTCTCTTTCTGTCTCTCTCTGTCGCTCTCTGTCTTTTTCTGTCTCTCTCTGTCTCTCTCTCTCTTTGTCTCTTTTCTGTCTCTGTCTGTCTCTCTCTCTGTCTCTCTCTGTCTCTCTCTCTGTCTTTCTTTGTCTCTCTCTGTATTTCTAGGTCTCTCTATGTCTCTCTCTCTGTATCTCTCTGTCTCCCTTTGTCTCTCTGTCTCTCTCTCTATCTCGCTTTGTCTCTCTCTCTGTTGCTTTCTGTCTCTCTCTATGTCTCTCTCTATTCCTATCTCTGTCTCTCTGTCTCTCTCTGTCTCTCTCTGTCTCTCTGTGTCTCTCTCTGTGTCTCTCTTTGCTCTCTCTGTCTCTCTCTGTGTCTCTGTCTTCCTCTTTCTCTCTCTCTATCTCTCTCTGTCTCTATTTATGTCTCTCTCTGTCTCTCTCTCTGTCTCTCCCTGTCTCTCTCTGTCTCTTTGTATCTCTATGTCTCTCTCTGTCTCTTTCTGTCTCTCTCTCTGTCTCAATCTCTGTCTCTCTCTGTTTCTCTATTTGTCTCTCTCTGTCTCTCTCTATATCTCTCTCTGTCTCTCTTTGTCTCTCTCTTTAGGTCTTATTCCATCTCTCTCTGTCGCTCTCTGTCTTTCTCTGTCTCTCTCAGTCTCTCTCTCTTTGTCTCTTTTCTGTCTCTGTCTGTTTCTCTCTCGGTCTCTCTCTGTCTTTCTTTGTTTCTCTCTTTATTTCTATGTCTCTCTATTTCTCTCTCTCTCTATCTTTCTGTCTCTCTTTGTCTCTCTTTGTCTCTCTCTTTCTCTCTCTGTCTCTCTCTCTGTCTCTTTCTGTCTCTCTCTCTGTCGCTCTCTGTCTCTCTCTATGTCTCTCTCTATCCCTATCTATGTCTCTCTCGGTCTCTCTTTCTCTCTCTGTCTCTCTCTGTGTCTCTCTCTGTCTCTCTGTCTCTCTATGTCTCTCTCTGTCTCTCTCTCTGTATCTCTCTGTCTAGCTCTGTCTCTCTCTGTGTCTCCCTGTGTCTCCCTCTCTATCTCTTTCTCTCTCTGTCTCTCTCTGTTTCTCTCTCTGTCTCTCTCTGTATCTCTCTGTGTCTCTCTCTGTCTCTCTCTCTGTCTCTCTCTGTGTCTCTCGCTCTGTCTCTCTCTGTGTCTCTGTCTCTCTCTTTCTCTGTCTCTGTCTTTCTCTGTCTCTCCCTGTCTTTCTCTCTTTGTCTCTTTTCTGTCTCTGTCTGTCTCTGTCTCTCTCTGGCTCTCTCTCTGTCTTTCTTTGTCTCTATCTGTATTTCTATGTCTCTCTATGTCTCTCTCTCTGTATCTCTCTGTCTCTCTATGTCTCTCTCTGTCTCTCACTGTCTCTCTCTGTCTCTCTCTGTCTCTCTCTCTGTCTCTCTCTCAGTCGCTCTCTGTCTCTCTCTATGTCTCTCTCTATCCCTATCTCTGTCTCTCTGTGTCTCTCTCTCTCTGTGTCTCTCTCTGTCTCTCTCTGTCTCTCTCTATGTCTCTCTCTGTCTCTCTCTCTGTCTCTCTCTCTGTCTCTGTCTAACTCTTTCTCTCTCTCTGTCTCTATCTATGTCTCTCTCTTTCTCTCTGTCTGTCTCTCTCTCTGTCTGTCCCTGTCTCTCTCTGTCTCTCTGTCTCTCTATGTCTCTCTCTGTCTCTTTCTATCTCTCTGTCTCAATCTCTGTCTCTCTCTGTTTCTCTCTTTGTCTCTCTCTGTCTCTCTCAGTCTCTCTCTATGTCTCTCTCTATCTCTCTATGTCTCTCTCTGTAGGTCTCTTTCTGTCTCTCTCTCTTGCTCTCTGTCTTTCTCTGTCTCTCTCTGTCTCTCTCTCTTTGTCTCTTTTCTGTCTCTGTCTGTCTCTCTCTCTGTTTCTCTCTGTCTGTCTCTGTCTTTCTTTGTCTCTCTCTGTATTTCTATGTCTCTCTATGTCTCTCTCTCTGTATCTCTCTGTCTCGCTTTGTTTCTCTTTGTCTTTCTCTGTCTCTCTCTGTCTCTCTCTGTCTCTCTCTCTATCGCTCTCTGTCTCTCTCTATGTCTCTCTCTATCCCTATCTCTGTCTCTCTCCGTCTCACTCTGTCTCTCTCTGTCTCTCTCTGTGTCTCTCTCTGTCTCTCTCTCTCTCTGTTTCTCTCTCTGTGTCTCTCTCTGTCTCTCTCTCTGTCTGTCTTTGTGACTCTGTCTCTCTCTTTCTCTCTCTCTGTCTCTCTCTGTCTCTATCTTTGTCTCTCTCTGTCTCTATCTCTGTCTCTCCCTGTCTCTCTCTGTTTCTCTGTCTCTCAATGTCTCTCTCTGTCTCTCTCTGTATCTCTCTGTCTAGCTCTGTCTCTCTCTGTGTCTCCCTGTGTCTCCCTCTCTATCTCTGTCTCTCTCTGTTTCTCTGTCTGTCTCTCTCTGTCTCTCTCTCTCTCTCTCTGTCT
Source organism: Mus caroli (assembly GCF_978045245.1). Lineage (NCBI taxonomy): Eukaryota > Metazoa > Chordata > Mammalia > Rodentia > Muridae > Mus > Mus caroli. The sequence goes on from NW_028227276.1 coordinate 8,705,055, forward strand.
CTCTCTCTGTCTCTCTCTCTGTCTCTCTGTTTCTCTCTCTGTCTCTCTCTGTCTCTCTCTGTCTCTCTCTCTGTCTCTCTCTGTCTCTATCTCTGTCTCTCTTTCTGTCTCACTCAGTCTATCTCACTCTGTCTCTATCTCTCTGTCTCTGTCTCTCTCTTTCTCTCTTTCTGTCTCTCTCACTCTCTATGTCTCTCTCTGTCTCACTCTCTGTCTCTCTCTATCCCTATCTCTGTCTCTCTCTGTCTCTCTTTCTGTCTCTCTCACTCTCTCTGTCTTACTATCTGTCTCTCTCTGTGTCTCTCTGTGTCTCTCTCTATCTCTCTCTGTCTCTTTCTCTATCTCTCTTGGTCTCTCTCTGTCTCTCTCTTTGTCTCTCTGTGTCTCTTTCTGTCTCTCTCTGTCTCTTTCTGTCTCTCTCTGTCTCAATTTCTGTCTCTCTCTGTTTCTCTCTTTGTCTCTCTCTGTCTCTCTCTATGTCTCTCTCTGTCGCTCTATGTCTCTCTCCGTATGTCTCTTTCTGTCTCTCTGTGTCGCTCTCTGTCTTTCTCTGTCTCTCTCTCTTTGTCTCTTTTCTGTCTCTTTATGTCTCTCTCTCTGTCTCTCTCTGTCTCTCTCTCTGTCTTTCTTTGTCTCTCTCTCCTTATTTCTATGTCTCTCTATGTCTCTCTCTCTGTATCTCTCTGTCTCTCTTTGTCTCTCTCTGTCTCTCTCTGTCTCTCTCGGTCTCTCTATCTGTCTCTCTCTGTCTCCCTCTCTGTCGCTCTCTGTCTCTCTCTATTTCTCTCTCTATCCCTATCTATGTCTCTCTCTGTCTCTCTCTCTCTCTCTGTGTGTCTCTCTCTGTGTCTCTCTGTCTCTCTCTGTGTCTCTGACTCTCTCTTTCTCTCTCTCTGTCTTTCTCTGTCTCTATTTATGTCTCTCTCTGTCTCTCTCTCTGTCTCTCCCTGTCTCTCTCTGTCTCTTTGTCTCTCTATGTCTCTCTCTGTCTCTTTCTGTCTCTCTCGGTCTCTCTCGGTCTCTCTATCTGTCTCTCTCTGTCTCCCTCTCTGTCGCTCTCTGTCTCTCTCTATGTCTCTCTCTATCCCTATCTCTGTCTCTCTTTGTCTCTCTCTGTCTCTCTCTGTCTCTCTCGGTCTCTCTATCTGTCTCTCTCTGTCTCCCTCTCTGTCGCTCTCTGTCTCTCTCTATGTCTCTCTCTATCCCTATCTCTGTCTCTCTATGTCTCTCTCTGTCTCTCTGTGTCTCTCTCTGTCTCTCTCTGCTCTCTCTCTGTCTCTCTCTGTGTCTCTGACTCTCTCTTTCTCTCTCTCTGTCTCTCTCTGTCTCTATTTATGTCTCTCTCTGTCTCTCTCTCTGTCTCTCCCTGTCTCTCTCTGTCTCTTTGTCTCTCTATGTCTCTCTCTGTCTCTCTTTGTCTCTCTCTGTCTTTCTTTGTTTCTCTCTGTATTTCTATGTCTCTCTATTTCTATCTCTCTCTATCTTTCTGTCTCTCTTTGTCTCTCTTTGTCTCTCTCTGTCTCTCTCTGTCTCTCTCTGTGTCTCTCTCTGTCTCTCTCTCTGTCGCTCTCTGTCTCTCTCTTTGTCTCTCTCTATCCCTATCTCTGTCTCTCTCGGTTTCACTCTGCCTCTCTCTGTCTCTCTCTGTGTCTCTCTCTGTCTTTCTCTCTGTCTCCCTCTCTGTGTCTCTCTCTGTCTCTGTCTCTGTCTGTCTCTGTGTCTCTGTGTCTCTATTTCTCTCTCTGTCTCTCTCTGTCTCTCTCTGTGTCTCTCTCTGTCTTTCTGTCTCTCTCTCTGTGTCTCTCTCTGTCTCTGTCTCTGTCTGTCTCTGTGTCTCTGTCTCTCTCTTTCTCTCTCTCTGTCTCTCTCTGTCTCTATGTCTCTCTCTGTCTCTCTCTCTGTCTCTCCCTGTCTCTCTCTGTCTCTCTGTCTCTCAATGACTCTCTCTGTCTCTCTCTCTGTATCTCTCTGTCTAGCTCTGTCTCTCTCTGTGTCTCACTGTGTCTCCCTATCTATCTCTGTCTCTCCCGGTTTCTCTCTCTGTCTCTCTCTGTCTCTCTCTCTTTCGCTCTCTGTCTCCCTCTATGTCTCTCTCTATCCCTATCTCTGTCTCTCTCGGTCTCACTCCGTCTCTCTCTGTCTCTCTCTGTGTCTCTCTCTGTCTCTCTCTCTCTCTGTCTCACTCTCTGTGTCTCTCTCTGTTTCTCTCTGTCTGTCTCTGTGTCTCTGTCTCTCTCTTTCTCTCTCTCTGTCTCTCTCTGTCTCTATCTCTGTCTCTCTCTGTCTCTCTCTCTGTCTCTCCCTGTCTCTCTCTGTCTCTCAATGTCTCTCTCTGTCTCTCTCTCTGTAGCTCTCTGTCTAGCTCTGTCTCTCTCTGTGTCTCCCTGTGTCTCCCTCTCTATCTCTGTCTCTCTCTGTTTCACTCTCTGTCTCTCTCTGTCTCTCTCTGTCTCTCTCTGTCTCTCTCTGTCTCTCTTTCTGTCTCTCTGTTTCTCTCTCTGTCTCTCTCTGTCTCTCTCTGTCTCTCTCTCTGTCTCTCTCTGTCTCTTTCTCTGTCTCTCTTTCTGTCTCACTCAGTCTATCTCACTCTGTCTCTATCTCTCTCTGTCTCTGTCTCTCTCTTTCTCTCTTTCTGTCTCTCTCACTCTCTATGTCTCTCTCTGTCTCTCTTTCTGTCTCTCTCTATCCCTATCTCTGTCTCTCTCTGTCTCTTTTTCTGTCTCTCTCACTCTCTCTCTGTCTTACTCTCTGTCTCTCTCTGTGTCTCTCTCTGTCTCTCTCTATCTTTCTCTGTCTCTTTCTCTCTCTCTCTCTGTCTCTCTGTCTCTCTCTTTGTCTCTCTGTGTCTCTTTCTGTCTCTCTCTGTCTCTTTCTGTCTCTCTCTGTCTCTTTCTGTCTCTCTCTGTCTCAATTTCTGTCTCTCTCTGTTTCTCTCTTTGTCTCCCTCTGTCTCTGTCTGTCTCTCTCTATGTCTCTCTCTGTCTCTCTATGTCTCTCTATGTATGTCTCTTTCTGTCTCTGTCTGTCGCTCTCTGTCTTTCTCTGTCTCTCTCTGTCTCTCTCTCTTTGTCTCTTTTCTGTCTCTGTCTGTCTCTCTCTCTGTCTCTCACTGTCTCTCTCTCTGTCTTTCTTTGTCTCTCTCTGTATTTCTATGTCTCTCTACGTCTCTCTCTCTCTGTATCTCTCTGTCTCTCTTTGTCTCTCTCTGTCTCTCTCTGTCTCTCTCAGTCTCTCTCTCTGTCTCTCTCTGTCTCTCTCTCTGTCGCTCTCTGTTTCTCTCTATGTCTCTCTCTATCCCTATCTCTGTCTCTCTCTGTCTCTATCTGTCTCTCTCTCTCTGTGTCTCTCTCTGTGTCTCTCTCTGCTCTCTCTCTGTCTCTCTCTGTGTCTCTGTCTCTCTCTTTCTCTCTCTCTGTCTCTCTCTGTCTCTATTTATTTCTCTCTCTGTCTCTCTCTGTCTCTCCCTGTCTCTCTCTGACTCTTTGTCTCTCTATGTCTCTCTCTGTCTCTTTCTGTCACTCTCTGTCTCAATCTCTGTCTCTCTCTGTTTCTCTATTTGTCTCTCTCTGTCTCTCTCTGTCTCTCTCTGTCTCTCTCTGTCTCTCTCTATATCTCTCTCTGTCTCTCTTTGTCTCTCTCTGTAGGTCTCTTTCTGTCTCTCTCTGTCGCTCTCTGTCTTTCTCTGTCTCTCTCTCTTTGTCTCTTTTCTGTCTCTGTCTGTTTCTCTCTCTGTCTCTCTCTGTCTTTCTTTGTTTCTCTCTGTATTTCTATGTCTCTCTATTGCTCTCTCTATATATCTTTCTGTCTCTCTTTGTCTCTCTTTGTCTCTCTCTGTCTCTCTGTCTCTCTCTGTCTCTCTCTCTGTCTCTCTCTGTCTCTCTCTCTCGCTCTCTGTCTCTCTCTATGTCTCTCTCTATCCCTATCTCTGTCTCTCTCGGTCTCTCTGTCTCTCTCTGTCTCTCTCTGTGTCTCTCTCTGTCTCTCTCTCTGTATCTCACTGTCTAGCTCTGTCTCTCTCTGTGTCTCCCTGTGTCTCCCTCTCTATCTCTATCTCTCTCTGTGTCTCTCTGTTTCTCTCTCTGTCTCTCTCTGTCTCTCTCTGTCTCTCTCTGTCTCTCTCTGTGTCTCTCTCTGTCTCTCTCTCTGTCTCTCTCTGTGTCTCTCTCTCTGTCTCTCTCTGTGTCTCTGTCTCTCTCTTTCTCTCTTTCTGTCTCTCTCTGTCTCTATCTATGTCTCTCTCTGTCTCTCTCTGTCTCTATGTCTCTCTCTGTCTCTCTCTCTGTCTCTCCCTGTCTCTCTCTGTCTCTCTGTCTCTCAATGACTCTCTCTGTCTCTCTGTATCTCTCTGTCTAGCTCTGTCTCTCTCTGTGTCTCCCTGTGTCTCCCTATCTATCTCTGTCTCTCTCGGTTTCTCTCTCTGTCTCTCTCTCTTTCGCTCTCTGTCTCTCTCTATGTCTCTCTCTATCCCTATCTCTGTCTCTCTCGGTCTCACTCCGTCTCTCTCTGTCTCTCACTCCGTCTCTCTCTGTCTCTCTCTCTCTCTGTCTCACTCTCTGTGTCTCTCTCTGTTTCTCTCTGTCTGTCTCTGTGTCTCTGTCTCTCTCTTTCTCTCTCTCTGTCTCTCTCTGTCTCTATCTATGTCTCTCTCTGTCTCTCTCTCTGTCTCTCCCTGTCTCTCTCTGTCTCTCAATGTCTCTCTCTGTC